>NW_027445228.1:151720-499220 GCF_048569485.1 Anomaloglossus baeobatrachus
TAAGCTGTTTTCCAGATGTCCCAAACAATCGAAAAGGGGATTCATCTGAGAAAATGACTTTACCCCGGTCCTCAGCAGTCCACTCCCTGTACCTGTTGCAGAATATCACTCGGTCCCTGATGTTTTTTCTGGAGAGTAGTGGCTTCTTTGCTGCCCTCCTTGAAACCAGGCCTTGCTCAAAGAGTCTCTGCCTCACAGTGCGTGCAGAAGCACTCACACCAGCCTGCTGCCATTGCTGAACTAGCTCGGCACTGCTGGTAGTCCCATCACGCAGCTGAAACAAGTTTAAGATACGGTCCTGGCATTTGCTGGTCCTTCTTGGGCGCCCTGGAGCCTTTTTGGCAACAATGGAAGCTCTCTCCTTGAAGTTCTTGATGATGCGATAGATTGTTGACTGAGGTGCAATCTTTGTAGCTGCGATACTCTTCCCTGTTAGGCCATTTTTGTGCAGAGCAGTGATGGCTGCACGTGTTTCCTAAGAGATAACCATGGTTAACTGAAGAGAAACAATGATACCAAGCACCAGCCTCCTTTTAAAGTGTCCAGTGGTGTCATTCTTACTTAATCATGACTGATTGATCGCCAGCCCTGTCCTCATCAACACCCACACCTGTGTTAATGGAACAATCACTAAAACAATGTTAGCTGCTCCTTTTAAGGCAGGAATGCAATGATGTTGAAATGTGTTTTGGGGGTTAAAGTTCATTTTCTTAGCCAATATTGACTTTGCAAGTAATTGCTGTTCAGCTGATCACTCTTTATGACATTCTGGAGTATATGCAAATTGCCATTAGAAAAACTTAAGCAGTAGACTTTGTAAAAATTAATATTTGTAGCATTCTCAAAACTTTTGGCCATGACTGTATTATATGGGGTGTACTTATATATTCTCTGTGCTGTGTATTATATGGAGTGTACTTATATATTCTCTGTGCTGTGTATTATATGGGGTGTACTTGTATATTCTCTGCGCTGTGTATTATAAGGGGTGTACTTATATATTCTCTGTGCTGTGTATTATATGGGGTGTACTTATATAATGTTGTATTGATGCTTCTTGTAATCTTCTATCATTGTAAGTTGTCATTTGCTCCTGTCTTGGTGATTTGATGATTCAGTGACGGGGTTTGTTCCCCCCTCAGAGGTTGTGGGTTTTATCAGTGGCCGCATTCACTTTGATATTGTCATGTAAGAGCAGTCATCTGTGTGAGACGCGGTGATGGGCAGGGTGTACTTTTCTTTCCACATCGTGCTTTTTCACTGTCTTTAATAAAGTTTCTTTTAGTGAAGCTGTTGCAGGATTTCCGCTCTTCTATGGGGTCTCATAGACACTGCCATCACTAATCTAGGACTTAGTGGCAGCTATGGGCTGCTATTAACTCCTTATTACCCCGCTTACCACCGCACCAGGGCAATCGGGATGATCCAGGTAAAGTGCTGGGACTGTCACATCTAATGGATGTGGTGATCCGGGAGGCTGCAGGCTGATATTTTTAGACTGGGGGAGCAGCCTAATAACCATCGGCATCCCCAGTCTGAGAATCAAAATTGAAGGGACTGCATGATGTTATTTATTTTACTGTACAACATAGACCCATCCATCAGCGTCTGATTGGTTGCAGTCAGACAGCTGTCATTTGGCGTCGGGGTGCGTCTGACTGCAACCAATCACAGCCACCAGTGGGCAGGGGAAGCCGTGAATATGAATGAGCCTAATGAGCGGCCCAGAAAGAATGACAGGCCGCAGGAGCAGTGTGCCAGCCGCGCCGGTGATCGGCGAGTATGAAGTGCTTGCTCCTACCCCTTTGTTCCGGATTCTGGTCCCCATAGACTTTATATGGGGATCAGCATCTGACCAGATACCGGGGATCAATCCCCCACTGACCCGGAGTCAGCGGGGGATTGATCTGCCAGTCCTCCAAAACACACAAAGAAGTGACACGCTGCTGCTTTTTTCTTCCACAAAAACTGCAAGGAACAAAGAAGCGACGTGCGCACAGCCTGTTGAATTCTCATAGACTTTGCTGGGGAAGGCAATGCATGCAGTTTTGGGCAACAACCTGCACCCAAAAACGTGGCAAAAAACGCAGCATGCGCACAGGGCCTAAAGATGGAATTGCTGCTGGTCAACTTGTAAGGCTAGGTTTACACACTGCGTTTTTTTGACGCTGCGTTTTTTTTAGCGCTAAAACCGCACAGAAATGCAGCGTCTTTAAAAAACGCATGAAAAAAACGCATGCGTTTTTACCGCGATTTGGTGCCTTTTTGGCTGCGTTTTGCTGCATTTTTGATCTCTGCGTTTTGCTGCGGTTTTCCAATGCCTTACATGGGGGGGAAAACGCAGAAAAACGCAGGAAAGATCTACATTATGTATATTTGGTACTGAGGTGACTGGAATGGATTTTTTCAAAGAGTGGAAGGAGCCTCAAAGCAAAAAACGTAACAGAGCGCAGCTGAAACTCCTCATAATATCCACATTGTGTCGTAGTGGATTTTTTTGAAGACCTCATTTTAGCCACTCTGTTCTAGATGATTCACTAGTGAGCTGTCTAGATTGGGCCCGTGAGTCACTGGGGCCCAGCGGACCCCCTGCCGAGGATCGTGTCGCGGGCGGAGGAGGTGACGCTGCGCTCTCCTACTGCTCTGGTTCGGCTGCTGCTGCTCGGTGGTGGCTCGAGCGGTGGGCCGGATCCCGGGGACTCGAGCGGCGTTCCTCGCCCGTGAGTGAAAAGGGGGATTTGATTGTGGGAATTGGATATTGTCCGTGACGCCACCCACGGTTGTGGTGAAGTTGTGACACCCCCGCTGCTCTGGACGGGGATCCCGGGAGCGATGACAGGGAGCAGCCTGGATGTTAGTTCTCCCCTCCGTGGGTAGGGGGTTGGTTGTCCCGGGGTCCGGTGATGGGGTAGGTAGGGATGGATGGCAGGCGGGTTGCGGGGCCTGGTGAGGTGCAGGGTCGTGGGTCAGCGCGGTGCCGCACGGCACGGTGGTACTCACTCAGCCAATGATGAGGACACAGTTCTCGGTAAAACACACGGCTGGATGGACGGGTCCCACAGACGGCTGCAGTGTTGTTTCTCCCGGCAGGTTGATGGTGACTGCCTTTCCCTGCACCTATGTAGTGTAACGGTTCCAATGGGTTCCCACCGGTAACCCGCTCCCCGGCTTGGATATGGGCCGGAGGAGCCCCTTTTGCCTGCAGGCGCTGGCCCTGGGAACGGTAGCCTTGGCGGTGGCTGTGTTTCCCTCTCTTGGTTGGACTGTTGCCTTCTGTCGGGACTTGGCTGCTGGGAAACCCAGGAGGTTCCCTTCGCTAACGAATTTGGCAAATTCACGGCGACTCCTAGCCTTGCCAGGGTCCGTAAGCCCCTGCCAGATGGTGCTGACTTCTCATTGTGTACCGGTCCAGTACCGCCGGGCCACCGCCCGTCCACAGTCCTTGCGGTAAACTCCGATAGGCCACTCCTGCAGACGGTCACCACCGTCTGCCAACCTTGCTGCTCCGTCCGGGCCACACACCTGGACCAACTTCAGTCTGCTCTTTTGCTACCTCCCTCCTCTCACTTTGCCTCTCACTGAGCCGGGAAATTATAGGCCGGTAAGTTTAACCTCTACGGTTGGTAAAATCCTTGAGGGTTTCTTGAGAGATGCTATACTGGAGTATCTCAAGAAAAATAACCTTATGACAGAGTATCAACATGGGTTTATGAGGGATCGATCCTGTCAAACTAATTTGATCAGCTTCTATGAAGAGGTAAGTTCAAGCCTGGACCAGGGAAATGCAGTGGATGTTGTGTATATGGACTTTTCAAAAGCTTTTGATACGGTGCCACACAAAAGGTTGGTACATAAAATGAGAATAATGGGGATAGGGGAAAATGTGTAACTGGGTTAAAAACTGGCTCA
Source organism: Anomaloglossus baeobatrachus (assembly GCF_048569485.1). NCBI lineage: Eukaryota > Metazoa > Chordata > Amphibia > Anura > Aromobatidae > Anomaloglossus > Anomaloglossus baeobatrachus. The sequence continues at coordinate 155,630 of NW_027445228.1, forward strand.
GTGATAGGAAACAAAGGGTGGTTATTAATGGTACGTACTCGGACTGGGTCTCAGTTCATAGTGGGGTACCACAGGGGTCAGTATTGGGCCCGCTTCTTTTCAACATATTTATAAATGACCTTGTTGGGGGCATGCGGAGTAGAATTTCAATATTTGCAGATGATACTAAACTCTGCAGGGTAATCAATACAGAGGAGGATAATTTTATATTACAGGGAGATTTATGTAAATTGGAAGATTGGGCTGAGAAGTGGCAATTGAAGTTTAATGTAGATAAATGTAAGGTCATGCACTTGGGTAGAGGAAATAACATTTATGATTATGTACTTAATTGTAGAACACTGGGTAAAACAGACACAGAAAAAGACTTGGGTGTATGGGTGGATGGTAAACTTCACTTTAGTGGACAGTGTCAGGCAGCTGCTGCCAGGGCTAATAAAATAATGGGATGTATTAAAAGAGGTATAAGTGTTCATGAAAAAAATATAGTTCTACCTCTGTACAAGTCACTAGTGCGACCACACTTATATACTGTGTACAATTCTGGTCACCGATATATAAGAAGGACATAGCTGAACTGGAGAGGGTGCAGAGAAGAGCGACCAAGATTATTAGGGTATGTGCGCACATTGCTTTTTACCTGCTTTTTACCTGCTTTTTTGCTGCTTTTTCTTCTGCGCTGTTTAATGCCAAAATGGATGTGTTCTTCTATTCAAGCAAAGTCTATGGGAATTTGGGTTTCTTGTTCACACTATTGTTGTTCAAAATGCTGCCTTTTTGTGGCAGAACTTTGGTCAAAAACTCAGCTTTGCAGTGCAAAACCCAAATGGCAAAAACAATTGACATGTTGCTTCTTTGAAAAGCTGAGTTTTTGACCAAAGTTCTGCCACAAAAAGGCAGCATTTTGAACAACATAGTGTGAACAAGAAACCCAAATTCCCATAGACTTTGCTTGAATAGAAGAACACATCCATTTTGGCATTAAACAGCGCAGAAGAAAAAGCAGCAAAAAAGCAGGTAAAAAGCAGGTAAAAAGCAACGTGCGCACATACCCTTAGAGGAATGGGGGGGCTGCAATACCAAGACAGGTTATTAAACTTGGGGTTATTTAGTCTGGAAAAACGAAGGCTTAGGGGGGATCTAATCACAATGTATAAATATATGAGGGGACAGTACAGAGACCTTTCCAAAGATCTTTTTACACCTAGGCCTGCGACTGGAACACGGGGGCATCCACTACGTCTTGAGGAAAGAAGGTTTAATCATAATCACAGACGAGGATTCTTTACTGTACGAGCAGTGAGACTATGGAACTCTCTGCCGCATGATGTTGTAATGAGTGATTCACTACTAACATTTAAGCAGAGCCTGGATGCCTTTCTTGAAAAATTTGATATTACCAGTTATGTATATTAGATATTATGACAGGGTATTGATCCAGGGAACTAGTCTGATTGCCGGATGTGGAGTCAGGAAGGAAATTTTTTCCCCATTGGAGCTGTTTGCCACATTGGGTTTTTTTTTGCCTTCCTCTGGATCAACATGTTAGGCTATGGGTTGAACTAGATGGACTTAGAGTCTCCCTTCAACCTTAAAAACTATGATACTATGATACTTTCACTTCCAAAACCTATCTCAGTGTTTTCCCGCCTACAGGACTGTGAACTCCTCGGTGGGCGGAGATCAACCGCCTGGCTCCACCCCCTGGTGTGAACATCAGCCCCTGGAGGAAGGCAACAAGGGTTTTTGTCTGACTTCGATGTGCCTGACCGGGAGTGTGGGGTGTGTTGGTGTTTTTCTCTGTGGCCCCTGGCTTGTCCAGTCTCTCCCCCCGCGGGCCCCCCTCCCCGACGTGCAGTCTCTCCCCCCGCGGGCCCCCCTCCCCGACGTGCAGTCTCTCCCCCTGCGAGCTCCTCCCTCGTGCAGCCTCCCCTCCATCGTGCAGCATCGCCCAGTGTAGCCCCCTCTCAATATGCAGCATCGCCCCCTGCCCTGTGTAACCCCCCATATCCCCCTTCCTTATGGAAGCCTCCACAGCCCTGTGCTGCAGCTTCAGCCCCTTCCCTGTGATATATACACGAGCTGCAGCCCCCAGTAGTGACAGGAGACACTTTTATTTCTTACCCCAAAATCCAGTGTGACCTCAGCTCTATAACTAATGAGGAAAAGCTGAATCTTCCCCCACCTCAGGGTCAGGATCCGTCCGCTCTGCACAGGGGATATGCTAGAATGTACAGGCTCCTGACAGGTATGACGTCACTGGTCATGTGATGGGGCGTGGTCACAATGCAGCCTGATGTTTCCAGCCCAAACTTTCCAGACAGAAAAGCAATGTTTATTCTAAGGCTGCTTTCACACCTCCGGTTTTTTGCAATGCGGCACAATCCGGCACTTTGCAGGAAAACCGCAACCGTTTTTTTTTTGCTGCCGGTTGGTTTTTCCTGCAAGGACTTTAATTAGTGCTGCATTGTGACACATGGGCTTGCGTTCCGTCCGGTTTTTGCTGCATGCGGCAGATTTAGCCGATGCGGCGGCCGGATGGAACGTTCCCTGGCACGTTTTTTTGCTCCGGCAAAAAATACCACATCGCGCCGCATCCGGCATCCATAGGGATGCATTGGGAAAAGCGCCGCATCGGCCGGATGCGTCGCGATGCGTTTTTTTTTTTTGCCGGAGCAAAAACGTGCCAGGGAACGTTCTAAACGGCCGCCGCATCGGTTAAATCTGCCGCATGCGGCAAAAAACGGACAGAACGCAAGCCCATGCGGCACTAATTAAAGTCTATGCAGGAAAAACGCAACCGACAGCAAAAAAAAAACAGTTGAGGTTTTCCTGCAAAGTGCCGGATTGTGCCGCATTGCAAAAACCGGATGTGTGAAAGCAGCCTAATGTGGACACAGAGGTGATTATAATAGAGGCGGGGTCTGGGGGTAACAGCTCCAGATGGGGGGGTGAAGGGGGCGGAGCCTGCAGGATTATAGAGGACAGGAAAACATTGCCACGCCTATGACCTGACTGCAGCCCGTACATTCTAGGCTCAACCTTACTAGCGGCTAAACGATCGACAGGCCAGAATTCACATCGCTTTTTGCGCATGCGCCGCTACCGCCTCCTCCTCTCCTGCCACGCCTCCTCTCCTGTTGATCCGCCCACCTGCTCCTGGCCGCGTTCCCGAGCTTCGCGCTCCCGCCGCCTGTCATGGACCTGCCAATTTTCAAGACTGTAGTGAGTGGAGTGCCAGAGATTAACCCTTACACCGCCGGGAAAGCCGCCAAATTCAACTCTGCAGTGTAGTTCCACGGTGATTAACCCTTACACCCCCAGCTGTATACCGTTGGGGAGGAGGAGAGCTCTGTATACTGTTAGCGAGGAGGAGAGCTCTGTATACTGTTAGGGAGGAGGAAAGCTCTTTATACTGTTGGGGAGGAGGAGAGCTCTGAATACTGTTGGGGAGGAGGAGAGCTCTGTATACTGTTGGGGAGGAGGAGAGCTCTGTATACAGTTGGGGAGGAGGAGAGCTCTGTATACTATTGGGGAGGAGGAGAGCTCTGTATACTGTTGGAGAGGAGGAGAGCTCTGTGTTACGAGGGGGACCCGGGGAAGCGTGCCAAGATGGGAAATGGACAGCTTCCGCCGGTCAAGGTCCACTGTGCGGTGTAAGGGACCGCCACTATGGTGGGTGAAGAGTGAGCGGGTTGCTGCTAGCGATCGTCTGGAATGTCACAGACTATCTATGTACACCGATCTGCCCTAACCCGTGAGGGTTGTATGGCAGGGATCTCACGGCTCGGTGTACCTGTTGCACGGGGAAGCACAGAGGTGCCCACGCACGTGTGCCAGTGGAAGTCACGAGAATATGGCACGAGGGTAGCACAGAGGTGCCCACGCACGTGTGCTTTCAATAACCAGGTGAGTCCAGTGGAGACTCGAGGAGCTCACCTGGGACAGGAACACGGCCTGTTGAAGGGGATACTGCCGGAGCAGCAAGGCAGGAACACGGCCTGCAAACGAGGTACTGCCGGAGCAGCAAGGGCCAAGCCCACAAGAGACAGTAATGCCTGAGCAGTGGCGTGGCAGCACGCTGCCAGACATCCAAACATAGAAGGACGGTCGCGCGCCGCCATGATGGCAGGGGGAGCTTTTAAGGAGGTGCAGCTCCACCCGAGGGCGGGCGCGAGGCGGAGATGACGGACTTGACCCAATCAGGGTCCACGACGTCCCAGCCTGGCCAGTCAGGATTCACCACGTCACCAGCCTTGTCATCAAGCCGTGTGATGTCAGTGAGCGAATCAGGACCCACCACGCATTGCACATGCTCACCCTCCTGCCTCTGGGAAATAGAGGCGGGATCCTCGGTCTCACAATGTGCAGAGATAACGGGAATCTCACTGCTTCCCTGAGCAGTAAACCTCTGCACATTGCGCAGCCTCGCAGACCTTCGGGGCCGCTGAGCAGGAGAGTCTGCGGCAGGCCAGGAATGGGAGACCGCTTCACTCCTTGTAACAGGAGAACCACTAGGTGTCACCCTTCTGCTGCTTCTCTGAGAAGGTATCTCCTGCACACTGCGCAGTCTGGCAGACCTTCGGCGCTGCTGAGCAGGAGTGCTCGTGGCAGGCAAGGAATGGGAGACTGCCTCAGTCCTTGCCTCAGGAGAGCCACGAGATGTAACATTACCCCCCCCGTCTAAGCCCCCCCCTGTCCGTGCTCGAAGGCCGCTATCAAACCCGGGGCGCGGATATGATCCTCCAACTCCCAGGATCTATGCTCCGGACCACGGCCGGCCCACTCCACGAGGTAGTACCTCTTGCCCTGTATGACTTTTGTCTCCACAAGTTTTGCCACCTCAGGGTCGTCGGACGGGGAGTCGGTTTGAGCCGGCAGGGACCCCGAGAATTTATTAAGTCGTACGGGTTTCAGGAGGGACACGTGAAAGGTGTTGGCTATAGCCCAGCGTGGAGGGAGCTGGAGTCGATATGCCACTGGGTTTACCTGCTGTAGTACTTTAAACGGACCCAGATACCTAGGGGCGAATTTGGCTGCCTGTACCCGTAGGTTAACATTCTTAGAGGACAGCCATACTAGGTCACCAGGGGCGAAGGATGGTGCAGGGCGGCGGCGAACATCAGCCGTTGTCACCATCCGGTCTTTAGCCCTTTTAAGAGCCTCTTGGGTGTCATCCCAGATCTCCCTGGCCTTGGTCGCCCAATCCTCCACTCTAGTATCGGGTGACGTAATGGGCATCGGAACCGGGATTCTAGGATGTTGTCCGTTATTGAGTAGGAACGGAGTCTGGCCAGAGGATTCATGGACCGAATTGTTAATGGCAAATTCGGCCCAAGGAAGGAGGTTAGCCCAGTTGTCGTGGTGCGCGGATATAAAATGGCGGAGGTAAGTTACCAAGGTCTGATTAGTCCTCTCCACTAGTCCATTGGTCTCGGGATGGTATGCGGAGGAGATGTTCAGCTCTATCTGCAGGAGCTTACAGAGCTCTCTCCAGAAGCGAGACGCGAACTGGGGACCCCGGTCGCTCACCACCTTGTCAGGCATGCCATGCAACCTAAATACATGCCGAATGAACAAGGTGGCGAGAGCACGTGACGTCGGGAGTCGTGGGAGAGGCACCAAGTGGACCATTTTAGAGAAGTGGTCCGTGATGACCCATACGACCCTGTGCCCTGCTGACTTGGGCAGATCTCCCAGGAAGTCCATCCCTACCACTTCCCAGGGACGATCCGGCACTGGCAGTGGGTGAAGAAGACCTGCCGGTCTCTGTCGGGACGGCTTATTCCGAGCACACGACATACAGGCTCCCACATACTCCTGTATGTCCTGGGGTAGTCTCGGCCACCAATAATGCCTGGTCACCAGGTCTCTGGTCCTTTTGACCCCGAAGTGACCCCCAACCTTGGAGGCATGGGCCCACGATAGCACCTCGTTCCGTAGTTCAGGGGGAACGAGGGTCTTGCCAGGTGGCACCTGGTCCAAAGAAGTGGGAGTGACCATCCTCAAGCTGTCCGGGGGTAGTATAAGACGAGGCCCCTCCTCATCCTCCTCCAACACAACCATACAACGTGACAAGGCATCGGCCCGTACGTTCTTCTCACCGGCCAGGTGGCGGATAATAAAGCGGAACCGGGAGAAGAATAAAGACCAACGGGCCTGCCTTGGGTTCAGGCGTTGTGCTGTCTGGAGGTATGTGAGGTTTTTGTGGTCAGAAAATACCTCAAATGGATGCTTCGCACCCTCCAGGAGATGCCGCCATTCCTGGAATGCTAGTTTCATCGCCAGTAACTCCCTATCCCCTATGGAGTAGTTCCTCTCGGCCGGAGAAAAGGTCTTGGAGAAAAAGAAACAAGGATGCTTCCTTCCTCGTTCGTTTTTCTGGTACAGGACTGCACCTGCACCGACCGAAGAGGCGTCTACCTCTAGTAGGAAGGGTTTGGAGATGTCTGGACGATGAAGGATGGGAGCTCTGGAGAAGTGAGTTTTGAGAGTGTGAAATGCCTCTACCGTTTCTCGTGTCCATGCTTTGGGATTAGCGCCCTTGCGGGTAAGGGCAATGATGGGTGCTGCCACCGTCGAGAAGTTGGGAATGAACTGGCGATAATAATTGATAAACCCCAAGAATCGCTGGATCGCCTTCAGCGAGCGGGGCTCAGGCCAGTTCATCACTGTCTCCAACTTCCCCGGATCCATTGCTAACCCCTGACTGGACACGATGTACCCCAGGAACGGCAAGGATTCCCGTTCAAAAACGCACTTTTCCAGCTTAGCATATAGCGAATGGGTACGGAGCCTCTTAAGTACTCGGATGACATCCCTCCGATGGGTGGTAAGATCGGGGGAGAAGATAAGAATGTCATCCAGGTATGCAACCACGGAAAGATACAAATCCCGGAAAATGTCATTCACAAAGTCTTGAAATACGGCGGGGGCATTGCAGAGTCCGAAGGGCATTACTAGATACTCGTAGTGACCGTCCCTGGTGTTAAAGGCGGTCTTCCACTCATCGCCCTTTCGGACTCGCACTAGATTATACGCCCCGCGTAGATCCAGCTTTGTGAAGACCTTTGCCCCGCGGAATCGATCAAATAGCTCAGTAATGAGGAGCAAAGGGTATTTGTTCTTGATCGTGATTGCATTTAATCCCCTGTAATCGATACAGGGGCGCAGATCCCCTTCCTTCTTCTGCACAAAAAAGAACCCTGCCCCAGCCGGTGAAATAGACTTGCGAATGAACCCCTTCGCCAGGCTGTCCTGAATATATTTGGACATAGCCTCCGTCTCTGGCGCAGAGAGTGGATACACTCTGCCCCTAGGGGGCTCGGAGCCTGGCTTCAGGTCTATTCGGCAATCATATGGCCGGTGGGGAGGAAGAGTATCTGCCGCCCTTTTTGAAAAGACATCCCTGTAGGCCTCATAAGGTGTCGGTAAACCCGGCCCCTCTGTATTCCCTGAGGACCCTACCGACCTAATGGTAGCGGGTGGTTCGGTAGTCACGAGGTGCTCTCTACAGGATCCTGCCCAGGATGAGATCTCCCCTGTTGCCCAGTTGAGTATAGGAGCATGCTGTCTCAACCAGGGAAGGCCCAGTAGGATCTCATCCGTCCCCCCTGGAAGCACCAGGAAGGACACCTGCTCATGGTGTCCCGGTGGTACATCCATCCTGAGAGGGATGGTGATCTGGGTGATAGGATCGAGTAGTATGGACCCGTCGACTACCCGAACCCTGAGTGGCTTGGGCAACAGAACCAGGGGAACTGAGTATCGGGTTGTCAGGGAGGTCGAGATGAAATTGCCTTCAGCGCCTGAGTCCAAGCAAGCCAGGGCAGAGAAGAGAGTAGTGCCGAACTGCAACTGGGCGCTGATAGTCAACCTAGAGGGAGAGGTAGCGTCTAGAGTCCCCCCTCTGATAGAAACTAGACGCTGTCTTTTCCCGACGGTTTTGGGACATCGGGTAGCTATGTGTCCCCTCTGCCCACAGGAAAAGCAGATGACACAAGACCGAGAACCTGGGGCAGAGGAGACCACCTTGGACACCTCCATTGACTCCACGGAGTCGCCTACAGGACTGGCTGGGAGACCTGTCTGATGGAAGACGGGAGGCAGACGCTTTTTAGGCCGAGAAGACGTGGGTGCTGAAGAGACCTCGAGCCTTCGCTCCGCCTGGCGGATGCCTATGCGAGAGGCAACCTGAATCAAGGACTCTAAAGTGGCAGGCACCTCACGCGTGGCCAGTGCGTCTTTGACAAACCCTGCCAGGCCCTCCCAAAACACAGGGACAAGGACCTTATCCGGCCAGTCTAGCTCTGCGGCAAGTGTCCTAAAGTGTACCGCAAAGTCCCCGACTGAAGCGGACCCTTGCCGAAGTCGTAGGAGGCGCAGTGCGGAGTCGTGGGTGACTTGAGGACCGAGGAACACCATTCTCATGGCCCCAAGATAAGCTGTTAAGTTATTCACCACCCGATCTCCGCGCTCCCACAACGGCGTGGACCACTTCAGCGCTCTCCCTGTGAGCAGGGACTGGACGAAGGCTACCCTCGCCTTCTCGGTAGCGTAAAGAGTCGCGGACAGCTCTAAGTAGGTGGTAACCTGGTTTATAAAACCACGGCACTCAGAGCTGTTGCCGCTAAAGCGCTCTGGAAGCGCAAGGCGAGGAGACCTTCCGCCCAATAGCACAGCCTGGGTAGCCGCCTGGGTGGCGACTGTCGTCAGAGTAGTCTTATCGGAGGAAGACTGCTCCACTGCTGCCAATCGTGACTCCAACTGCTGCACATAACGCAGCAACTGCTGCTGCTCTTCAGCCATAGCCAGACCTTTGGCGCGACCGTAATGTTACGAGGGGGACCCGGGGAAGCGTGCCAAGATGGGAAATGGACAGCTTCCGCCGGTCAAGGTCCACTGTGCGGTGTAAGGGACCGCCGCTATGGTGGGTGAAGAGTGAGCGGGTTGCTGCTAGCGATCGTCTGGAATGTCACAGACGATCTATGTACACCGATCTGCCCTAACCCGTGAGGGTTGTATGGCACGGATCTCACGGCTCGGTGTACCTGTTGCACGGGGAAGCACAGAGGTGCCCACGCACGTGTGCCAGTGGAAGTCACGAGAATATGGCACGAGGGTAGCACAGAGGTGCCCACGCACGTGTGCTTTCAATAACCAGGTGAGTCCAGTGGAGACTCGAGGAGCTCACCTGGGACAGGAACACGGCCTGTTGAAGGGGATACTGCCGGAGCAGCAAGGCAGGAACACGGCCTGCAAACGAGGTACTGCCAGAGCAGCAAGGGCCAAGCCCACAAGAGACAGTAATGCCTGAGCAGTGGCGTGGCAGCACGCTGCCAGACATCCAAACATAGAAGGACGGTCGCGCACCGCCATGATGGCAGGGGGAGCTTTTAAGGAGGTGCAGCTCCACCCGAGGGCGGGCGCGAGGCGGAGATGACGGACTTGACCCAATCAGGGTCCACGACGTCCCAGCCTGGCCAGTCAGGATTCACCACGTCACCAGCCTTGTCATCAAGCCGTGTGATGTCAGTGAGCGAATCAGGACCCACCACGCATTGCACATGCTCACCCTCCTGCCTCTGGGAAATAAAGGCGGGATCCTCGGTCTCACAATGTGCAGAGATAACGGGAATCTCACTGCTTCCCTGAGCAGTAAACCTCTGCACATTGCGCAGCCTCGCAGACCTTCGGGGCCGCTGAGCAGGAGAGTCTGTGGCAGGCCAGGAATGGGAGACCGCTTCACTCCTTGTAACAGGAGAACCACTAGGTGTCACCCTTCTGCTGCCTCTCTGAGAAGGTATCTCCTGCACACTGCGCAGTCTGGCAGACCTTCGGCGCTGCTGAGCAGGAGTGCTCGTGGCAGGCAAGGAATGGGAGACTGCCTCAGTCCTTGCCTCAGGAGAGCCACGAGATGTAACAGCTCTGTATACTGTTGGGGAGGAGGAGAGCTCTGTATACTGTTGAGGAGGAGGAGAGCTCTGTATACCGTTGGGGAGGAGGAGAGCTCTGTATACCGTTGGGGAGGAGGAGAGCTCTGTATACCGTTGGGGAGGAGGAGAGCTCTGTATACCGTTGGGGAGGAGGAGAGCTCTGTATACCGTTGGGGAGGAGGAGAGCTCTGTATACCGTTGGGGAGGAGAGCTCTGTATACTGTTATGGAGGAGGAGAGCTCTGTATACCGTTGGGGAGGAGGAGATCTCTGTATACCGTTAGGGAGGAGAGCTCTGTATACAGTTGGGGAGGAGGAGAGCTCTGTATACAGTTGGGGATGAGGAGAGCTCTGTATACTGTTGGGGAGGAGGAGAGCTCTGTATACCGTTGGGGAGGAGGAGAGCTCTGTATACCGTTGGGGAGGAGGAGAGCTCTGTATACCGTTGGGGAGGAGGAGAGCTCTGTATACCGTTGGGGAGGAGGAGAGCTCTGTATACCGTTGGGGAGGAGAGCTCTGTATAGCCTTGGGGAGGAGGAGAACTCTGTATAGCCTTGGGGAGGAGGAGAGCTCTGTATAGCGTTGGGGAGGAGGAGAGCTCTGTATAGCGTTGGGGAGGAGGAGAGCTCTGTATAGCGTTGGGGAGGAGGAGAGCTCTGTATAGCGTTGGGGAGGAGGAGAGCTCTGTATACCGTTGGGGAGGAGGAGAGCTCTGTATACCGTTGGGGAGGAGGAGAGCTCTGTATACCATTGGGGAGGAGGAGAGCTCTGTATACCGTTGGGGAGGAGGAGAGCTCTGTATACCGTTGGGGAGGAGGAGAGCTCTGTATACTGTTGGGGAGGAGGAGAGCTCTGTGTACTGTTGGGGAGGAGGAGAGCTCTGTATACCGTTAGGGAGGAGGAGATCTCTGTATACCGTTAGGGAGGAGAGCTGTGTATACCGTTGGGGAGGAGGAGAGCTCTGTATACCGTTGGGGAGGAGGAGAGCTCTGTATACCGTTGGGGAGGAGAGCTCTGTTTACTGTTGGGGAGGAGGAGAGCTCTGTATACTGTTGAGGGGAAGGTGAGCTCTGTATACCGTTGGGGAGGAGGAGAGCTCTGTATACCGTTGGGGAGGAGGAGATCTCTGTATACCGTTAGGGAGGAGAGCTCTGTATACAGTTGGGGAGGAGGAGAGCTCTGTATAGCGTTGGGGAGGAGGAGAGCTCTGTATAGCGTTGGGGAGGAGGAGAGCTCTGTATACCGTTGGGGAGGAGGAGAGCTCTGTATACCGTTGGGGAGGAGGAGAGCTCTGTATACCGTTAGGGAGGAGGAGATCTCTGTATACCGTTAGGGAGGAGAGCTGTGTATACCGTTGGGGAGGAGGAGAGCTCTGTATACCGTTGGGGGGGAGGAGAGCTCTGTATACCGTTGGGGGGGAGGAGAGCTCTGTATACCGTTGGGGAGGAGGAGAGCTCTGTATACCGTTGGGGAGGAGGAGAGCTCTGTATACCGTTCGGGAGGAGAGCTCTGTATACTGTTGGGGAGGAGGAGAGCTCTGTGTACCGTTAGGGAGGAGGAGATCTCTGTATACCGTTAGGGAGGAGAGCTGTGTATACCGTTGGGGAGGAGGAGAGCTGTGTATACCGTAGGGGAGGAGGAGAGCTGTGTATACCGTTGGGGAGGAGGAGAGCTCTGTATACCGTTGGGGAGGAGGAGAGCTCTGTATACCGTTGGGGAGGAGGAGAGCTCTGTATACCGTTGGGGAGGAGGAGAGCTCTGTATACCGTTGGGGAGGAGGAGAGTTCTGTATACCGTTGGGGAGGAGGAGAGCTCTGTATACCGTTGGGGAGGAGGAGAGCTCTGTATACTGTTGGGGAGGAGGAGAGCTCTGTATACTGTTGAGGAGGAGGAGAGCTCTGTATACCGTTGGGGAGGAGGAGAGCTCTGTATACCGTTGGGGAGGAGGAGAGCTCTGTATACCGTTGGGGAGGAGGAGAGCTCTGTATACCGTTGGGGAGGAGGAGAGCTCTGTATACTGTTGAGGGGAAGGAGAGCTCTGTATACCGTTGGGGAGGAGGAGATCTCTGTATAACGTTAGGGAGGAGAGCTCTGTATACAGTTGGGGAGGAGGAGAGCTCTGTATACAGTTGGGGATGAGGAGAGCTCTGTATACTGTTGGGGAGGAGGAGAGCTCTGTATACCGTTGGGGAGGAGGAGAGCTCTGTATACTGTTGGGGAGGAGGAGAGCTCTGTATACCGTTGGGGAGGAGGAGAGCTCTGTATACCGTTAGGGAGGAGGAGAGCTCTGTATACCGTTGGGGAGGAGGAGAGCTCTGTATAGCGTTGGGGAGGAGGAGAGCTCTGTATAGCGTTGGGGAGGAGGAGAGCTCTGTATAGCGTTGGGGAGGAGGAGAGCTCTGTATACCGTTGGGGAGGAGGAGAGCTCTCTATACCGTTGGGGAGGAGGAGAGCTCTGTATACCGTTGGGGAGGAGGAGAGCTCTGTATACCGTTGGGGAGGAGTAGAGCTCTGTATACCGTTAGGGAGGAGGAGATCTCTGTATACCGTTAGGGAGGAGAGCTGTGTATACCGTTGGGGAGGAGGAGAGCTCTGTATACCGTTGGGGAGGAGGAGAGTTCTGTATACCGTTGGGGAGGAGGAGAGCTCTGTATACCGTTGGGGAGGAGAGCTCTGTTTACTGTTGGGGAGGAGGAGAGCTCTGTATAGCGTTGGGGAGGAGGAGAGCTCTGTATAGCGTTGGGTAGAGAAGAGCTCTGTATACCGTTGGGGAGGAGGAGAGCTCTGTATACCGTTGGGGAGGAGGAGAGCTCTGTATACCGTTGGGGAGGAGGAGAGCTCTGTATACCGTTGGGGAGGAGGAGAGCTCTGTATACCGTTGGGGAGGAGGAGATCTCTGTATACCGTTGGGGAGGAGGAGAGCTCTGTATACCGTTGGGGAGGAGGAGAGCTCTGTATACCGTTGGGGAGGAGGAGAGCTCTGTATACCGTTGGGGAGGAGGAGAGCTCTGTATACCGTTGGGGAGGAGGAGAGCTCTGTATACCGTTAGGGAGGAGAGCTGTGTATACCGTTGGGGAGGAGGAGAGCTCTGTATACCGTTGGGGAGGAGGAGAGCTCTGTATACCGTTGGGGAGGAGGAGATCTCTGTATACCGTTGGGGAGGAGGAGAGCTCTGTATACTTTTGGGGAGGTGGAGAGCTCTGTATACTGTTGGGGAGGAGGAGAGCTCTGTATACCGTTGGGGAGGAGGAGAGCTCTGTATACCGTTAGGGAGGAGAGCTGTGTATACCGTTGGGGAGGAGGACAGCTCTGTATACAGTTGGAGAGGAGGAGAGCTCTGTATACCGTTGGGGAGGAGGAGAGCTCTGTATACCGTTGGGGAGGAGGAGAGCTCTGTATACCGTTGGGGAGGAGGAGAGCTCTGTATACCGTTGGGGAGGAGGAGAGCTCTGTATACCGTTGGGGAGGAGGAGAGCTCTGTATACCGTTGGGGAGGAGGAGAGCTCTGTATACCGTTGGGGAGGAGGAGAGCTCTGTATACCGTTAGGGAGGAGAGCTGTGTATACCGTTGGGGAGGAGGAGAGCTCTGTATACCGTTGGGGAGGAGGAGATCTCTGTATACCGTTGGGGAGGAGGAGAGCTCTGTATACCGTTGGGGAGGTGGAGAGCTCTGTATACTGTTGGGGAGGAGGAGAGCTCTGTATACTGTTGGGGAGGAGGAAAGCTCTGTATACCGTTGGGGAGGAGGAGAGCTCTGTATACCGTTAGGGAGGAGAGCTGTGTATACCGTTGGGGAGGAGGAGAGCTCTGTATACCGTTGGGGAGGAGGAGAGCTCTGTATACCGTTGGGGAGGAGGAGAGCTCTGTATACCGTTGGGGAGGAGGAGATCTCTGTATACCGTTGGGGAGGAGGAGAGCTCTGTATACCGTTGGGGAGGTGGAGAGCTCTGTATACCGTTGGGGAAAAGGAGAGCTCTGTATACCGTTGGGGAGGAGGAGAGCTCTGTATACCGTTGGGGAGGAGGAGAGCTCTGTATACCGTTGGGGAGGAGGAGAGCTCTGTATACCGTTGGGGAGGAGGAGAGCTCTGTATACCGTTGGGGAAGAGGAGAGCTCTGTATACCGTTGGGGAGGAGGAGAGCTCTGTATACCGTTGGGGAGGAGGAGAGCTTTGTATACCGTTGGGGAGGAGGAGAGCTCTGTATACCGTTGGGGAGGAGGAGAGCTCTGTATACCGTTAGGGAGGAGGAGATCTCTGTATACCGTTAGGGAGGAAAGCTGTGTATACCGTTGGGGAGGAGGAGAGCTCTGTATACCGTTGGGGAGGAGGAGAGCTCTGTATACCGTTGGGGAGGAGGAGAGCTCTGTATACCGTTGGGGAGGAGGAGAGCTCTGTATACCGTTGGGGAGGAGAGCTCTGTTTACTGTTGGGGAGGAGGAGAGCTCTGTATACTGTTGAGGGGAAGGTGAGCTCTGTATACCGTTGGGGAGGAGGAGAGCTCTGTATACCGTTGGGGAGGAGGAGAGCTCTGTATATCGTTGGGGAGAAGGAGAGCTCTGTATACCGGTCGGGAGGAGGAGAGCTCTGTATACCGTTGGGGAGGAGGAGAGCTCTGTATACCGTTGGGGAGGAGGAGAGCTCTGTATACCGTTAGGGAGGAGAGCTGTGTATACCGTTGGGGAGGAGGAGAGCTCTGTATACCGTTGGGGAGGAGGAGATCTCTGTATACCGTTGGGGAGGAGGAGAACTCTGTATACCGTTGGGGAGGTGGAGAGCTCTGTATACTGTTGGGGAGGAGGAGAGCTCTGTATACTGTTGGGGAGGAGGAAAGCTCTGTATACCGTTGGGGAGGAGGAGAGCTCTGTATACCGTTAGGGAGGAGAGCTGTGTATACCGTTGGGGAGGAGGAGAGCTCTGTATACCGTTGGGGAGGAGGAGAGCTCTGTATACCGTTGGGGAGGAGGAGAGCTCTGTATACCGTTGGGGAGGAGATCTCTGTATACCTTTGGGGAGGAGGAGAGCTCTGTATACCGTTGGGGAGGTGGAGAGCTCTGTATACCGTTGGGGAGGAGCAGAGCTCTGTATACCGTTGGGGAGGAGGAGAGCTCTGTATACCGTTGGGGAGGAGGAGAGCTCTGTATACCGTTGGGGAGGAGGAGAGCTCTGTATACCGTTGGGGAGGAGGAGAGCTCTGTATACCGTTGGGGAGGAGGAGAGCTCTGTATACCGTTGGGGAGGAGGAGAGCTCTGTATACCGTTGGGGAGGAGGAGAGCTCTGTATACCGTTAGGGAGGAGGAGATCTCTGTATACCGTTAGGGAGGAAAGCTGTGTATACTGTTGGGGAGGAGGAGAGCTCTGTATACCGTTGGGGAGGAGGAGAGCTCTGTATACCGTTGGGGAGGAGGAGAGCTCTGTATACCGTTGGGGAGGAGGAGAGCTCTGTATACCGTTGGGGAGGAGAGCTCTGTTTACTGTTGGGGAGGAGGAGAGCTCTGTATACTGTTGAGGGGAAGGTGAGCTCTGTATACCGTTGGGGAGGAGGAGAGCTCTGTATACCGTTGGGGAGGAGGAGAGCTCTGTATACCGTTAGGGAAAAGGAGATCTCTGTATACCGTTGGGGAGGAGGAGAGCTGTGTATACCGTTGGGGAGGAGGAGAGCTGTGTATACCGTTGGGGAGGAGGAGAGCTCTGTATACCGTTGGGGAGGAGGAGAGCTCTGTATACCGTTGGGGAGGAGGAGAGCTCTGTATACCGTTGGGGAGGAGGAGAGCTCTGTATACCGTTGGGGAGGAGGAGAGCTCTGTATACCGTTGGAGAGGAGGAGAGCTCTGTATACCGTTGGGGAGGAGGAGAGCTCTGTATACCGTTGGGGAGGAGGAGAGCTCTGTATAGCGTTGGGGAGGAGGGGAGCTCTGTATAGCGTTGGGGAGGAGGAGAGCTCTGTATAGCGTTGGGGAGGAGGAGAGCTCTGTATAGCGTTGGGGAGGAGGAGAGCTCTGTATAGCGTTGGGGAGGAGGAGAGCTCTGTATAGCGTTGGGTAGAGGAGAGCTCTGTATAGCGTTGGGTAGAGGAGTGCTCTGTATACCGTTGGGGAGAAGGAGAGCTCTGTATACCGTTGGGGAGGAGGAGAGCTCTGTATACCGTTGGGGAGGAGGAGAGCTCTGTATACCGTTGGGGAGGAGGAGAGCTCTGTATACCGTTGGGGAGGAGGAGAGCTCTGTATACCGTTGGGGAGCAGGAGAGCTCTGTATACCGTTGGGGAGGAGGAGAGCTCTGTATACCGTTGGGGAGGAGGAGAGCTCTGTATACCGTTGGGGAGGAGGAGAGCTCTGTATACTGTTGGGGAGGTGGAGAGCTCTGTATACTGTTGGGGAGGAGGAGAGCTCTGTATACTGTTGGGGAGGAGGAGAGCTCTGTATACCGTTGGGGAGGAGGAGAGCTCTGTATACCGTTGGGGAGGAGGAGAGCTCTGTATACCGTTGGGGAGGAGGAGAGCTCTGTATACCGTTGGGGAGGAGGAGAGCTCTGTATACCGTTGGGGAGGAGGAGAGCTCTGTATACCGTTAGGGAGGAGGAGAGCTCTGTATACCGTTGGGGAGGAGAGCTCTGTATACCGTTGGGGAGGAGGAGAGCTCTGTATACTGTTGAGGGAAAGGAGAGCTCTGTATACCGTTGGAGAGGAGGCGATCTCTGTATACCGTTAGGGAGGAGAGCTCTGTATACAGTTGGGGAGGAGGAGAGCTCTGTATACAGTTGGGGATGAGGAGAGCTCTGTATACCGTTGGGGAGGAGGAGAGCTCTGTATACAGTTGGGGAGGAGAGCGCTGTATACTGTTGGGGAGGAGGAGAGCTCTGTATACTGTTGAGGGGAAGGAGAGCTCTGTATACCGTTGGGGAGGAGGAGATCTCTGTATACCGTTAGGGAGGAGAGCTCTGTATACAGTTGGGGAGGAGGAGAGCTCTGTATACAGTTGGGGATGAGGAGAGCTCTGTATACTGTTGGGGAGGAGGAGAGCTCTGTATACCGTTGGGGAGGAGGAGAGCTCTGTATACTGTTGGGGAGGAGGAGAGCTCTGTATACCGTTGGGGAGGAGGAGAGCTCTGTATACCGTTGGGGAGGAGGAGAGCTCTGTATACCGTTGGGGAGGAGGAGAGCTCTGTATAGCGTTGGGGAGGAGGAGAGCTCTGTATAGCGTTGGGGAGGAGGAGAGCTCTGTATAGCGTTGGGGAGGAGGAGAGCTCTGTATAGCGTTGGGGAGGAGGAGAGCTCTGTATACCGTTGGGGAGGAGGAGAGCTCTGTATACCGTTGGGGAGGAGGAGAGCTCTGTATACCGTTGGGGAGGAGGAGAGCTCTGTATACCGTTGGGGAGGAGGAGAGCTCTGTATACCGTTAGGGAGGAGGAGATCTCTGTATACCGTTAGGGAGGAGAGCTGTGTATACCGTTGGGGAGGAGGAGAGCTCTGTATACCGTTGGGGAGGAGGAGAGCTCTGTATACCGTTGGGGAGGAGGAGAGCTCTGTATACCGTTGGGGAGGAGGAGAGCTCTGTATACCGTTGGGGAGGAGGAGAGCTCTGTATACCGTTGGGGAGGAGAGCTCTGTTTACTGTTGGGGAGGAGGAGAGCTCTGTATACTGTTGAGGAGAAGGTGAGCTCTGTATACCGTTGGGGAGGAGGAGAGCTCTGTATAGCGTTGGGGAGGAGGAGAGCTCTGTATACCGTTGGGGAGGAGGAGAGCTCTGTATAGCATTGGGTTGAGAAGAGCTCTGTATACCGTTGGGGAGGAGGAGAGCTCTGTATACCGTTGGGGAGGAGGAGAGCTCTGTATACCGTTGGGGAGGAGGAGAGCTCTGTATACCGTTGGGGAGGAGGAGAGCTCTGTATACCGTTGGGGAGGAGGAGAGCTCTGTATACCGTTGGGGAGGAGGAGATCTCTGTATACCGTTGGGGAGGAGGAGAACTCTGTATACCGTTGGGGAGGTGGAGAGCTCTGTATACTGTTGGGGAGGAGGAGAGCTCTGTATACTGTTGGGGAGGAGGGAAAGCTCTGTATACCGTTGGGGAGGAGGAGAGCTCTGTATACCGTTAGGGAGGAGAGCTGTGTATACCGTTGGGGAGGAGGAGAGCTCTGTATACCGTTGGGGAGGAGGAGAGCTCTGTATACCGTTGGGGAGGAGGAGAGCTCTGTATACCGTTGGGGAGGAGATCTCTGTATACCTTTGGGGAGGAGGAGAGCTCTGTATACCGTTGGGGAGGTGGAGAGCTCTGTATACCGTTGGGGAGGAGCAGAGCTCTGTATACCGTTGGGGAGGAGGAGAGCTCTGTATACCGTTGGGGAGGAGGAGAGCTCTGTATACCGTTGGGGAGGAGGAGAGCTCTGTATACCGTTGGGGAGGAGGAGAGCTCTGTATACCGTTGGGGAGGAGGAGAGCTCTGTATACCGTTGGGGAGGAGGAGAGCTCTGTATACCGTTGGGGAGGAGGAGAGCTCTGTATACCGTTGGGGAGGAGGAGAGCTCTGTATACCGTTAGGGAGGAGGAGATCTCTGTATACCGTTAGGAGGAAAGCTGTGTATACTGTTGGGGAGGAGGAGAGCTCTGTATACCGTTGGGGAGGAGGAGAGCTCTGTATACCGTTGGGGAGGAGGAGAGCTCTGTATACCGTTGGGGAGGAGGAGAGCTCTGGTATACCGTTGGGGAGGAGAGCTCTGTTTTACTGTTGGGGAGGAGGAGATCTCTGTATACTGTTGAGGGGAAGGTGAGCTCTGTATACCGTTGGGGAGGAGGAGAGCTCTGTATACCGTTGGGGAGGAGGAGAGCTCTGTATACCGTTAGGGAAAAGGAGATCTCTGTATACCGTTGGGGAGGAGGAGAGCTGTGTATACCATTGGGGAGGAGGAGAGCTGTGTATACCGTTGGGGAGGAGGAGAGCTCTGTATACCGTTGGGGAGGAGGAGAGCTCTGTATACCGTTGGGGAGGAGGAGAGCTCTGTATACCGTTGGGGAGGAGGAGAGCTCTGATATACCGTTGGAGAGGAGGAGAGCTCTGTATACCGTTGGGGAGGAGGAGAGCTCTGTATACCGTTGGGGAGGAGGAGAGCTCTATATAGCGTTGGGGAGGAGGGGAGCTCTGTATAGCGTTGGGAGAGGAGAGCGCTGTATAGCGTTGGGGAGGAGGAAGAGCTCTGTATAGCGTTGGGGAGGAGGAGAGCTCTGTATAGCGTTGGGGAGGAGGAGAGCTCTGTATAGCGTTGGGTAGAGGAGAGCTCTGTATAGCGTTGGGTAGAGGAGAGCTCTGTATACCGTTGGAGAAGGAGAGCTCTGTATACCGTTGGGGAGAGGAGAGCTCTGTATACCGTTGGGGAGGAGGAGAGCTCTGTATACCGTTGGGGAGGAGGAGAGCTCTGTATACCGTTGGGGAGGAGGAGAGCTCTGTATACCGTTGGGGAGCAGGAGAGCTCTGTATACCGTTGGGGAGGAGGAGAGCTCTGTATACCGTGGGGAGGAGGAGAGCTCTGTATACTGTTGGGGGGAGGTGGAGAGCTCTGTATACTGTTGGGGAGGAGGAGAGCTCTGTATACGTTGGGGAGGAGGAGAGCTCTGTATACCGTTGGGGAGGAGGAGAGCTCTGTATACCGTTGGGGAGGAAGAGAGCTCTGTATACCGTTGGGGAGGAGGAGAGCTCTGTATCCGTTGGGAGAGGAGAGCTCTGTATACCGTTGGGGAGGAGGAGAGCTCTGTATACCGTTAGGGAGGAGGAGAGCTCTGTTACCGGTGGGGAGGAGAGCTCTGTATACCGTTGGGGAGGAGGAGAGCTCTGTATACTGTTGAGGGAAAGGAGAGCTCTGTATACCGTTGGAGAGGAGGCGATCTCTGTATACCGTTAGGGGAGGAGAGCTCTGTATACAGTTGGGGAGGAGGAGAGCTCTGTATACAGTTGGGATGAGGAGAGCTCTGTATACCGTTGGGAGGAGGAGAGCTCTGTATACCGTTGGGGAGAGAGCGCTGTATACTGTTGGGGAGGAGGAGAGCTCTGTATACTGTTGAGGGGAAGGAGAGCTCTGTATACCGTTGGGGAGGAGGAGATCTCTGTATACCGTTAGGGAGGAGAGCTCTGTATACAGTTGGGGAGGAGGAGAGCTCTGTATACAGTTGGGGATGAGGAGAGCTCTGTATACTGTTGGGGAGGAGGAGAGCTCTGTATACCGTTGGGGAGGAGGAGAGCTCTGTATACTGTTGGGGAGGAGGAGAGCTCTGTATACCGTTGGGGAGGAGGAGAGCTCTGTATACCGTTGGGGGAGGAGGAGAGCTCTGTATAACCGTTGGGGAGGAGGAGAGCTCTGTATAGCGTTGGGGAGGAGGAGAGCTCTGTATAGCGTTGGGGAGGAGGAGAGCTCTGTATAGCGTTGGGAGGAGGAGAGCTCTGTATAGCGTTGGGGAGGAGGAGAGCTCTGTAATACCGTTGGGGAGGAGGAGAGCTCTGTATAACCGTTGGGGAGGAGGAGAGCTCTGTATACCGTTGGGGAGGAGGAGAGCTCTGTATACCGTTGGGGAGGGAGGAGAGCTCTGTATACCGTTAGGGAGGAGGAGATCTCTGTATACCGTTAGGGAGGAGAGCTGTGTATACCGTTGGGGAGTGGAGGAGAGCTCTGTATACCGTTGGGGAGGAGGAGAGCTCTTGTATACCGTTGGGGGAGGAGGAGAGCTCTGTATACCGTTGGGGAGGAGGAGAGCTCTGTATACCGTTGGGGAGGAGGAGAGCTCTGTATACCGTTGGGGAGGAGAGCTCTGTTGTACTGTTGGGGAGGAGGAGAGCTCTGTATACTGTTGAGGGGAAGGTGAGCTCTGTATACCGTTGGGGGAGGAGGAGAGCTCTGTATAGCGTTGGGGAGGAGGAGAGCTCTGGTATACCGTTGGGGAGGAGGAGAGCTCTGTATAGCATTGGGTTGAGAAGAGCTCTGTATACCGTTGGGGAGGAGGAGAGCTCTGTATACCGTTGGGGAGGAGGAGAGCTCTGTATACCGTTGGGGAGGAGGAGAGCTCTGTATACCGTTGGGGAGGAGGAGAGCTCTGTATACCGTTGGGAGGAGGAGAGCTATGTATACCGTTGGGGAGGAGGAGAGCTCTGTATACCGTTAGGGAGGAGAGCTGTGTATACCGTTGAGGAGGAGGAGAGCTCTGTATACTGTTGGGGAGGAGGAGAGCTCTGTATACCGTTGGGGAGGAGGAGATCTCTGTATACCGTTGGGGAGGAGGAGAGCTCTGTATACTGTTGGGGAGGTGGAGAGCTCTGTATACTGTTGGGGAGGAGGAGAGCTCTGTATACTGTTGGGGAGGAGGAGAGCTCTGTATACCGTTGGGGAGGAGGAGAGCTCTGTATACCGTTAGGGAGGAGAGCTGTGTATACCGTTGGGGAGGAGGAGAGCTCTGTATACCGTTGGGGAGGAGGAGATCTCTGTATACCGTTGGGGAGGAGGAGAGCTCTGTATACCGTTGGGGAGGAGGAGAGCTCTGTATACCGTTGGGGAGGAGGAGAGCTCTGTATACCGTTGGGGAGGAGGAGAGCTCTGTATACCGTTGGGGAGGAGAGCTCTGTTTACTGTTGGGGAGGAGGAGAGCTCTGTATACTGTTGAGGGGAAGGTGAGCTCTGTATACCGTTGGGGAGGAGGAGAGCTCTGTATAGCGTTGGGGAGAAGGAGAGCTCTGTATACCGTTGGGGAGGAGGAGAGCTCTGTATAGCGTTGGGTTGAGAAGAGCTCTGTATACCGTTGGGGAGGAGGAGAGCTCTGTATACCGTTGGGGAGGAGGAGAGCTCTGTATACCGTTGGGGAGGAGGAGAGCTCTGTATACCGTTGGGGAGGAGGAGAGCTCTGTATACCGTTGGGGAGGAGGAGAGCTATGTATACCGTTGGGGAGGAGGAGAGCTCTGTATACCGTTAGGGAGGAGAGCTGTGTATACCGTTGAGGAGGAGGAGAGCTCTGTATACTATTGGGGAGGAGGAGAGCTCTGTATACCGTTGGGGAGGAGGAGATCTCTGTATACCGTTGGGGAGGAGGAGAGCTCTGTATACTGTTGGGGAGGTGGAGAGCTCTGTATACTGT
The DNA here is from genome assembly GCF_048569485.1 of Anomaloglossus baeobatrachus. Lineage (NCBI taxonomy): Eukaryota > Metazoa > Chordata > Amphibia > Anura > Aromobatidae > Anomaloglossus > Anomaloglossus baeobatrachus. The sequence goes on from NW_027445228.1 coordinate 177,670, forward strand.
TGGGGAGGAGGAGAGCTCTGTATACTGTTGGGGAGGAGGAGAGCTCTGTATACCGTTGGGGAGGAGGAGAGCTCTGTATACCGTTAGGGAAAAGGAGATCTCTGTATACCGTTGGGGAGGAGGAGAGCTGTGTATACCGTTGGGGAGGAGGAGAGCTGTGTATACCGTTGGGGAGGAGGAGAGCTCTGTATACCGTTGGGGAGGAGGAGAGCTCTGTATACCGTTGGGGAGGAGGAGAGCTCTGTATACCGTTGGGGAGGAGGAGAGCTCTGTATACCGTTGGAGAGGAGGAGAGCTCTGTATACCGTTGGGGAGGAGGAGAGCTCTGTATACCGTTGGGGAGGAGGAGAGCTCTGTATAGCGTTGGGGAGGAGGGGAGCTCTGTATAGCGTTGGGGAGGAGGAGAGCTCTGTATAGCGTTGGGGAGGAGGAGAGCTCTGTATAGCGTTGGGGAGGAGGAGAGCTCTGTATAGCGTTGGGGAGGAGGAGAGCTCTGTATAGCGTTGGGTAGAGGAGAGCTCTGTATAGCGTTGGGTAGAGGAGAGCTCTGTATACCGTTGGGGAGAAGGAGAGCTCTGTATACCGTTGGGGAGCAGGAGAGCTCTGTATACCGTTGGGGAGGAGGAGAGCTCTGTATACCGTTGGGGAGGAGGAGAGCTCTGTATACCGTTGGGGAGGAGGAGAGCTCTGTATACTGTTGGGGAGGTGGAGAGCTCTGTATACTGTTGGGGAGGAGGAGAGCTCTGTATACTGTTGGGGAGGAGGAGAGCTCTGTATACCGTTGGGGAGGAGGAGAGCTCTGTATACCGTTGGGGAGGAGGAGAGCTCTGTATACCGTTGGGGAGGAGGAGAGCTCTGTATACCGTTGGGGAGGAGGAGAGCTCTGTATACCGTTGGGGAGGAGGAGAGCTCTGTATACCGTTAGGGAGGAGGAGAGCTCTGTATACCGTTGGGGAGGAGAGCTCTGTATACCGTTGGGGAGGAGGAGAGCTCTGTATACTGTTGAGGGAAAGGAGAGCTCTGTATACCGTTGGAGAGGAGGCGATCTCTGTATACCGTTAGGGAGGAGAGCTCTGTATACAGTTGGGGAGGAGGAGAGCTCTGTATACAGTTGGGGATGAGGAGAGCTCTGTATACCGTTGGGGAGGAGGAGAGCTCTGTATACCGTTGGGGAGGAGAGCGCTGTATACTGTTGGGGAGGAGGAGAGCTCTGTATACTGTTGAGGGGAAGGAGAGCTCTGTATACCGTTGGGGAGGAGGAGATCTCTGTATACCGTTAGGGAGGAGAGCTCTGTATACAGTTGGGGAGGAGGAGAGCTCTGTATACAGTTGGGGATGAGGAGAGCTCTGTATACTGTTGGGGAGGAGGAGAGCTCTGTATACCGTTGGGGAGGAGGAGAGCTCTGTATACTGTTGGGGAGGAGGAGAGCTCTGTATACCGTTGGGGAGGAGGAGAGCTCTGTATACCGTTGGGGAGGAGGAGAGCTCTGTATACCGTTGGGGAGGAGGAGAGCTCTGTATAGCGTTGGGGAGGAGGAGAGCTCTGTATAGCGTTGGGGAGGAGGAGAGCTCTGTATAGCGTTGGGGAGGAGGAGAGCTCTGTATAGCGTTGGGGAGGAGGAGAGCTCTGTATACCGTTGGGGAGGAGGAGAGCTCTGTATACCGTTGGGGAGGAGGAGAGCTCTGTATACCGTTGGGGAGGAGGAGAGCTCTGTATACCGTTGGGGAGGAGGAGAGCTCTGTATACCGTTAGGGAGGAGGAGATCTCTGTATACCGTTAGGGAGGAGAGCTGTGTATACCGTTGGGGAGGAGGAGAGCTCTGTATACCGTTGGGGAGGAGGAGAGCTCTGTATACCGTTGGGGAGGAGGAGAGCTCTGTATACCGTTGGGGAGGAGGAGAGCTCTGTATACCGTTGGGGAGGAGGAGAGCTCTGTATACCGTTGGGGAGGAGAGCTCTGTTTACTGTTGGGGAGGAGGAGAGCTCTGTATACTGTTGAGGGGAAGGTGAGCTCTGTATACCGTTGGGGAGGAGGAGAGCTCTGTATAGCGTTGGGGAGGAGGAGAGCTCTGTATACCGTTGGGGAGGAGGAGAGCTCTGTATAGCATTGGGTTGAGAAGAGCTCTGTATACCGTTGGGGAGGAGGAGAGCTCTGTATACCGTTGGGGAGGAGGAGAGCTCTGTATACCGTTGGGGAGGAGGAGAGCTCTGTATACCGTTGGGGAGGAGGAGAGCTATGTATACCGTTGGGGAGGAGGAGAGCTCTGTATACCGTTAGGGAGGAGAGCTGTGTATACCGTTGAGGAGGAGGAGAGCTCTGTATACTGTTGGGGAGGAGGAGAGCTCTGTATACCGTTGGGGAGGAGGAGATCTCTGTATACCGTTGGGGAGGAGGAGAGCTCTGTATACTGTTGGGGAGGTGGAGAGCTCTGTATACTGTTGGGGAGGAGGAGAGCTCTGTATACTGTTGGGGAGGAGGAGAGCTCTGTATACCGTTGGGGAGGAGGAGAGCTCTGTATACCGTTAGGGAGGAGAGCTGTGTATACCGTTGGGGAGGAGGAGAGCTCTGTATACCGTTGGGGAGGAGGAGATCTCTGTATACCGTTGGGGAGGAGGAGAGCTCTGTATACCGTTGGGGAGGAGGAGAGCTCTGTATACCGTTGGGGAGGAGGAGAGCTCTGTATACCGTTGGGGAGGAGGAGAGCTCTGTATACCGTTGGGGAGGAGAGCTCTGTTTACTGTTGGGGAGGAGGAGAGCTCTGTATACTGTTGAGGGGAAGGTGAGCTCTGTATACCGTTGGGGAGGAGGAGAGCTCTGTATAGCGTTGGGGAGGAGGAGAGCTCTGTATACCGTTGGGGAGGAGGAGAGCTCTGTATAGCGTTGGGTTGAGAAGAGCTCTGTATACCGTTGGGGAGGAGGAGAGCTCTGTATACCGTTGGGGAGGAGGAGAGCTCTGTATACCGTTGGGGAGGAGGAGAGCTCTGTATACCGTTGGGGAGGAGGAGAGCTCTGTATACCGTTGGGGAGGAGGAGAGCTATGTATACCGTTGGGGAGGAGGAGAGCTCTGTATACCGTTAGGGAGGAGAGCTGTGTATACCGTTGAGGAGGAGGAGAGCTCTGTATACTGTTGGGGAGGAGGAGAGCTCTGTATACCGTTGGGGAGGAGGAGATCTCTGTATACCGTTGGGGAGGAGGAGAGCTCTGTATACTGTTGGGGAGGTGGAGAGCTCTGTATACTGTTGGGGAGGAGGAGAGCTCTGTATACTGTTGGGGAGGAGGAGAGCTCTGTATACCGTTGGGGAGGAGGAGAGCTCTGTATACCGTTAGGGAGGAGAGCTGTGTATACCGTTGGGGAGGAGAGCTCTGTATACAGTTGGAGAGGAGGAGAGCTCTGTATACCGTTGGGGAGGAGGAGAGCTCTGTATACCGTTGGGGAGGAGGAGAGCTCTGTATACCGTTGGGGAGGAGGAGAGCTCTGTATACCGTTGGGGAGGAGGAGAGCTCTGTATACCGTTGGGGAGGAGGAGAGCTCTGTATACCGTTGGGGAGGAGGAGAGCTCTGTATACTGTTAGGGAGGAGAGCTGTGTATACCGTTGGGGAGGAGGAGAGCTCTGTATACCGTTGGGGAGGAGGAGATCTCTGTATACCGTTGGGGAGGAGGAGAGCTCTGTATACCGTTGGGGAGGTGGAGAGCTCTGTATACTGTTGGGGAGGAGGAGAGCTCTGTATACTGTTGGGGAGGAGGAGAGCTCTGTATACCGTTGGGGAGGAGAGCTGTGTATACCGTTGGGGAGGAGGAGAGCTCTGTATACCGTTGGGGAGGAGGAGAGCTCTGTATACCGTTGGGGAGGAGAGCTCTGTATACCGTTGAGGAGGAGGAGATCTCTGTATACCGTTGGGGAGGAGGAGAGCTCTGTATACTGTTGGGGAGGTGGAGAGCTCTGTATACCGTTGGGGAGGAGGAGAGCTCTGTATACCGTTGGGGAGGAGGAGAGCTCTGTATACCGTTGGGGAGGAGGAGAGCTCTGTATACCGTTGGGGAGGAGGAGAGCTCTGTATACCGTTGGGGAGGAGGAGAGCTCTGTATACCGTTGGGGAGGAGGAGAGCTCTGTATACCGTTGGGGAGGAGGAGAGCTCTGTATACCGTTGGGGAGGAGGAGAGCTCTGTATACCGTTGGGGAGGAGGAGAGCTCTGTATACCGTTAGGGAGGAGGAGATCTCTGTATACCGTTAGGGAGGAAATCTGTGTATACCGTTGGGGAGGAGGAGAGCTCTGTATACCGTTGGGGAGGAGGAGAGCTCTGTATACCGTTGGGGAGGAGGAGAGCTCTGTATACCGTTGGGGAGGAGAGCTCTGTATACCGTTGGGGAGGAGGAGAGCTCTGTATACCGTTGGGGAGGAGGAGAGCTCTGTATACCGTTAGGGAGGAGGAGAGCTCTGTATACCGTTGGGGAGGAGGAGAGCTCTGTATACCGTTGGGGAGGAGGAGAGCTCTGTATACCGTTGGGGAGGAGGAGAGCTCTGTATACCGTTGGGGAGGAGAGCTCTGTTTACTGTTGGGGAGGAGGAGAGCTCTGTATACTGTTGAGGGGAAGGTGAGCTCTGTATACCGTTGGGGAGGAGGAGAGCTCTGTATACCGTTGGGGAGGAGGAGAGCTCTGTATACCGTTAGGGAGGAGGAGATCTCTGTATACCGTTGGGGAGGAGGAGAGCTGTGTATACCGTTGGGGAGGAGGAGAGCTGTGTATACCGTTGGGGAGGAGGAGAGCTGTGTATACCGTTGGGGAGGAGGAGAGCTCTGTATACCGTTGGGGAGGAGGAGAGCTCTGTATACCGTTGGGGAGGAGGAGAGCTTTGTATACCGTTGGGGAGGAGGAGAGCTCTGTATACCGTTGGGGAGGAGGAGAGCTCTGTATACCGTTAGGGAGGAGGAGATCTCTGTATACCGTTAGGGAGGAAAGCTGTGTATACCGTTGGGGAGGAGGAGAGCTCTGTATACCGTTGGGGAGGAGGAGAGCTCTGTATACCGTTGGGGAGGAGGAGAGCTCTGTATACCGTTGGGGAGGAGGAGAGCTCTGTATACCGTTGGGGAGGAGAGCTCTGTTTACTGTTGGGGAGGAGGAGAGCTCTGTATACTGTTGAGGGGAAGGTGAGATCTGTATACCGTTGGGGAGGAGGAGAGCTCTGTATACCGTTGGGGAGGAGGAGAGCTCTGTATATCGTTTGGGAGAAGGAGAGCTCTGTATACCGGTGGGGAGGAGGAGAGCTCTGTATACCGTTGGGGAGGAGGAGAGCTCTGTATACCGTTGGGGAGGAGGAGAGCTCTGTATACCGTTAGGGAGGAGAGCTGTGTATACCGTTGGGGAGGAGGAGAGCTCTGTATACCGTTGGGGAGGAGGAGATCTCTGTATACCGTTGGGGAGGAGGAGAGCTCTGTATACCGTTGGGGAGGTGGAGAGCTCTGTATACTGTTGGGGAGGAGGAGAGCTCTGTATACCGTTGGGGAGGAGGAGAGCTCTGTATACCGTTAGGGAGGAGAGCTGTGTATACCGTTGGGGAGGAAGAGAGCTCTGTATACCGTTGGGGAGGAGGAGAGCTCTGTATACCGTTGGGGAGGAGGAGAGCTCTGTATACCGTTGGGGAGGAGGAGAGCTCTGTATACCGTTGGGGAGGAGGAGAGCTCTGTATACCGTTGGGGAGGAGGAGAGCTCTGTATACCGTTGGGGAGGAGGAGAGCTCTGTATACCGTTGGGGAGGAGGAGAGCTCTGTATACCGTTAGGGAGGAGGAGATCTCTGTATACCGTTAGGGAGGAAAGCTGTGTATACTGTTGGGGAGGAGGAGAGCTCTGTACACCGTTGGGGAGGAGGAGAGCTCTGTATACCGTTGGGGAGGAGAGCTCTGTTTACTGTTGGGGAGGAGGAGAGCTCTGTATACTGTTGAGGGGAAGGTGAGCTCTGTATACCGTTGGGGAGGAGGAGAGCTCTGTATACCGTTGGGGAGGAGGAGAGCTCTGTATACCGTTAGGGAGGAGGAGATCTCTGTATACCGTTGGGGAGGAGGAGAGCTGTGTATACCGTTGGGGAGGAGGAGAGCTGTGTATACCGTTGGGGAGGAGGAGAGCTCTGTATACCGTTGGGGAGGAGGAGAGCTCTGTATACCGTTGGGGAGGAGGAGAGCTCTGTATACCGTTGGGGAGGAGGAGAGCTCTGTATACCGTTGGGGAGGAGGAGAGCTCTGTATACCGTTGGAGAGGAGGAGAGCTCTGTATACCGTTGGGGAGGAGGAGAGCTCTGTATACCGTTGGGGAGGAGGAGAGCTCTGTATAGCGTTGGGGAGGAGGGGAGCTCTGTATAGCGTTGGGGAGGAGGAGAGCTCTGTATAGCGTTGGGGAGGAGGAGAGCTCTGTATAGCGTTGGGGAGGAGGAGAGCTCTGTATAGCGTTGGGGAGGAGGAGAGCTCTGTATAGCGTTGGGTAGAGGAGAGCTCTGTATAGCGTTGGGTAGAGGAGAGCTCTGTATACCGTTGGGGAGAAGGAGAGCTCTGTATACCGTTGGGGAGGAGGAGAGCTCTGTATACCGTTGGGGAGGAGGAGAGCTCTGTATACCGTTGGGGAGGAGGAGAGCTCTGTATACCGTTGGGGAGGAGGAGAGCTCTGTATACCGTTGGGGAGCAGGAGAGCTCTGTATACCGTTGGGGAGGAGGAGAGCTCTGTATACCGTTGGGGAGGAGGAGAGCTCTGTATACCGTTGGGGAGGAGGAGAGCTCTGTATACTGTTGGGGTGGTGGAGAGCTCTGTATACTGTTGGGGAGGAGGAGAGCTCTGTATACTGTTGGGGAGGAGGAGAGCTCTGTATACCGTTGGGGAGGAGGAGAGCTCTGTATACCGTTGGGGAGGAGGAGAGCTCTGTATACCGTTGGGGAGGAGGAGAGCTCTGTATACCGTTGGGGAGGAGGAGAGCTCTGTATACCGTTGGGGAGGAGGAGAGCTCTGTATACCGTTAGGGAGGAGGAGAGCTCTGTATACCGTTGGGGAGGAGAGCTCTGTATACAGTTGGGGAGGAGGAGAGCTCTGTATACAGTTGGGGATGAGGAGAGCTCTGTATACCGTTGGGGAGGAGGAGAGCTCTGTATACCGTTGGGGAGGAGAGCGCTGTATACTGTTGGGGAGGAGGAGAGCTCTGTATACTGTTGAGGGGAAGGAGAGCTCTGTATACCGTTGGGGAGGAGGAGATCTCTGTATACCGTTAGGGAGGAGAGCTCTGTATACAGTTGGGGAGGAGGAGAGCTCTGTATACAGTTGGGGATGACGAGAGCTCTGTATACTGTTGGGGAGGAGGAGAGCTCTGTATACCGTTGGGGAGGAGGAGAGCTCTGTATACTGTTGGGGAGGAGGAGAGCTCTGTATACCGTTGGGGAGGAGGAGAGCTCTGTATACCGTTGGGGAGGAGGAGAGCTCTGTATACCGTTGGGGAGGAGGAGAGCTCTGTATAGCGTTGGGGAGGAGGAGAGCTCTGTATAGCGTTGGGGAGGAGGAGAGCTCTGTATAGCGTTGGGGAGGAGGAGAGCTCTGTATACCGTTGGGGAGGAGGAGAGCTCTGTATACCGTTGGGGAGGAGGAGAGCTCTGTATACCGTTGGGGAGGAGGAGAGCTCTGTATACCGTTGGGGAGGAGGAGAGCTCTGTATACCGTTGGGGAGGAGGAGAGCTCTGTATACCGTTAGGGAGGAGGAGATCTCTGTATACCGTTAGGGAGGAAATCTGTGTATACCGTTGGGGAGGAGGAGAGCTCTGTATACCGTTGGGGAGGAGGAGAGCTCTGTATACCGTTGGGGAGGAGGAGAGCTCTGTATACCGTTGGGGAGGAGAGCTCTGTATACCGTTGGGGAGGAGGAGAGCTCTGTATACCGTTGGGGAGGAGGAGAGCTCTGTATACCGTTAGGGAGGAGGAGAGCTCTGTATACCGTTGGGGAGGAGGAGAGCTCTGTATACCGTTGGGGAGGAGGAGAGCTCTGTATACCGTTGGGGAGGAGGAGAGCTCTGTATACCGTTGGGGAGGAGAGCTCTGTTTACTGTTGGGGAGGAGGAGAGCTCTGTATACTGTTGAGGGGAAGGTGAGCTCTGTATACCATTGGGGAGGAGGAGAGCTCTGTATACCGTTGGGGAGGAGGAGAGCTCTGTATACCATTAGGGAGGAGGAGATCTCTGTATACCGTTGGGGAGGAGGAGAGCTGTGTATACCGTTGGGGAGGAGGAGAGCTGTGTATACCGTTGGGGAGGAGGAGAGCTGTGTATACCGTTGGGGAGGAGAGCTCTGTATACCGTTGGGGAGGAGGAGAGCTCTGTATACCGTTGGGGAGGAGGAGAGCTCTGTATACCGTTGGGGAGGAGGAGAGCTCTGTATACCGTTGGAGAGGAGGAGAGCTCTGTATACCGTTGGGGAGGAGGAGAGCTCTGTATACCGTTGGGGAGGAGGAGAGCTCTGTATAGTGTTGGGGAGGAGGGGAGCTCTGTATAGCGTTGGGGAGGAGGAGAGCTCTGTATAGCGTTGGAGAGGAGGAGAGCTCTGTATAGCGTTGGGGAGGAGGAGAGCTCTGTATAGCGTTGGGGAGGAGGAGAGCTCTGTATACCGTTGGGGAGGAGGAGAGCTCTGTATAGCGTTGGGTAGAGGAGAGCTCTGTATACCGTTGGGGAGGAGGAGAGCTCTGTATACCGTTGGGGAGGAGGAGAGCTCTGTATACTGTTGGGGTGGTGGAGAGCTCTGTATACCGTTGGGGAGGAGGAGAGCTCTGTATACCGTTGGGGAGGAGGAGAGCTCTGTATACCGTTGGGGAGGAGGAGAGCTCTGTATACCATTAGGGAGGAGGAGAGCTCTGTATACCGTTGGGGAGGAGAGCTCTGTATACTGTTGGGGAGGAGGAGAGCTCTGTATACTGTTGGGGAGGAGGAGAGCTCTGTATACCGTTGGGGAGGAGGAGAGCTCTGTATACCGTTGGGGAGGAGGAGAGCTCTGTATACCGTTGGGGAGGAGGAGAGCTCTGTATACCGTTGGGGAGGAGGAGAGCTCTGTATACCGTTGGGGAGGAGGAGAGCTCTGTATAGCATTAGGGAGGAGGAGAGCTCTGTATACCGTTGGGGAGGAGAGCTCTGTATACTGTTGGGGAGGAGGAGAGCTCTGTATACTGTTGAGGGGAAGGAGAGCTCTGTATACCGTTGGGGAGGAGGAGATCTCTGTATACCGTTGGGGAGGAGAGCTCTGTATACAGTTGGGGAGGAGGAGAGCTCTGTATACAGTTGGGGATGAGGAGAGCTCTGTATACCGTTGGGGAGGAGGAGAGCTCTGTATACCTTTGGGGAGGAGAGCGCTGTATACTGTTGGGGAGGAGATGAGCTCTGTATACTGTTGAGGGGAAGGAGAGCTGTGTATACCGTTGGGGAGGAGGAGATCTCTGTATACCGTTAGGAAGGAGAGCTCTGTATACAGTTGGGGAGGAGGAGAGCTCTGTATACAGTTGGGGATGAGGAGAGCTCTGTATACTGTTGGGGAGGAGGAGAGCTCTGTATACCGTTGGGGAGGAGGAGAGCTCTGTATACTGTTGGGGAGGAGGAGAGCTCTGTATACCGTTGGGGAGGAGGAGAGCTCTGTATACCGTTGGGGAGGAGGAGAGCTCTGTATACCGTTGGGGAGGAGGAGAGCTCTGTATACCGTTAGGGAGGAGGAGATCTCTGTATACCGTTGGGGAGGAGGAGAGCTGTGTATACCGTTGGGGAGGAGGAGATCTCTGTATACTGTTGAGGGGAAGGTGAGCTCTGTATACCGTTGGGGAGGAGGAGAGCTCTGTATACCGTTGGGGAGGAGGAGAGCTCTGTATACCGTTAGGGAGGAGGAGATCTCTGTATACCGTTGGGGAGGAGGAGAGCTGTGTATACCGTTGGGGAGGAGGAGAGCTGTGTATACCGTTGGGGAGGAGGAGAGCTGTGTATACCGTTGGGGAGGAGCAGAGCTCTGTATACCGTTGGGGAGGAGGAGAGCTCTGTATACCGTTGGGGAGGAGGAGAGCTCTGTATACCGTTGGGGAGGAGGAGAGCTCTGTATACCGTTGGGGAGGAGGAGAGCTCTGTATACCGTTGGAGAGGAGGAGAGCTCTGTATACCGTTGGGGAGGAGGAGAGCTCTGTATAGCGTTGGGGAGGAGGAGAGCTCTGTATAGCGTTGGGGAGGAGGAGAGCTCTGTATAGCGTTGGGAAGGAGGAGAGCTCTGTATAGCGTTGGGGAGGAGGAGAGCTCTGTATAGCGTTGGGGAGGAGGAGAGCTCTGTATACCGTTGGGGAGGAGGAGAGCTCTGTATAGCGTTGGGTAGAGGAGAGCTCTGTATACCGTTGGAGAGGAGGAGAGCTCTGTATACCGTTGGGGAGGAGGAGAGCTCTGTATACTGTTGGGGAGGTGGAGAGCTCTGTATACTGTTGGGGAGGAGGAGAGCTCTGTATACTGTTGGGGAGGAGGAGAGCTTTGTATACCGTTGGGGAGGAGGAGAGCTCTGTATACCGTTGGGGAGGAGGAGAGCTCTGTATACCGTTGGGGAGGAGGAGAGCTCTGTATACCGTTGGGGAGGAGGAGAGCTCTGTATACCGTTGGGGAGGAGGAGAGCTCTGTATACCGTTAGGGAGGAGGAGAGCTCTGTATACCGTTGGGGAGGAGAGCTCTGTATACTGTTGGGGAGGAGGAGAGCTCTGTATACTGTTGGGGAGGAGGAGAGCTCTGTATACTGTTGGGGAGGAGGAGAGCTCTGTATACCGTTGGGGAGGAGGAGAGCTCTGTATACCGTTAGGGAGGAGAGCTCTGTATACAGTTGGGGAGGAGGGGAGCTCTGTATACAGTTGGGGATGAAGAGAGCTCTGTATACCGTTGGGGAGGAGGAGAGATCTGTATACCGTTGGGGAGGAGAGCGCTGTATACTGTTGGGGAGGAGGAGAGCTCTGTATACTGTTGAGGGGAAGGAGAGCTCTGTATACCGTTGGGGAGGAGGAGATCTCTGTATACCGTTAGGGAGGAGAGCTCTGTATACAGTTGGGGAGGAGGAGAGCTCTGTATACAGTTGGGGATGAGGAGAGCTCTGTATACTGTTGGGGAGGAGGAGAGCTCTGTATACCGTTGGGGAGGAGGAGAGCTCTGTATACTGTTGGGGAGGAGGAGAGCTCTGTATACCGTTGGGGAGGAGGAGAGCTCTGTATACCGTTGGGGAGGTGGAGAGCTCTGTATACCGTTGGGGAGGAGGAGAGCTCTGTATAGCGTTGGGGAGGAGGAGAGCTCTGTATAGCGTTGGGGAGGAGGAGAGCTCTGTATAGCGTTGGGGAGGAGGAGAGCTCTGTATAGCGTTGGGGAGGAGGAGAGCTCTGTATACCGTTGGGGAGGAGGAGAGCTCTGTATACCGTTGGGGAGGAGGAGAGCTCTGTATACCGTTGGGGAGGAGGAGAGCTCTGTATACCGTTGGGGAGGAGGAGAGCTCTGTATACCGTTGGGGAGGAGGAGAGCTCTGTATACCGTTAGGGAGGAGGAGATCTCTGTATACCGTTAGGGAGAAGAGCTGTGTATACCGTTGGGGAGGAGGAGAGCTCTGTATACCGTTGGGGAAGAGGAGAGCTCTGTATACCGTTGGGGAGGAGGAGAGCTCTGTATACCGTTGGGGAGGAGGAGAGCTCTGTATACCGTTGGGGAGGAGGAGAGCTCTGTATACCGTTGGGGAGGAGAGTTCTGTTTACTGTTGGGGAGGAGGAGAGCTCTGTATACTGTTGAGGGGAAGGTGAGCTCTGTATACCGTTGGGGAGGAGGAGAGCTCTGTATACCATTGGGGAGGAGGAGAGCTCTGTATACCGTTAGGGAGGAGGAGATCTCTGTATACCGTTGGGGAGGAGGAGAGCTGTGTATACCGTTGGGGAGGAGGAGAGCTCTGTATACCGTTGGGGAGGAGGAGAGCTCTGTATACCGTTGGGGAGGAGGAGAGCTCTGTATACCGTTGGGGAGGAGGAGAGCTCTGTATACCGTTGGGGAGGAGGAGAGCTCTGTATACCGTTGGGGAGGAGGAGAGCTCTGTATAGCGTTGGGGAGGAGGAGAGCTCTGTATAGCGTTGGGGAGGAGGAGAGCTCTGTATAGCGCTGGGGAGGAGGAGAGCTCTGTATAGCGTTGGGGAGGAGGAGAGCTCTGTATAGCGTTGGGGAGGAGGAGAGCTCTGTATAGCGTTGGGGAGGAGGAGAGCTCTGTATACCGTTGGGGAGGAGGAGAGCTCTGTATACCGTTGGGGAGGAGGAGAGCTCTGTATACCGTTGGGGAGGAGGAGAGCTCTGTATACCGTTGGGGAGGAGGAGAGCTCTGTATACCGTTGGAGAGGAGGAGAGCTCTGTATACCGTTGGGGAGGAGGAGAGCTCTGTATAGCGTTGGGGAGGAGGAGAGCTCTGTATAGCGTTGGGGAGGAGGAGAGCTCTGTATAGCGTTGGGGAGGAGGAGAGCTCTGTATAGCGTTGGGGAGGAGGAGAGCTCTGTATAGCGTTGGGGAGGAGGAGAGCTCTGTATACCGTTGGGGAGGAGGAGAGCTCTGTATAGCGTTGGGTAGAGAAGAGCTCTGTATACCGTTGGGGAGGAGGAGAGCTCTGTATACCGTTGGGGAGGAGAGCTCTGTATACCGTTGGGGAGGAGGAGAGCTCTGTATACCGTTGGGGAGGAGGAGAGCTCTGTATACTGTTGGGGAGGTGGAGAGCTCTGTATACCGTTGGGGAGGAGGAGAGCTCTGTATACCGTTGGGGAGGAGGAGAGCTCTGTATACCGTTGGGGAGGAGGAGAGCTCTGTATACCGTTGGGGAGGAGGAGAGCTCTGTATACCGTTAGGGAGGAGGAGAGCTCTGTATGCCGTTGGGGAGGAGAGCTCTGTATACTGTTGGGGAGGAGGAGAGCTCTGTATACTGTTGGGGAGGAGGAGAGCTCTGTATACCGTTGGGGAGGAGGAGAGCTCTGTATACCGTTGGGGAGGAGGAGAGCTCTGTATACCGTTGGGGAGGAGGAGAGCTCTGTATACCGTTGGGGAGGAGGAGAGCTCTGTATACCGTTGGGGAGGAGGAGAGCTCTGTATACCGTTAGGGAGGAGGAGAGCTCTGTATACCGTTGGGGAGGAGAGCTCTGTATACTGTTGGGGAGGAGGAGAGCTCTGTATACTGTTGAGGGGAAGGAGAGCTCTGTATACCGTTGGGGAGGAGGAGATCTCTGTATACCGTTGGGGAGGAGAGCTCTGTATACAGTTGGGGAGGAGGAGAGCTCTGTATACAGTTGGGGATGAGGAGAGCTCTGTATACCGTTGGGGAGGAGGAGAGCTCTGTATACCATTGGGGAGGAGAGCGCTGTATACTGTTGGGGAGGAGATGAGCTCTGTATACCGTTGGGGAGGAGGAGAGCTCTGTATACCGTTGGGGAGGAGGAGAGCTCTGTATACCGTTGGGGAGGAGGAGAGCTCTGTATACCGTTAGAAAGGAGGAGATCTCTGTATACCTTTAGGGAGGAGAGCTGTGTATACCGTTGGGGAGGAGGAGAGCTCTGTATACCGTTGGGGAAGAGGAGAGCTCTGTATACCGTTGGGGAGGAGGAGAGCTCTGTATACCGTTGGGGAGGAGGAGAGCTCTGTATACCGTTGGGGAGGAGGAGAGCTCTGTATACCTTTGGGGAGGAGGAGAGCTCTGTATACCGTTGGGGAGGAGGAGAGCTCTGTATACCGTTGGGGAGGAGAGCTCTGTTTACTGTTGGGGAGGAGGAGAGCTCTGTATACTGTTGAGGGGAAGGTGAGCTCTGTATACCGTTGGGGAGGAGGAGAGCTCTGTATACCATTAGGGAGGAGGAGAGCTCTGTATACCGTTAGGGAGGAGGAGATCTCTGTATACCGTTGGGGAGGAGGAGAGCTGTGTATACCGTTGGGGAGGAGGAGAGCTGTGTATACCGTTGGGGAGGAGGAGAGCTCTGTATACCGTTGGGGAGGAGGAGAGCTCTGTATACCGTTGGGGAGGAGGAGAGCTCTGTATACCGTTGGGGAGGAGGAGAGCTCTGTATACCGTTGGGGAGGAGGAGAGCTCTGTATACCGTTGGGGAGGAGGAGAGCTCTGTATAGCGTTGGGGAGGAGGAGAGCTCTGTATAGCGTTGGGGAGGAGGAGAGCTCTGTATAGCGCTGGGGAGGAGGAGAGCTCTGTATAGCGTTGGGGAGGAGGAGAGCTCTGTATAGCGTTGGGGAGGAGGAGAGCTCTGTATAGCGTTGGGGAGGAGGAGAGCTCTGTATAGCGTTGGGGAGGAGGAGAGCTCTGTATACCGTTGGGGAGGGAGGAGAGCTCTGTATAGCGTTGGGTAGAGAAGAGCTCTGTATACCGTTGGGGAGGAGGAGAGCTCTGTATACCGTTGGGGGAGGAGAGCTCTGTATACCGTTGGGGAGGAGGGAGAGCTCTGTATACCGTTGGGAGGAGGAGAGCTCTGTATACTGTTGGGGAGGTGGAGAGCTCTGTATACCGTTGGGGAGGAGGAGAGCTCTGTATACCGTTGGGGAGTAGGAGAGCTCTGTATACCGTTGGGGAGGAGGAGAGCTCTGTATACCGTTGGGGAGGAGGAGAGCTCTGTATACCGTTAGGGAGGAGGAGAGCTCTGTATGCCGTTGGGTGAGGAGAGCTCTGTATACTGTTGGGGAGGAGGAGAGCTCTGTATACTGTTGGGAGGAGGAGAGCTCTGTATACCGTTGGGGAGGAGGAGAGCTCTGTATACCTGTTGGGGAGGAGGAGAGCTCTGTATACCGTTGGGGAGGAGGAGAGCTCTGTATACCGTTGGGGAGGAGGAGAGCTCTGTATACCGTTGGGGAGGAGGAGAGCTCTGTATACCGTTAGGAGGAGGAGAGCTCTGTATACCGTTGGGGAGGAGAGCTCTGTATACTGTTGGGGAGGAGGAGAGCTCTGTATACTGTTGAGGGAAGGAGAGCTCTGTATACCGTTGGGGAGGAGGAGATCTCTGTATACCGTTGGGGAGGAGAGCTCTGTATACAGTTGGGGAGGAGGAGAGCTCTGTATACAGTTGGGGATGAGGAGAGCTCTGTATACCGTTGGGGAGGAGGAGAGCTCTGTATACCATTGGGGGAGGAGAGCGCTGTATACTGTTGGGGAGGAGATGAGCTCTGTATACTGTTGAGGGGAAGGAGAGCTCTGTATACCGTTGGGAGGAGAGATCTCTGTATACCGTTAGGGAGGAGAGCTCTGTATACAGTTGGGGAGGAGGAGAGCTCTGTATACAGTTGGGGATGAGGAGAGCTCTGTATACTGTTGGGGAGGAGGAGAGCTCTGTATACCGTTGGGGAGGAGGAGAGCTCTGTATACTGTTGGGGAGGAGGAGAGCTCTGTATACCGTTGGGGAGGAGGAGAGCTCTGTATACCGTTGGGGAGGAGGAGAGCTCTGTATACCGTTGGGGAGGAGGAGAGCTCTGTATACCGTTAGGGAGGAGGAGATCTCTGTATACCGTTGGGGAGGAGGAGAGCTGTGTATACCGTTGGGGAGGAGGAGATCTCTGTATACTGTTGAGGGGAAGGTGAGCTCTGTATACCGTTGGGGAGGAGGAGAGCTCTGTATACCGTTGGGGAGGAGGAGAGCTCTGTATACCGTTAGGGAGGAGGAGATCTCTGTATACCGTTGGGGAGGAGGAGAGCTGTGTATACCGTTGGGGAGGAGGGAGAGCTGTGTATTACCGTTGGGGAGGAGGAGAGCTGTGTATACCGTTGGGGAGGAGGAGAGCTCTGTATACCGTTGGGGAGGAGGAGAGCTCTGTATACCGTTGGGGGAGGAGGAGAGCTCTGTATACCGTTGGGGAGGAGGAGAGCTCTGTATACCGTTGGAGAGGAGGAGAGCTCTGTATACCGTTGGGGAGGAGGAGAGCTCTGTATAGCGTTGGGGAGGAGGAGAGCTCTGTATAGCGTTGGGGAGGAGGAGAGCTCTGTATAGCGTTGGGAAGGAGGAGAGCTCTGTATAGCGTTGGGGAGGAGGAGAGCTCTGTATAGCGTTGGGGAGGAGGAGAGCTCTGTATACCGTTGGGGAGGAGGAGAGCTCTGTATAGCGTTGGGTAGAGGAGAGCTCTGTATACCGTTGGGGAGGAGGAGAGCTCTGTATACCGTTGGGGAGGAGGAGAGCTCTGTATACTGTTGGGGAGGTGGAGAGCTCTGTATGCTGTTGGGGAGGAGGAGAGCTCTGTATACTGTTGGGGAGGAGGAGAGCTCTGTATACCGTTGGGGAGGAGGAGAGCTCTGTACCGTTGGGGAGGAGGAGAGCTCTGTATACCGTTGGGGAGGAGGAGAGCTCTGTATACCGTTGGGGAGGAGGAGAGCTCTGTATACCGTTGGGGAGGAGGAGAGCTCTGTATACCGTTGGGGAGGAGGAGAGCTCTGTATACCGTTAGGGAGGAGGAGAGCTCTGTATACCGTTGGGGAGGAGAGCTCTGTATACTGTTGGGGAGGAGGAGAGCTCTGTATACTGTTGGGGAGGAGGAGAGCTCTGTATACTGTTGGGGAGGAGGAGAGCTCTGTATACCGTTGGGGAGGAGGAGAGCTCTGTATACCGTTAGGGAGGAGAGCTCTGTATACAGTTGGGGAGGAGGAGAGCTCTGTATACAGTTGGGGATGAGGAGAGCTCTGTATACCGTTGGGGAGGAGGAGAGCTCTGTATACCGTTGGGGAGGAGAGCGCTGTATACTGTTGGGGAGGAGGAGAGCTCTGTATACTGTTGAGGGGAAGGAGAGCTCTGTATACCGTTGGGGAGGAGGAGATCTCTGTATACCGTTAGGGAGGAGAGCTCTGTATACAGTTGGGGAGGAGGAGAGCTCTGTATACAGTTGGGGATGAGGAGAGCTCTGTATACTGTTGGGGAGGAGGAGAGCTCTGTATACCGTTGGGGAGGAGGAGAGCTCTGTATACTGTTGGGGAGGAGGAGAGCTCTGTATACCGTTGGGGAGGAGGAGAGCTCTGTATACCGTTGGGGAGGAGGAGAGCTCTGTATACCGTTGGGGAGGAGGAGAGCTCTGTATAGCGTTGGGGAGGAGGAGAGCTCTGTATAGCGTTGGGGAGGAGGAGAGCTCTGTATAGCGTTGGGGAGGAGGAGAGCTCTGTATACCGTTGGGGAGGAGGAGAGCTCTGTATACCGTTGGGGAGGAGGAGAGCTCTGTATACCGTTGGGGAGGAGGAGAGCTCTGTATACCGTTGGGGAGGAGGAGAGCTCTGTATACCGTTAGGGAGGAGGAGATCTCTGTATACCGTTAGGGAGGAGAGCTGTGTATACCGTTGGGGAGGAGGAGAGCTCTGTATACCGTTGGGGAAGAGGAGAGCTCTGTATACCGTTGGGGAGGAGGAGAGCTCTGTATACCGTTGGGGAGGAGAGCTCTGTATACCGTTGGGGAGGAGGAGAGCTCTGTATACCGTTGGGGAGGAGAGCTCTGTTTACTGTTGGGGAGGAGGAGAGCTCTGTATACTGTTGAGGGGAAGGTGAGCTCTGTATACCGTTGGGGAGGAGGAGAGCTCTGTATACCATTGGGGAGGAGGAGAGCTCTGTATACCGTTAGGGAGGAGGAGATCTCTGTATACCGTTGGGGAGGAGGAGAGCTGTGTATACCGTTGGGGAGGAGGAGAGCTGTGTATACCGTTGGGGAGGAGGAGAGCTCTGTATACCGTTGGGGAGGAGGAGAGCTCTGTATACCGTTGGGGAGGAGGAGAGCTCTGTATACCGTTGGGGAGGAGGAGAGCTCTGTATACCGTTGGGGAGGAGGAGAGCTCTGTATACCATTGGGGAGGAGAGCTCTGTATAGCGTTGGGGAGGAGGAGAGCTCTGTATAGCGTTGGGGAGGAGGAGAGCTCTGTATAGCGCTGGGGAGGAGGAGAGCTCTGTATAGCGTTGGGGAGGAGGAGAGCTCTGTATAGCGTTGGGGAGGAGGAGAGCTCTGTATAGCGTTGGGGAGGAGGAGAGCTCTGTATAGCGTTGGGGAGGAGGAGAGCTCTGTATACCGTTGGGGAGGAGGAGAGCTCTGTATACCGTTGGGGAGGAGGAGAGCTCTGTATACCGTTGGGGAGGAGGAGAGCTCTGTATACCGTTGGAGAGGAGGAGAGCTCTGTATACCGTTGGGGAGGAGGAGAGCTCTGTATAGCGTTGGGGAGGAGGAGAGCTCTGTATAGCGTTGGGGAGGAGGAGAGCTCTGTATAGCGTTGGGGAGGAGGAGAGCTCTGTATAGCGTTGGGGAGGAGGAGAGCTCTGTATAGCGTTGGGGAGGAGGAGAGCTCTGTATACCGTTGGGGAGGAGGAGAGCTCTGTATAGCGTTGGGTAGAGAAGAGCTCTGTATACCGTTGGGGAGGAGGAGAGCTCTGTATACCGTTGGGGAGGAGAGCTCTGTATACCGTTGGGGAGGAGGAGAGCTCTGTATACCGTTGGGGAGGAGGAGAGCTCTGTATACCGTTGGGGAGGAGGAGAGCTCTGTATACCGTTGGGGAGGAGGAGAGCTCTGTATACCGTTGGGGAGGAGGAGAGCTCTGTATACCGTTGGGGAGGAGGAGAGCTCTGTATACCGTTGGGGAGGAGGAGAGCTCTGTATACCGTTGGGGAGGAGGAGAGCTCTGTATACCATTAGGGAGGAGAGCTGTGTATACCGTTGGGGAGGAGGAGAGCTCTGTATACCGTTGGGGAGGAGGAGAGCTCTGTATACAGTTGGAGAGGAGGAGAGCTCTGTATACCGTTGGGGAGGAGGAGAGCTCTGTATACCGTTGGGGAGGAGGAGAGCTCTGTATACCGTTGGGGAGGAGGAGAGCTCTGTATACCGTTGGGGAGGAGGAGAGCTCTGTATACCGTTGGGGAGGAGGAGAGCTCTGTATACCGTTAGGGAGGAGAGCTGTGTATACCGTTGGGGAGGAGGAGAGCTCTGTATACCGTTGGGGAGGAGGAGATCTCTGTATACCGTTGGGGAGGAGGAGAGCTCTGTATACCGTTGGGGAGGTGAGAGCTCTGTATACTGTTGGGGAGGAGGGGAGCTCTGTATACTGTTGGGGAGGAGGAGAGCTCTGTATACCGTTGGAGGAGGAGAGCTCTGTATACCGTTGGGGAGGAGGAGAGCTCTGTATACCGTTGGGGAGGAGGAGAGCTCTGTATACCGTTAGGGAGGAGGAGAGCTCTGTATACCGTTAGGGAGGAGAGCTGTGTATACCGTTGGGGAGGAGGAGAGCTCTGTATACCGTTGGGGAGGTGGAGAGCTCTGTATACTGTTTGGGGAGGAGGAGAGCTCTGTATACCGTTGGGGAGGAGGAGAGCTCTATATACCGTTGGGGAGGAGGAGAGCTCTGTATACCGTTAGGGAGGAGAGCTGTGTATACCGTTGGGGAGGAGGAGAGCTCTGTATACCGTTGGGGAGGAGGAGAGCTCTGTATACCATTGGGGAGGAGAGCTCTGTATACCGTTGGGGAGGAGGAGATCTCTGTATACCCGTTGGGGAGGAGGAGAGCTCTGTATACCGTTGGGGAAGTGGAGAGCTCTGTATACCGTTGGGGAGGAGGAGAGCTCTGTATACCGTTGGGGAGGAGGAGAGCTCTGTATACCGTTGGGGAGGAGGAGAGCTCTGTATACCGTTGGGGAGGAGGAGAGCTCTGTATACCGTTGGGGAGGAGGAGAGCTCTTTATACCGTTGGGGAGGAGGAGAGCTCTGTATACCGTTGGGGAGGAGGAGAGCTCTGTATACCGTTGGGGAGGAGGAGAGCTCTGTATACCGTTGGGGAGGAGGAGAGCTCTGTATACCGTTAAAGAGGAGGAGATCTCTGTATACCGTTAGGGAGGAAAGCTGTGTATACCGTTGGGGAGGAGGAGAGCTCTGTATACCGTTGGGGAGGAGGAGAGCTCTGTATACCGTTGGGGAGGAGGAGAGCTCTGTATACCGTTGGGGAGGAGGAGAGCTCTGTATACCGTTGGGGAGGAGAGCTCTGTTTACTGTTGGGGAGGAGGAGAGCTCTGTATACTGTTGAGGGGAAGGTGAGCTCTGTATACCGTTGGGGAGGAGGAGAGCTCTGTATACCGTTGGGGAGGAGGAGAGCTCTGTATACCGTTAGGGAGGAGGAGATCTCTGTATACCGTTGGGGAGGAGGAGAGCTCTGTATACCGTTGGGGAGGAGGAGAGCTGTGTATACCGTTGGGGAGGAGGAGAGCTCTGTATACCGTTGGGGAGGAGGAGAGCTCTGTATACCGTTGGGGAGGAGGAGAGCTCTGTATACCGTTGGGGAGGAGGAGAGCTCTGTATACCGTTGGGGAGGAGGACAGCTCTGTATACCGTTGGAGAGGAGGAGAGCTCTGTATACCGTTGGGGAGGAGGAGAGCTCTGTATACCGTTGGGGAGGAGGAGAGCTCTGTATAGCGTTGGGGAGGAGGAGAGCTCTGTATAGCGTTGGGGAGGAGGAGAGCTCTGTATAGCGTTGGGGAGGAGGAGAGCTCTGTATAGCGTTGGGGAGGAGGAGAGCTCTGTATAGCGTTGGGGAGGAGGAGAGCTCTGTATACCGTTGGGGAGGAGGAGAGCTCTGTATAGCGTTGGGTAGAGGAGAGCTCTGTATACCGTTAGGGAGGAGGAGAGCTCTGTATACCGTTGGGGAGGAGGAGAGCTCTGTATACCGTTGGGGAGGAGGAGAGCTCTGTATACCGTTGGGGAGGAGGAGAGCTCTGTATACCGTTGGGGAGGAGGAGAGCTCTGTATACCGTTGGGGAGGAGGAGAGCTCTGTATACCGTTGGGGAGGAGGAGAGCTCTGTATACCGTTGGGAGGAGAGCTCTGTTTACTGTTGGGGAGGAGGAGAGCTCTGTATACCGTTGGGGAGGAGAGCTCTGTTTACTGTTGGGGAGGAGGAGAGCTCTGTATACTGTTGAGGGGAAGGTGAGCTCTGTATACCGTTGGGGAGGAGGAGAGCTCTGTATACCGTTGGGGAGGAGGAGAGCTCTGTATACCGTTAGGGAGGAGGAGATCTCTGTATACCGTTGGGGAGGAGGAGAGCTCTGTATACCGTTGGGGAGGAGGAGAGCTGTGTATACCGTTGGGGAGGAGGAGAGCTCTGTATACCGTTGGGGAGGAGGAGAGCTCTGTATACCGTTGGGGAGGAGGAGAGCTCTGTATACCGTTGGGGAGGAGGAGAGCTCTGTATAGCGTTGGGGAGGAGGAGAGGTCTGTATAGCGTTGGGGAGGAGGAGAGCTCTGTATAGCGTTGGGGAGGAGGAGAGCTCTGTATAGCGTTGGGGAGGAGGAGAGCTCTGTATAGCGTTGGGGAGGAGGAGAGCTCTGTATACCGTTGGGGAGGAGGAGAGCTCTGTATAGCGTTGGGTAGAGGAGAGCTCTGTATACCGTTGGGGAGGAGGAGAGCTCTGTATACCGTTGGGGAGGAGGAGAGCTCTGTATACCGTTGGGGAGGAGGAGAGCTCTGTATACCGTTGGGGAGGAGGAGAGCTCTGTATACCGTTGGGGAGGAGGAGAGCTCTGTATACCGTTGGGGAGGAGGAGAGCTCTGTATACCGTTGGGGAGGTGGAGAGCTCTGTATACTGTTGGGGAGGAGGAGAGCTCTGTATACTGTTGGGGAGGAGGAGAGCTCTGTATACCGTTGGGGAGGAGGAGAGCTTTGTATACCGTTAGGGAGGAGAGCTGTGTATACCGTTGGGGAGGAGGAGAGCTCTGTATACAGTTGGAGAGGAGGAGAGCTCTGTATACCGTTGGGGAGGAGGAGAGCTCTGTATACCGTTGGGGAGGAGGAGAGCTCTGTATACCGTTGGGGAGGAGGAGAGCTCTGTATACCGTTGGGGAGGAGGAGAGCTCTGTATACCGTTGGGGAGGAGGAGAGCTCTGTATACCGTTGGGGAGGAGGAGAGCTCTGTATACCGTTAGGGAGGAGAGCTGTGTATACCGTTGGGGAGGAGGAGAGCTCTGTATACTGTTGGGGAGGAGGAGAGCTCTGTATACCGTTGGGGAGGAGGAGATCTCTGTATACCGTTGGGGAGCAGGAGAGCTCTGTATACCGTTGGGGAGGTGGAGAGCTCTGTATACTGTTGGGGAGGAGGAGAGCTCTGTATACCGTTGGGGAGGAGGAGAGCTCTGTATACCGTTGAGGAGGAGGAGAGCTCTGTATACCGTTGGGGAGGAGGAGAGCTCTGTATACCGTTGGGGAGGAGGAGAGCTCTGTATACCGTTGGGGAGGAGGAGAGCTCTGTATACCGTTGGGGAGGAGGAGAGCTCTGTATACCGTTGGGGAGGAGGAGAGCTCTGTATACCGTTGGAGAGGAGGAGAGCTCTGTATACCGTTGGGGAGGAGGAGAGCTCTGTATACCGTTGGAGAGGAGGAGAGCTCTGTATACCGTTGGGGAGGTGGAGAGCTCTGTATACTGTTGAGGAGGAGGAGAGCTCTGTATACTGTTGGGGAGGAGGAGAGCTCTGTATACCGTTGGAGAGGAGGAGAGCTCTGTATACCGTTGGGGAGGAGGAGAGCTCTGTATACCGTTGGAGAGGAGGAGAGCTCTGTAAACTGTTGGGGAGGAGGAGAGCTCTGTATACTGTTGGAGAGGAGGAGAGCTCTGTATACAGTTGGAGAGGAGGAGAGCTCTGTATACCGTTGGGGAGGAGGAGAGCTCTGTATACCGTTGGGGAGGAGGAGAGCTCTGTATACAGTTGGGGAGGAGGAGAGCTCTGTATGCTGTTGGAGAGGAGGAGAGCTCTGTATACTGTTGGGGAGGAGGAGAGCTATATACTGTTGGGGAGGAGGAGAGCTATATATACTGTTGGGGAGGAGAGCTGTATACTGTTGGGGAGGAGGAGAGCTATATATACTGTTGGAGAGGAGGAGAGCTGTATACTGTTGGGGGGGAGGAGAGCTATATATACTGTTGGGGAGGAGGAGAGCTATATATACTGTTGGAGGAGGGGAGCTCTGTATACTGTTGGGGGTGAGGAGAGCTGTATACTGTTGGGGGTGAGGAGAGCTATATACTGTTGGGGAGGAGGAGAGCTATATACTGTTGGGGAGGAGGAGAGCTATATATACTGTTGGGGAGTAGGAGAGCTGTATACTGTTGGGGAGGAGGAGAGCTATATACTGTTGGGGAGGAGGAAAGCTATATACTGTTGGGGAGGAGGAGAGCTATATACTGTTGGGGAGGAGGAGAGCTATATATACTGTTGGGGAGGAGGAGAGCTCTGTATACTGTTGGGGAGGAGGAGAGCTCTGTATACTGTTGGGGAGGAGGGGGAGCTGTATACCCTTGGGGAGGTGGAATGCTCTGTATACTGTTGGGGAGGAGGGGGAGCTATATACCCTTGGGGAGGTGGAGAGCTGTATATCGTTGGGGAGAGGAGTTGTATACCCTTGGGGGAAGGGGAACTGTGTGCATTGGGGGAGCGTCATTTGGAGTAATGGGGGGGTCCTATATACCTACACATAAGGGCTGCATACATGGGGGGGTTGCATAGATGGGGGGGTTGCATACGTGGTGTCGCTGCATACATGAGGGGCTTGTGGCGTTGTTTGTTCATGAGTGGCATAACACAGGAAAAGCGACACTTGTAGCCCATGTCTGGATAAGCGCTATGAAAAGCGCCCATGTTGCTCCTAGCAAAGCGCTTGTAAAAAGTGTTTAAAACAGTGCTGGTGAGCTCAGCCCCATTGAAGAACATGGACTTTTTTTCCAGCACCTGGCAGTGGAGAATAGTGTCATGGCACAAAGATTATTGAGTGCTGGGGCTTAAAAGGCCATAGGAAGCAATATTAAAAAAAGCCCATTCACCAAGCTCTTTTGCGAGCGCTAATCAACACTTGCAGAATCGCAGCAATTAGCGCTCTCAAAAGCACGTTGTTTGCCTGCTGGAGCGTGCTTGCTTAAGGACACTTTCACACTTGCGTCGTTTGGCATCCGTCACAGTGCGTTGTGTGACACAGGTGACTGATGTGTTGTAAATAATGTGATGATAAAGGCAACAAATTCCTGTGAAATAACACGTTGCGTTAGTTTTCTTAAGCCAAAAGTCCCCATCATCACCGCACACACTCCGGCACTACCGCCCCCATCATCACCGCACACACCCCTGCACTACCATCCCCATCATCACCGCACACACCCCTGCACTACCATCCCCATCATCACCGCACACACCCCGGCACTACCGCCCCCATCATCACCACACACACCCCGGCACTACCGCCCCCATCATCACCGCACACACCCCGGCACTACTGCCCCCATTATCACCGTATACACTGGCACTACCGTCCCCATCATCCCCACATATACCCCGGCACTACCGCCCCCTTCACCACCGCATACACCGGCACTACCGCCTCCGTCATCCCCGCATATACCCCGGCACTACCGCCCCCATCACCACTGCATACACCGGCACTACCGCCCCCATCATCACCGTACACACCGACACTACCGCCCCCATCATCCCCGCATATACCCCGGCACTACCGCCCCCATCATCACCGCACATACCCCGGCACTACCGCCCCCATCATCACCGCACACACCCCGGCACTACCGCCCCCATTATCACCGCATACACCGGCACTACCGCCCCTATCATCCCCGCATATACCCCGGCACTACCGCCCCCTTCACCACCGCATACACCGGCACTACCGCCCCCATCATCCCCGCATATACCCTGGCACTACCGCCCCCATCACCACTGCATACACCGGCACTACCACCCCCATCATCACCGCACACACCCCGGCACTATCACCCCCATCATCACCACACACACCCCGGCACTACCGCCCCCATCATCACCGCATACACCGGGACTACCGCCCCCATTATCACCACACACACCCCGACACTACTGCCCCCATCATTACCGCACACACGCCGGCACTACCGCCCCCATCATCACCGCACACACCCCGACACTACCGCCCCCATCATCGCCGCACACACCCTGGCACTACCGCCCACATCATCATCACCGCACACACCTTGACACTACCACACCCATCATCACCGTATACACCGGCACTACTTGAGTGACATTTCTGCTGACAGCACGATTCACTTCAGTTGCTGCGTGGAGCTCACAGTGAGCGGCAGTGTTTTACGACACCTCCTGTCAGCTTCATGTAGCAGAGCTGAAAGCGTCGTGGGACCTTGTGAGGATTACCCGGGCCTGGAGGGGTATTTGGGGGATTAATAAAGTGGTGAAAGAGAGTATTTTTTTTGTCTTTTATTCCAAATAAAGTGTTTTTCGGGTGTATTTGTTTATTTACTTTCCCTTACAGGTTAATCATGGGGGGGTTCTCATATTCTGCAGTTACGTGCGCATGAGCCTTAAGGCAAGTTTCACACTAGTGCTTTATTTTCAGCGCTAATCATTGCGCTTTTCCAGTGGCAATTGGCGCTGCAAAATAGAACATGGGATTTTTAAATAAAAAAAAAAATCTGAAGGAAAAGCCGGCACTTTTCGAGGAAGCATTGACTAAGGCTAGTTTCACACTTGCGTTGTGCGGCATCCATTGCAATCCAGCGACTTGAGGAATTACGGTAACCGTTGCAGGAAGTGGTTTATTCCTGATAGGCTTCTATTAAGGGCGGATTGCAACGGATGGTCTTGCAAAAACATACATCCGCCCCGCGGCGCATCAGTTGTTTTGTCGGGGACCGTCAGGAGGAAGGAACGTTGAATATAGCGTTTTTTGTTGCTGTAAAAAAAAATCACTCCGCAGGATTCTGTTGGAATCAGTTACGAGGAATAATGAATGTCTATGGTGCTGGATTCTGTCGCCATGCATTTGGCGACGGATTCCAGTGCAGGATTCCGTCACGTTCTACTGCGCATGCTCAGCATGTCCAGCAGAACGTTCTAAATTGTCTAAAATCACTCCTGGTCTCTCTCTGTCGGTCTATCTCTCTGTTTCTGTCAATGTCGGTCTCTATCTCTCTCTGTCCATGTCAGTCTCTCCCTCTCAGCCCCTCTCTTACTCACCGATTTACCGGTGCGGCGCTGCACGGCTGTCACACTGCTCTGGTGGCTTTTCCTCTTTTGAAAATGACTGCCACACATTATTTCATCTCGTATTCACTGCTTTCCCCGCCCACCGGCGCCTATGATTGGTTGCAGTCAGAAACGCCCCCACGCTGAGTGACAGCTGTCTCACTGCAACCAATCACATCCGCCGGTGGGCGGGTCTATATCGTGCAGTAAAATAAATAATTAAAAAAAACAATGTGAGGTTCCCCCCCAATTTTGATACCAGCCAAGGTAAAGCCACACGGCTGAAGGCTGGTATTCTCAGGATGGAGAATACGTTATGGGGAGCCCCCGAGCCTAATAATATCAGCCAGCAGCCGCCCGGAATTGCCGCATCCATTAGATACTACAGTCCCGGGACTCTACCCGGCTCATCCCGAATTGCACTGGTGCGGTGGCAATCGTGGTAATAAGGAGTTAATGGCAGCAGCCCATAGCTGCCACTAAGTCCTAAGTTAATCCTGGCAGGCGTCTATGAGACACCCCCCCATGATTTACCTGTAAGGAAAAGTAAATAAACACATACACCCGAAAAAATACTTTATTTATTTATAGCTCTCCTCCTCTACAACAGTATATAGCTCTCCTCACGAACAGTATACATCTCCCTCCTCTACATCAGTATATAGCTCTCCTCCTCTACAACAGTATATAGCTCTCCTCCTCTACAATAGTATATAGCTCTCCTCCTCTCCAACAGTATATAGCTCTCCTCCTCTCCAATAATATATAGCTCTCCTCCTCTACAGCAGTATACAGCTCCCTCCTCTCCAACAGTATATAGCTCTCCTCCTCTACAACAGTATATAGCTTTCCTCCTCCCTAACGGTATAGTGCCCCCCATCTGTATACAGCTGTGGGTGTAAGGGTTAATCACCGTGGAACTACACTGCAAAGTTGAATTTGGCGGCTTTTCCGGTGGGCTGGCGGTGTAAGGGTTAATCACTGTGGCACTCCACTGCAGCCTTGAATATTGGGCTTCCCGGCGGGCTGGCGGTGTAAAGGTTAATCACTGTGGCACGCTGGTGGTGTAAGGGTTCATCTCGGTGACACTCTACTGCAGTCTTGAAAATTGGCGGGTTTCCCGGCGGGTGCATGACAGGCGGCGGGTGCGCGTAGCTCGGGAACGGCCAGGAGCAGGCGGGCGGATCAAATGGAGAGCAGGCGTGGCAGGAGAGGAGGAGGAGGCGGCAGCGGCGCATGCGCAATAAGCGATGCTCATTCGAGACCCTGGATCATTTAGCCGCTAGTCCCTCTGGCTACTGGGATATTACATGCTAGAATGTACAGGATCCTTCACCTCTGACACGTGTTAGGGGCGTGGCCTGATTTCAAAAGGCGCGAGGCGACGGTTGAGTCTAGAATGGAGTTGATTCCAGGAGCTCCTCTCATATATACAGTACACACACACACACTATACTGTGTATGTATATATATATATATTTTGGATTGGAGTGGATTTTTTGAGGACCTCATTTTAGCAACTTCATTCCAGATGATTCACTAGTGAGCCGGCTAGCTTGGAGTGGATTTTTTGATGATCTCCCTGTAGCCTCCAGCAGTGGCATACCACCAATAGAGGCAGGCCACACAACCGCTATGGGGCCCGTGAGTAAGGGGGGGCCCGATGCCAGCGCTGGCACCGTCCCCCCTCACCTTCCACACACCCCTCTGCCGAGGATCCCACTTACATTTATATCGCCATCACAGATGCCAATACAATTGAAAGCAATGATGAGAGAAGGAGCAGAGCACTCCCTTTCTCATCAGTCTCCCGCTGTGTGTCTGTGACACTCTGATGTGTCAGCACAGAGGAGCGCGGTGACGTCACTACTGTGCGCCGCTGTGCTAAAATGTCAGAGCGGCAGAACAGTGAACACACGCTGAGGAGACCGGAGCAGTGGGGGAATGAGAAGTGAGTGTATTTAATCAGGATATCCAGAGGACTATGAGGGTGCATACTACTACATGGAGATTGCAAAAAAGTACATGGGGGCTGCATATAACTATATTTTGGCGCACAATACTATATTGGGGTGCACAATATGGTAGTGCAGTATATGAGAGCTGCATACTAGTATATGGCGTAATATAAGCAGAATATAAGGGGTGCATACTATTATATGGAGGAATATAAGGGGTGTATAATACTATATGGAGGACTATAAGGGGTGCATAATACTATGTGGAGGAATATTAGGGGTGTATATGTGGGGCTCCTGCGGATTCAGGCACCACAGGGTACTAAGCCTCAGCCGAGGTGCAGTATTCATTCCGGGTAAGGAGGAGGTCATTCACCGGTGTACATCATAATATATACAACACTCCGTACAGGAGCCCTCACACTGGGACTGGGCTAGAGTAAGTGCTGGGGGGTGGCCATCATGAGGTATGGGACCTCCTGCCCATGAGTTCAGCAACCTGGGAGACGCGGCACCTTCAGGGGAAGTTAGTGGCCATCACACACTCAAGTCAGTGAAGTCGGGACCTCCACTCCAAGCAACAGCAGACAACAGGAGAGGGCACACAGCAAGGGATCTGTGGTCTGGAGCGGGAGTGGTCTACTCAGGCTCTTAGGAAGAAGGGGGATCCCAGGGATCGTGGGGAGTGCAGCGGACCCATGTGACCCGTTCCACAGCCCAGGAGCTGGGGTGGAGGGATTACCGCAAAAAAGGACACACAGAAGGGAACACCGGTCTTGACCTCCAAACTATCCGGGATCGACTGGAGCCCATAACAGCGGAGCTCGGCACTCCAAAGGCAGTGACATGTCAGTGAGTAAAGAATTTTAACTGCAACCTCTGTGTCGTCCAATCACTGCCGGGGTTGTTGCCCTCGTGCTCCGGCGCATCACTGGGGCACAGCTCTGCCTGTGGAGAGCTGCACAAACTCTGCTGCATCACACCATCTGCCCCAGCGAGCACCTCCCACAGCGGCGGCACATAGACGGCCGCATACCACAGGTGGCGTCACGAATAATCACTAAATCAACTGCATCCATCCTTTTTATTGCTATGGGGTTACCTTATACATGAACTATAGGGGTGCTACATGGAGGACTATGGGGCTGCATAATACAATATGAAGGACACCTTTTACATGGACTATAGGGTTACATTATACATTGAGGACTATGGGGTGCATAATACAATATGAAGAACTGTAGGGCTGCATTATAATACCTATAGGAGTATGGGGGCTGCATTGTATGAGGACTAATGGGGTTACCTTGGACTATGGGGCTGCATTAGAATACATGCAGGACTATGAGGGCTATCTTATACATGGACAATGGGAATTCATTGTAAAACATGGAGGACTATGGGACTGCATTATAATATATGGAGGACTATGGGGGCTGCATTATAATATATGGAGGACTATGAGGGCTATCTTATACATGGACTATGGGAGTTCATTATAAAACATGGAGGACTATAGGACTGCATTATAATATATGGAGGACTATGAGAGCTACCTTATACATGGAGGATTATGGGAAATGCACTATAATACATGGAGGGCTATGGGGTGCATTCTAATAATATGAAGGGTTACGTGAAAACCTTTATTCTATATGGAAGGCTATGTGGGGGCCATTATAGTATTTGGAAAACTATATACGAGGGGGGACAAAGACACAAGCTTGGGATGGGAAAGTTTTGTGCTGAGTGAAAGAGGCTCTTTCCCTCAGCACCCAGCTTTCCCATGGTCTGATATGGGAAACCTATGTGCTGAGGGAAAGATGTATAGCACAGCATGGGGAATTTGGGTACTGAGGACAGGATGGATATCAGAACATAGGAAAGCTGGGTGCTGATAGAGGAAGTTCAGATCATGGAAAAGCTGGATGCTGAGGGAAAGAGACAAATGTCAATGTCATTATGCCATACCCCGAGCATCAGCGTCATTATCTCATATTCTGAGTGTCGGTGTCATCCTGTACCCTGTGTGTCTGTGTTGGGGGGCCCAGGTCCAAACTTTGCATGGTGCCCATCAAACTCTAGTTACACCACTGCTCGGTACAGAGATGACTAGATCACAGTTGTTACACTCAGGTTCGTGATTTCTGGGCACTGTACTGTCTATAAGGCCAGAGTCACACTGGTGTATGACTCGAGAAAATCTCGCATTGTACTCGGCCTAATGTTAGACAATGATGCAGCTCAGATCTAAGATTTTTTTCTTCAGCCACAATTGAACTGAGGAAAAATGGCAGCATGCTGCGATTGCAGGGATTCTCGACTCACTTGCACCCATACAAGTCTATGGGTGCGTGTGAAACATCGCACTGCGCTCAGATGACATCTGGACATACGCAGAGACAAGCAATGGAGAAGATGGACAGATTAATCCTTCCTTCTCCTCTGCACCTGTGATCCGATCGCTGGATTGGATCACAATATAATGACATTCAACTCACACTCACAGCAGAGCCTGATCCGAGGAAAACACTCTGTACAGAAACTCCATTCTAGCTGTCTCACCACAGAGACTCTAGATCAGAGTTGCTGCTCTGAGGCTCATGTCTTATCTCCCAGTACTCTCTATAAGGAACGTCCTCTGTACAGTAACTCCATTCTATCTCACTACAGAGGTGACTAGATCGGAGTTGCTGCACTGGGGCTCATGGTTTCTGAGCTTACTGTATTGTCTATAAGGACATCCTGTGTAGAGCAACACCATTATAGATGATTCATGACAGAGATGACTAGATCAGAGTTGTTGCACATAGGTCCATGATTTCTGGGTACTGTATAGAGCTGATCAAACGGCCAATAATCCGGGGCCGGCGGATCACTAACAGATTTAAAAAAGAATCCAATCCGCTCCGGAATCCGGTGCCCATATAAGTCAATGGGGACCGGAATCCGGAGGGTAAAAACGTTTGTGGAGGGGCTAGGAGCGAGCGCGGCATACTCACCGAGGCGCTGTCATGGCGGCACACTCCTTCCGGGTCACGCTGTTACCTTCCGGAGCCGACAATTCAATATTCATGGTTTTCCCCGCCCACCGGCGCGTGTTGGTTCCAGCTAGACACGCCCCCATCCTGAGTGGCAGCGTGGCAGCTAACTGCAACCAATCACAGGATGGCCGGTGGGCGGGGAAAGCAGTACAGTCTGTCGGTCCGTTCACGGTAGTAAACACTAGGCAGCACAGTTATAGCGCTCGGCTGCAACCTCAGCCTTCGCGCAGTCTGTGCGGTGTATACAGTGCCCGGAGTAACACGTGTGAGGCTGCCGGGTGCTGCCATGGCAGACTCGCGTGAGCCCCTCGCACGTGTGACTCCGGTGAAAGTAGAAAAGAAAAGAAAAAAAAGAAAGACGTGCAGTCCCCCTAATCTTCACATCCAGCCATAACGCCGGCCGGGGGCTGGTACATCCTCAGAGCGCAGCCGTCCGGTAGAGCCGCATCTGTTAGATGCGAAATACCGGTTTGCGCTACTGGCTCTTCCCGCTGGCGTGATGCGGTGCCAGTCGGGGTAATAGCAGGATTAGCAGAGGCGCACGGCTGCTACTAAACCCTAGCTTTGTGTGATGGCGCCGGCGTCTATCAGATACCTGCATCACACAAACCTGTAAATGACAGTAAATAAACACAGACACACAGAAAAATCCTTTATTTGGAATAAAATACAAAACACTCCTCCTTCACCACTTTATTAACCCCCAAATACCCTGCAGCTCCGACGTAATCCACATAAGTCCCACGCCGCTTCAGCACTGCTACATCAGAATATCACAGAGAGCGGCATGACCGACCGCTCTCTGTGAGCTCCAGAGAATAAATGAGCTGAGCATTGAGCGGTGACATCACTCAGGTTATTTGCGGTCACAGCTGGAGGTTCCCAAGGTCCTTCATCTGTGATCGCAGGTAACCTGACCTCAGGTGGAGGTCACTGAGTTCACAGACCTGCATCTCCTAGCAGAAAAAGTGCAGTTTTTTTGTCTAAGAGATGCAGATTTTATGCTGAAATTTTTATACCATATTCCTGCATCCAATCTACACCTCCTGGCAAAAAATCGCGGTGTTTTGACGCAATTTTTATGCCGCGGTTTTTGCCGCGGTTATTTTTCCACGATTTTTTATGTGTTTTTTTGCCAGGAGGTGCACATTTGGTGCTGAAATCGTCTGCACCAGTTTTCAGCACCAAATTTCCACCTGTGGCAATTTTTTTTAATTTTTTTATTTTTGGTGGCCAAGGGATGCAAATTTGATGCTGTGATTTTTACACCATATTCCTGCATCCAATCTACACCCCCTGGCAAAAAATCGTGGTGTTTTGACGCAATTTTTATGCCGCTGTTATTTTTCTGCGATTTTTTTGCCAAAAAATCGCGGTGTTTTGACGCCTGTCTGAACATGAGCGTGCATGTACCTAGAAACACATGCACGCTTCTGTCAGATGTGTGTGCGGCTGTGCTGCGATGTCAGACTCGTGCGGGTCTGACATCACCTGTCACAGCCTGCCACTGTCTGAACATGAGCCTGCATGTACCTAGAAACACATGCACGCTCCTGTCAGATGTGTGTGTGGCTGTGCTGCGATGTCACACTTGTGGGAGTCCCTTGCTGTGACTGCTGCCTAAGATAAACCGCATGCGATTTTTTTGTTTTTAAATTTAAATAATGAAAAAAAAAAAAATGACGTGCGGTCCCCCCCCAATTCTCATTCCCAGCCATGCTAACGCCGGCCGGGGGCTGGTACATCCTCAGCCCGCAGCCGCCTGGTATAGCCGAATCTATTAGATGTGGCCATTGCGGTGCGATATCGGCTCATCTTGATTGCCCTGGTGCGGTGGCAATCAAGGTAATAGCAGGGGTTAATAACAGCGCACGGCTGCTATTAAACCCTAGGGTTGTGATCGCACGGGCGTCTGTGACACCTGCATCATAAACCTGTAAATGACAGTAAATAAACACAGACACACAGAAATCCTTTATTTGGAATAAAGTAGAAACGCAGCCTCCTCCTTCACCACTTTATTATCCCACCACAGCCCTGCAGCTCCGACGTAATCCACACGAGATCCAGCGGCGACACATCCAGCACTGCTACATGTCAGAGAGAGCAAGCCATAGAGCATGCCCGCTCTGAGTGCAGCGTAGCAGCCTATTACTGAGCTGCGATTACTGCACGGCAGAGCTGTCACAGGCTGGGGGCGCGTCAGCCAGGAACCAATCACAGCTGAGAGGACGGCCGGTGGGTGGGGAAAGCACAGAAAGCTGTGTGACTGCGTGCACAGCACAGGAAGTGAAAGCGCGACACGGAAGCAAGTGTGCCGCCATGACAGAGTCTGGTAAGTATGAAACGCTCATTTATTTATTGTTTTTTAACATTTTTATTAATTGCCGATTCCGGATCGTGCAGCCGGAATCCCGCACCCGGCCCGGGGATAGCGCTGAAATTGCGCGGATCCGGACGTTTACAGTCCAGGTCCGCTCAGCACTAGTTATTAGCAGCTATGAGTGGTTGCTATAGGAACAAAATAAATTATTGGTATAAGAAGCTTATGTGTGAGGTAATAAGATGTCGGTGGAGAGACGGATAGAGAGACAGACATAGGCACAGACAGACGGGGGGAAAAAAAAAAAAGACAGACGGGGGGAAAAAAAAAAAGACAGACGGGGGGAAAAAAAAAAGACAGACGGGGGGAAAAAAAAAAGACAGACGGGGGAAAAAAAAAAAGACAGACGGGGGGGGAAAAAAAAAAGACAGACGGGGGGGGGAAAAAAAAAGACAGACGGGGGGAAAAAAAAGACAGACGGGGGGAAAAAAAAGACAGACGGGGGGAAAAAAAAGACAGACGGGGGGAAAAAAAAGACAGACGGGGGGAAAAAAAAGACAGACGGGGGGAAAAAAAAGACAGACGGGGGGAAAAAAAAGACAGACGGGGGGAAAAAAAAGACAGACGGGGGGAAAAAAAAGACAGACGGGGGGAAAAAAAAAGACAGACGGGGGGAAAAAAAAAGACAGACGGGGGGAAAAAAAAAGACAGACGGGGGGAAAAAAAAAGACAGACGGGGGGAAAAAAAAAGACAGACGGGGGGAAAAAAAAAGACAGACGGGGGAAAAAAAGACAGACGGGGGAAAAAAAGACAGACGGGGGAAAAAAAGACAGACGGGGGAAAAAAAGACAGACGGGGGGAAAAAAAAAAGACAGACGGGGGGGGAAAAAAAAAAGACAGACGGGGGGGGGGGAAAAAAGACAGACGGGGGGGGGGGAAAAAAGACAGACGGGGGAAAAAAAAAAGACGGGGGAAAAAAAGACAGACGGGGGAAAAAAAAAAGACAGACGGGGGAAAAAAAAAAGACAGACGGGGGGGAAAAAAAAAAGACAGACGGGGGGAAAAAAAGACAGACGGGGAAAAAAAAGACAGACAGGGAAAAAAAGACAGACGGGGAAAAAAAAAAGAGAATTTTGTTACTTACCGTAAATTCTTTTTCTTATAGTTCGACATGGGAGACCCAGACCATGGGTGTATAGCTTCTGCCTCCGGAGGACACACAAAGTACTACACTAAAAGTGTAGCTCCTCCCTCCTAGCATATACACCCCCTGGTAGCCAGTCCTAGCCAGTTTAGTGCAAAAGCTGAAGGATGACATCCACCCACAAGTAGAGATAGAGCAAAACCCGGAACAACCGGAAGCTCTGTCTACAACAACAGCCGGTGAAAACACACGGACCAAGAAAACTGCCAACAGGCAATAGGGAGGGTGCTGGGTCTCCCATGTCGGAACTATAAGAAAAAGAATTTACGGTAAGTAACAAAATTCTCTTTTTCTTCATCGTTCCTTATGGGAGACCCAGACCATGGGACGTTCCAAAGCAGTCCATGGGTGGGAACAAACAGAAAAACTGAGAAGTAGGCGAAACCTAACTTCACAAATGGGCGACAGCCGCCTGAAGGATGCGTCTGCCCAAGCTCGCATCTGCCGAAGCATGAGCATGCACTTGGTAGTGCTTCGAAAAGGTATGCAGACTAGTCCAAGTGGCAGTCTGACAGACCTGCTGAGCCGTAGCCTGGTGCCTGAAAGTCCAAGAGGCACCGACAGCTCTGGTCAAGTGTGCCTTGATCCCCAGCGGGAGAGGCACTTAAGTACACTGGTAGGTATCGGAAATGGCCGACCTAATCCAACGAGCTAGGGTCGGCTTAGATGCCGAGAGGCCCTTACGCTGACCAGTGGTCAGCACAAAAAGAGAGGTGCACCACCTAAGAACAGTGGTGCGAGACACATAGATCCGGAGCGCCCGCAACGGATCCAGAGTATGCAACGCCTTTTCAAAGCGCTGAACAGGAGCCGGACAAAAGGAAGGCAGAGAAATGTCCCGGTTAAGGTGGAAGCAGCAACCACCTTAGGGAGAAAGTCCGGAGTCGGACGGAGAACCACCTTGTCTTGATGAAAGACCAAAAAAGGGGTAACTCCGAAGAGAGTGCAGCCAAAACAGAGACTCTCTTGAGGGAAGTTATGGCCACTAGAAAGACGAGACAAAGAAACCTCCCTAAGAGGCTCAAAAGGGGGGTTTCCGGAAGCCGTGAGGACCGGATTAAGGTCCCAGGGCTCCAAAGGCCGCCGGTAAGGCGGAATGATGTGAAATGCGCCCTGCATGAAGGAGCGCACCTGAGCCAGCCGGGCGATACGCCGCTGGAACAACACTTACAGAGCAGAGACCTGTCCCTTGATGGAATTGAGGGATAGTCCTAGCTGCAGACCGGACTGTAGAAGGGACAGGAGGGTCGGCAAGGAAAAAGAGGCCAAAGGATATTTCCGAGCCCGCGTCATAGTGGAGATGACTTCAGGAGGGATACCAGAAGTCGTCAAGGTCCAGGACTCAAAAGCCACGCCGTCAATCTGAGAGCCGCAGGATTCTGGCGGAAAGACGGACCTTGTGAGAGAAGGTCTGGACAGTCCGGGAGATGCCATGGCACCTCTACGGACAGATGGAGCAGCTCAGGGTACCAAGCTCGCCTGGGTCAGTCTGGAGCAATGAGAATGACCCGACGGCCCTCCATTCTGATCTTGCGCAGGACTCTGGGCAAGAGCTAGAGGGTGAAACACGTAATACAGACGAAGCTGGGCCCAATCTTGAACCAGTGCGTCTGCTGCAAAAGCCTGAGGATCGTGGAGCGAAGATCCACGTCCGGAGAGCCCTACTTGCGGCAGATTGACCGAAACACTGCCGGATGCAGAGCCCACTCGCCGCTGTCCACGGTTTGACGGCTGAGATAATCTGCCTCCCAGTTTTCCACGTCTGGGATGTGGACTGCGGATATGGTGGACTAGGAGTCCTCCGTCCACTGAAGGATGCGTTGAACCTCCGACATTGCCAGGCGGCTGAGTGTCCCGCCCTGGTGGTTGATGTAGGCAAACGCCGTCGCGTTGTCTGACTGGACTCGAA
This sequence comes from Anomaloglossus baeobatrachus, assembly GCF_048569485.1. Classification (NCBI taxonomy): domain Eukaryota; kingdom Metazoa; phylum Chordata; class Amphibia; order Anura; family Aromobatidae; genus Anomaloglossus; species Anomaloglossus baeobatrachus. The sequence goes on from NW_027445228.1 coordinate 214,146, forward strand.
TGTGCCTGGCCGCCAACAGATGGTGAAAGGCTAAGAGAGCTAGAAACAGCTCTGATTTCCAGCACATTGATCCAGAGGGCTGATTCGGACGGAGTCCAAGTGCCCTGCGCTCCATGGTGGAGATATACTGCTCCCCAGCCGGATAGACTAGCATCCGTGGTGAGAATCACCCGGGACGGGGCCAGGAAGGAGCGTCCCTGAAGAGAGAGGGGCCGAAGCCACCACTGAAAGAAGCCCCTGGTCTGTGGCGACGCCACCACCCCGTGGAAGGAGGAAGTCCGCTTGTTCCAACAGCGGAAAATGTCCAGCTGCAGAGGACGCAGATGGAACTTGGCACGGGAATCGCTTCCATTGACGCCACTATCTGACCCAGCACCTGCATTAGGTGCCTGATGGAACGACGTCGGGGCCTCAGCAAAGAGCGCACCGCCAGAGGAGGGACTGCTGTTTGACTAAGGGCAGCTTCACAAGTGCCGACAGAGTCTCGAATTGCGTCCCTGGTTACGTAAGCTTCTGGGTCGGAGTCAGAGTGGACTTGGACAGAATGACAAGCCACCCGAATTTGCTAGAGTGGCGAGAGTGAGCGAGGCACTCCGCTAACAGTCTGCACTGGATGAAGCCCTAACTAGAAGGTCGTCCAGGACAAAAAGATCACTGCCAACCCCTAGAGGTGCAGGACCGCAATCACTGCTGCCATGACCTTGAGAATACTCGAGGGGCCGTGGCTAACCCCAAGGGAAGAGCCACGAATTGGAAATGTTCCACTCCGATTGCAAAATGTAGCCAACAATGGTGTGAAACTGCGATTGGCACATGCAAATAGGCATCTCTGATGTCGATGGATGATAGGGAATCTCCTTGGGTCATTGACTGATCGCAGAGACTCCATGCGAAAATGCCGCACCTGAACATGCTTGATGAGAAGCTTGAGATCCAGGTCGGAAGGCACCGTCCCTTTCGGGGACTAGGAAGAGATTTGAGTAGGAATCCCAGAACCGTTCCCAGTCGGGAACCGGTACAATTACTCCATTGGCCTGCAAGAATGCCACGGCCTGTGAGAAGGCGGCGGCCTTGGAGCAGAGGGGAGTTGACAGAAAAAATCTGTTTGGCGGGCTGGATAGAATTCTATCCTGTAGCCGTGGGAGATGGTATCCCGCACCCACTGATCGGAGACGTGTTGAACCACACGTCGCCAAAGTGGGAGAGCCTGCCACCGACCAAGGACGTTGCTGGCGCGGCCAGATAGCCTGGAGGAGGCTGACTTAGTGGCAGCAGCTCCTGCGGTCTTCTGAGGACGCGGCTTCGTGTGCCAGTTGGGTTTACGATCCTTGGCTGAGCTAGTGGACGAGGCCGAGGACTTAGAGGACGACCAGTTGGAGGAACGAAAGGAACGAAACCTCGACTGGTTCCTGCCCTGGACAGGTTTCCTGGTTTAGGTTTGTGGCATGGAAGTTCTCTTCCTGCCAAAAACTTCCTTAAAAATTTCATCCAGTTGTTCCCGAATAGTCTGGTCCCAGCAAAAGGGAGCCCAGCAAGGAACTTCTTTAGAAGCATCTGCCTTCCACTCTCGAAGCCACAGGAGCCTGCGGAAGCGAGGGAATTAGCCGAGGCCACCGCAGTGCGGTGAGAAGTCTCCAGCATGCAGACATGGCATAGGATGAAAAGACTGAAGCCTGGAAGTTAAGGCAACCATTTCGGGCATAGAGTCCCTGTGAAAGAATGCATCTCCTCCAGAGAAGCAGCGATGGCTTTGAGAGCCCATACTGCTGCAAAGGATGGGGAGAACAAGGCCCCTGCCGCCTCAGACAGACTTTGCCAGGAGGTCAACCTGGCGGACAGTGGAATCATTAAGTGAGGTGCCATCAGCCACTGATACAACTGTCCGGCCTGAGAGTCTAGACACCGGAGGGTCCACCTTTGGTGAATGAGCCCACTCCTTGACCACCTCTGGTGGAAAGGGAAAATGGTCATCAGAACCACGCTTTGGGAAGCGTTTGTCAGGGCCGACCCTGGGCTTGGTCACAGTGGCCTGAAAACTGGAGTGGTTAAGGAACACACTCCTTGTTCTCTTAGGCAAGGTAAACTGGTGCTCTTTTGCCAGAGAGGGTTGCTCCCCTGATACTGGCGGATTGAGGTCCAGTACAGAAGTAATGTACGCAATCGAAACACTAATATCTGCGTCACCCTCGGACAGATCAATGGGGGACATGGAGGTAGCGTCCGAGCCCCCAGTAAAGGGAGCCTCCTCGTCCTGCGAGTCAGCTCGTGAATCAGAGCCGCGGGACAAGGAAGGAGAGGGGACCCTGCGTCTCCTGTGAGGAGGACGGGGTCTGAAACCAGAAGAAGAATCCTCTGTGGGCCTTGCTGAGCGAGCCGTAGCAGCAGAGGCGCCCTGAGAAGGGGGCTAATGCATGCTCAGCAGCGTCCGGGACAGCTGTCCCATGGAGAGAAGGATTCTACCCAAGCCGGGGGTTCAGCCACCGGAGCCGGAGCAACCGGAGGGACCACTGGGCATGAGACTCCAGGCCGAGGCACCACCATGTTAGAGCAGGAATCACAATGTGGTTATGTGCTCGGTACAGGCAGTACGAGCCTACATGCAGTGCATATTGAGTGCAGCCTTGCAGCCTTACTTCTCGTGTGAGACATGCTGCTGAAGTGGGGGCTCTGAGCCAGAATGCCCCCAGCAGAGTATATAAGCAGTATATAAGCAGGTCCACAACCGGAGGTTGTGGCTTGCCAGACCGTTTGACATTGACTCTGTGCCCTCCAGATCCCACAGCCCGGACCCCCAGGGAGATGCTGCAGTCAGCGCCGATCGCTGTGCAGATATGGCATAAGAACGCTGAAAAAATGGCGCCGGAGCGAGGAGAGGGGGCGGGGCCTACTCTAAGAGCGGGATCCGGAGGGCCAAGGAGATATACAGGGGAGGGAATCTTTCCTCAGAGAGGAGTGTCTCTCCCCTGTGCCGAACAGCCGCTGGGCGGAGCCGCACTGTCCCTCTGCATGACTGACATGCAGGGGCAGTGAAATCGAAACTAGGCCTCAGGCGAAGCCGGGGCCTAGATTTAACAATGCGGCCGGCAAGCAGGCACCATCGGCGCGGTTCTCGGGTAAAACCAGAGAACCGGCCGGAAATCACAGCAAAGTGAAAATACACACTCTCCCCACAATAAATGTAGAAGGGACCCCTCAATAACGTCTCAATACTTAGCTTATGAGACGCAGGGCCAGGTCCCTGAGGGGTGAGCGCTCCGTCCGGCAGGAACCTGAAAGGGCTGCGGATGGAGACCGGTCTCCTGCAAAGCAGTGAGAACCGTGATGGCTCCCACTTCAAGCCAGAGCCTCAGGGGATGGTGAAGGAGCGCGGCATGTGAAGGCTCCAGCCTTGTAAAATCAACCTTAACAGCACCGCCGACACAGTGGGGTGAGAAGGGACATGCCGGGAGTCCAGAGTGGACCCGCTTTTCTTCCAAATCTTTGAAATCAAAAACCAAAAATCAAAAATCAGATGAGAATGCATGTGTTTGTGTGACCTCCTGAACACAAAGCATTGAACTGGCTAGGACTGGCTACCAGGGGGTGTATATGCTCGGAGGGAGGAGCTACACTTTTAGTGTAGTACTTTGTGTGTCCTCCGGAGGCAGAAGCTATACACCCATGGTCTGGGTCTCCCATAAGGAACGATGAAGAAAAGACAGACGGGGAAAAAAAAGACAGACGGGGAAAAAAAAGACAGACGGGGGAAAAAAAAAGACAGACGGGGAAAAAAAAGACAGACGGGGAAAAAAAAGACAGACGGGGAAAAAAGACAGACGGGGAAAAAAGACAGACGGTGAGCGGGAAAGAGACAGACAGGGAAAGTGACAGACAGAGAGACATACAGAGACAGGGAACGAGACAGAGACAGGGAACGAGACAGAGACAGGGAACGAGACAGAGACAGGGAACGAGACAGAGACAGGGAACGAGACAGAGACAGGGAACGAGACAGAGACAGGGAACGAGACAGAGACAGGGAACGAGACAGAGACAGGGAACGAGACAGAGACAGGGAACGAGACAGAGACAGGGAACGAGACAGAGACAGGGAACGAGACAGAGACAGGGAACGAGACAGAGACAGGGAACGAGACAGAGACAGGGAACGAGACAGAGACAGGGAACGAGACAGAGACAGGGAACGAGACAGAGACAGGGAACGAGACAGAGACCGGGAACGAGACAGAGACCGGGAACGAGACAGAGACAGGGAACGAGACAGAGACAGGGAACGAGACAGAGACAGGGAACGAGACAGAAAGACAGACACAGGGAGAGAGACAGACAGAAAGACAGACACAGAGAGACAGACAGAAACCGACAGACTGACAGAGACAGACTGACACACAGACACTGACAGAGACAGACTGACAGACAGACACACAGAGAAAGACAGAACGAGACAGACTGACAGACAGAAAGAGACAGACAGATACAGACAGAGACTGGAGAGAGATAGTTACTATCCCGGGCAATGCCCGGGTACTACAGCTAGTTAGATATAAAGCTGGGTATGTATGTATGTATGTATGTCCTCTAAAGGAATGTGCACCGTCGCATTTACAATACCAAAATTTTGCACAGACGCCTCGTGACCCAGGAAACGTCACCCGCCCTTTACAGTTACTCTCCAAAAAAACTGCCTCCATTAAAGTTAAGGGAGCTGGGAGCTACAGGTCATTAATAGGAGCTGTGATTGGTTGTTATAGGAACGAAGGAAATTGTTAGTATAAGATGCTTTTCTGTGAGGTAATAAGATGTCGGTGGGGAGACGGATAGAGATAGACAAGGAAAGACATAGGCACAGACAGGGAAAGAGACAGAGAGAGAGACAGACAAAGAGACAGACAGAGGCAGACAGACACTGAGAGACAGGGAAGGAGACAGACAGACGGGAAAAGAGAGGCAGACAGGGAAAGAGACAAAAACAGAGAAAGGAAAGAGACAGAGACTGGGAAAGAGACTGACAGACAGACAGACACAGAGATAGAGACAGACATAGAGACTGATACAGAGACAGAGAGATAGACACAGACAGACAGACATGGATAGAGACAGAGACACACATGGATAGAGACAGACAGGGAAAGAGACCGACAGAGAGAGAGACACACAGAGACAAACAGAGAATGGGAGAGAGACAGAAAGTCAGTTACTATCCAGGGCAAACCCGGGTACTAGAGCTAGTATATATATGTGTGTGTGTATATATTAAATATGTGTATATATATATATATATATATATATATTCGTGTGTGTGTGTGTGTATATATATACAGTATGTGTGTGTGCGCGCATATATATATATATTATATATAAATATATATATATAGGTGTATGTGTGTGTGCATATGTATAAATATATATATATGTGTATATAGGTGTGTGTGTGTGTATATATATATATATATATATATATATATATATATATATATATATATATATACATATATATATATATATATATACACACACACACACACACACACACACACATATATACAGTATATACAGTGCCTTGCGAAAGTATTCAACCCCCTTGAATTTTTCAACCTTTTCCCACATTTCAGGCTTCAAACATAAAGATAACAATGTTAATGTTATGGTGAAGAATCAACAACAAGTGGGACACAATTGTGAAGGTGAACAATATTAATTGCTTATTTTAAACTTTTGTAAAAAATAAATAACTGAAAATTGGGGCGTGCAATATTATTCATACCCTTTACTTTCAGTGCAGCAAACTCCAGAAGTTCATTGAGGATCTCTGAATGATCCAATGTTGTCCTAAATGACTGATGATGATAAATATAAGCCCCTGTGTGTAATCAAGTCTCCTTATAAATGCACCTGCTCTGTGATAGTCTCAGTGTTCTCTGTAAAGCGCAGAAAGCATCATGAAGACCAAGGAACACAACAGGCAGGTCCGTGATACTGTTGTGAAGAAATTTAAAGCTGGATTTGGTTACAAAAAGATTTCCAAAACTTTAAACATCCCAAGGAGCACTGTGCAAGCGATCATATTGAAATGGAAGGAGCATCATACCCCTGCAAATCTACCAAGACCCGGCCGTCCATCCAAACTTTCATCTCAAACAAGGAGAAGACTAATCAGAGATGCAGCCAAGAGGCCCAAGATCACTCTGGATGAACTGCAGAGATCTACAGCTGAAATGGGAGAGTCTGTCCAAAGGACAACAATCAGTCGTACCCTGCACAAATCTGGCCTTTATGGAAGAGTGGCAAGAAAAAAGCCATTTCTCAAAGATATCCATAAAAAGTGTTGTTTAAAGTGTTTCACAAGCCACCTGGGAGACACCAAACATGTGGAAGAAGGTGCTCTGGTCAGATGAAACCAAAATCGAACTATTTGGGCCCAATGCCCAAGTTTATATGTAACCAATAAACTAGCATAACGATGGCCGGTCAGATCTACAAGTGTGCTTCACCTTTTGTGTCCCCCTTTTTCCCCATAGATTGTAAGCTTTCGAGCAGGGCCCTCATTCCTACTGTAGCTGTTGAATTATGTACTATTTTGTTTTTGTCCATACAACCCCCCACCTGATTGTAAAGTGCTGCGGAATATGTTGGCGCTATATAAATAAACTTTATTATTATTATTATCATTAATGCCAAATGATATGTGTGGCATAAAAGCAACACAGCTCATCACCCTGAATACACCATCCCCACTGTCAAATATGGTGGTAGCAGCATCATGGTTTGGGCCTGCTTTTTTTTTTTCCAAAACGTTTTTTATTGATTTTTCAAATTTGTAAAAACATGACAAGTATCATTGCAAAAGAAGAACATTCGTCTGACAAAATGTGACATAGAGGTGGGTGATACCCCAATTTGGAGTTCCATGTTGCTGTTCGATTTAAGATAGTATACAGTAACATTAAACCAAAACATAGGTAATGAAATATAATATAACATATGCAATACAATTCGTTAAATCTCTGTGTCGTCCCTGAATGATTTCAATTTTGCTAGCGTGTCTTGGTATTCCCAACCGTCTCGTCTCCCCCTCCCGCCAGAGCCCCCTCCTAGGTGATTCTCAGTTTACCCAGGCTGTCCTGGATATCGCTCAGGATATACCACTCCGAGTGAACAAAAGGTGCCATCAGGTTAATTATTTCTCCCTGTGTGAATTGGCTTTCAATAAAATGTCTCCATCTCACAAAAAACTTGGCTGTCAACCCATCTTTATCCCTCTCCGCTTCTAGTTTTTCCCACTTCAGAAGGTTGTGTAGTTCGCCCACAACCTCCTTTATGGATGGGCCCTCCCTTTGAATCCAGTGTTTTAAGATGCAACGCTTAGCTATCAAGGCTATGTCATGCATTATTGCGTATTTCCTCTTTTCCTGCGTGCTCGGTCCTCCTCCTACTCCTCCCTCAAAGGAGTGGAAAATCCACACCATTAAGTCTAGTTTGCTGAAAATTCCCCATGTTGACTGGGCAAATAGTCTGACTTGGTTCCAGAACCTAGCGATTGTCTCACATTCCCATAGCCCATGCAGCATATCCGTTTTTTCTTTTTGACACTTAGGACACCACCTATCCCTACCTGGTATGTTGAAACCTATAATGGCCCTATGTAGAATTCTGAATTGAGTGTCTCTCCATCTCTCATTGGTAATGTGTTTCCGCACTTGTACCCATCCTCTCAGTATATCATCCACCACTTCTTCCCTTCCCAATTGTTTCCCCCACGCTTTTAAAGTCCGACTATCCTCCCGAGAGATAAGCACCCCCCTTAGCGATCGATAAATTTTAGAGACATTTATACTTGTTACATCACATTCCAGTAACTCATCAATCGAACTTCTGTTCAGCTCTCTTCCAACCACACCCAGGTCTCCTATTATTCCATGTTTCAATTGTTCATACTGGATGACATGTGAGCTATTAAGGTTGTACTTATCCAGCACTTCCCGACCTGTCATCCACCTCCTGTCCTCCACATTCATAACATCTATCATTCTCCTGACTCCCCTCTCTTTCCATCTAGTAAATAGCTTGTTTTCTCGTCCCAGGGGAAAATTTGGGAATGCCCAGGGGTTCAAGTACTTGGACACTTTCCATGAGAGCCCCAGTTTTTTCCTTACCGACTTCCATGTTAGCATGGTGTCTCGGAATATAATTGAGTTCCTTATGTGCCCTTCAACCCTGGATAGTGGGGAGTGCAGAATGGACGTCAGATCCCACGGTGACGCATATTTAGTTTCCATCGCATGATCTGAGTGCCTACTCGTTCCTCTCACCCAATCAATTACATGCCTCATGATACATACAAGATTATACCCTTGGACATCTGGAAAGTTTAGACCTCCCTCCTCTGCTGACTTCATCAGCGTACGCAGCTTTATTCTGGGTTTCCTTCCCCTCCACAGAAATTCTGTATACGCGGAGTTGAGCTTATTCACATCCTTTAGTTTTGGCAATAGCGGGATTGTCTGGAAGAGATACAGCAGCCTAGGAAAGCTCATCATTTTTATCAGGTGGCATCTTGCCAGTAATGGAAGTGGCAGACCTTTCCATCCCTTTAATTGAACTATAATTTTCCTGATTAGCGGTCCATAATTCAAGTTATAGATTGTTTCCACCGATCTTCCTATATGCACTCCCAGGTATTTAATTGAAGATTGTGCTATAGGAATTCCACATAGACAGCCATCCCTTATTTGTCCCCCCATTGTCCCATGATGCCCCTTTAGGAACATGATCTCGCATTTTTTTTTGTTCAGTTTGAAACCGGAGAATGAGCCAAATTTTTCAATCAAGGCAAGAGTCTGTGGCAAATCCGCACCGGGGTCCCCCATATAAAGTATGATGTCATCAGCAAAAAGCGCTGTCTTTACTTCTGAACCCCTTATCTTGATTCCTTTAAAGCTATTTTGTCCCTGTAGTATTCTTGACAACGGCTCGATTGCCAGGTTGAATAAAAGAGGAGATAATGGGCAGCCCTGTCTTGTTCCCTTCATCAAAGGGAACACGTCTGATAGAAAGCCCGGAGTGTGAACCCTAGCTCCCGAGTTGGCATAAAGGTTTCTAATGTAAAGTCTCATCTTGCCTACAATCCCTATGGCCTCCATTACCCTGTCTAACCACCCCCAATTTACATTATCAAACGCTTTTTCTGCGTCAAGTGTAACTAGGGCAGGTCTAGCCCCTCCCTCAGTGAGACCCAGTCTAACCGCGTCTACCACTAGAATTGTCTTTCGGATATTGGTAACGGCATTTCTCCCCTTAATAAACCCCACCTGGTGATTCGTAATGATCCTAGGTAAGATCTCGGCCAGTCTATTAGCCATGATCTTGGACATAATTTTTAAATCCTGATTTATGAGCGATATAGGTCTATAACTAGAGGGATCATCCAGGTCCTTGGTTCCCTTGGGGAGTAATTTAATATATGCTATGTTGGAATTTTTGGGTATTTCCGCCCCTCCCAGGAAAGCATTAAAGACTGAGGTTAGATCCGGCGAGATCAGATCCTTCAGAGCCTTATAGAATTCACTATTGAAACCGTCAGGTCCCGGTGCCTTGTTGGTGTTAAGCTCCCCAATTGTTCTCGTCACCTCCTCTACTGTGATATCTGCGTTTAAGGCACTCAAATCTTCCTCCGTCAAGCTAGGCATTTGGGCTTGTCTTAGCCACTCTGCCTCATCAGTCATGTCGTTATTCCCTGACCCATATAGTTTTCTATAGTAATCTCCCAACAGTTTATTAATGTCCTTAGGATCCGTAGTCACCTCTCCCCCCTTTGTTTTCAGTTTAGAGATCACTGTCATCTTTCTGCTGCCCCTTGCCAGATTGGCCAACATCCTTCCCGCCTTGTTGCCAAACCTATGTAAGTCAACCTCCTTGTGCGACCAGAATAGTTGTTCCTTTTTTTTGGCCCATTCGTCAAATCCCTCTTTTGCCTCCAGCCATCTGCCTTTTGTCATGGGAGATCTATTTGTCACATAATTTGTATATGCTACCCGTACTGCTTCACTATGGAAATTATAATTCTCATTGGTTTTCCGTTTGATCATGGCTGCGTACCCCACCAGACGGCCCCTTAGGACCGCTTTTGCCGTTTCCCAAAATATCACTGGGGACTCTCTATGTTCCTTATTGTCCTCTGCAAATTCTCCCCACCACTCCTGTAGCACCTTGTGGAAATTATCTTGCCTGAGAAGGAACGATGGGAATCTCCATATGATATCTGTACCTCTCCTGAATTTCTCTCTAATGCCCAATCTCACCGGACTATGATCAGAGATCACCATATTCTCTATCACACAATCTTGCGTTCCACTCAGTAAGTCTTGCGAGATCCAGAACTGATCAATACGTGACCAGCTATCATGAGGGTGAGAGAAGTGTGTATACTCTCTGTCATGTGGGTGAGTTAGTCTCCAGATGTCTTTCAGTCCTACGTCTTCTAATGTTACATCCCTATTGTCTAAACTCCTGCCCACATTAGCTGTCCCCTCCTCGCCCCTCCTCCTATCTTCAGCTGAGTCTGGGACAGTGTTAAAATCGCCTCCCACTATAATGTTAGCCTCCCCATCTGCTAATATGGTGGCCTTTATGTCATCATGGAATGTGATTTGTTGTGAATTTGGGCCATAGACATTATAAATACTGAGTTTACCCGCTGGACTAACGATTGTTAAGTGCTGCCACCTTCCATGGTCGTCTGCCTCATGTGCCACTACCTCATGACTGAATTGTTTATTTATTAGAATCATAGTGCCCGCTTTTCTACCTTGTGCCGCTGCCCCGTAAACGGTGCCCACCCAATGTTTCTTCATGCGGAAAAAGTCCTCCCCCCCCAAGTGGGTTTCCTGTAATAAGGCAATGTCTGTCTTTAGTCTTTTCAGATGTCTCAATATCATTGCTCGTTTGTTAGGTGATCTCAGCCCTTTAACATTCCACGTAGTTATCTGTATCATGTTAACCTGTGTATTCTGCTTTTACTACTCCCTCCCCTATGGGCCCCTGCATCAAGGAAGACGAGATGTTCGACACTAGAATCACAGTTGGTACCACAAAATCGACACTCCCTTTCCCCACCTTGCAAATATAACAAATACAACAAAAAGCATGTAACTGTAAAACATATTTTCCCTTCCGAGAAATCCACGGCGTTTCCCGCCACGTTGGTGAGCTCCCCTATTCCTAGCCAAAATATGTAGCTCCCTAATCACCCCCCAAAAAATATATGTTCTATCCCCGGACTAACTTGAATAAGCCTTTGAAAATTATGCAAAAATTAGCACAGTATGTCAAAACCTCAGCAAGATTCTCCAGTCCTACTTATCTCTGACTCCAGGTAGCCATCAGTCCGCCCAGAACAGGCCCACTTCATTTGAATTTGGATGATGTTCCTGGACAAAGGAGAAAAAGAAAAAAAGAAAAAAAAAAGACCAAGGGGAGAGAAGATGGAGAAAGAAAGGAGAAGAACAAAAAAAAAAAAAAAGAGGGGGGGAAGAGGACCCAGACTTTGGGATGTTTTCCTCTCTTTTCTCCCTTCCCCCTCCTCCTCTCACCTCCCCAACCCTCTCTCCGTAATGCATCCTCCTCAACGCCTCTCCCTGTTTGGGAAGAGAGAAAAAAAAAAAAAAAACAGGCAAAAAAAGGAAAAACAATGAGCGAGTTCCAGTTCAGGTATCATGGTTTCTCTCCAAGGGTTGGTTCCTGTGTTCCAGGCGAGAATTATGCTGTCGACCCGGGCTTGGCCTCCTTTCCTCCCTGGTCTCGACTTGCTTTTGTCCCCCAAGACGTCCCACATCTCTTCCTGAGCTTGTGGGGGATCCTCTTCTATTATTCCCTTCTCCACTAGCTCCTTTTTCTTGCCTTTCTGACCTAGTCTTGTTGAGCTCTGCCATGAGAATGTTTTCTGCTTCTTTGTAGTCCTTGTAGTATACAAACGAGCCATTGGGGTTTCTAACTTTCAGTGTAGCAGGGTATAATAGCTGGCACTTTACTTTTTTGTTGTACAGAAATGAGCAAATTTTGGTAAATTATTTTCTCCTTCTGGATACTTCCGCTGAATAATCCCCAAAAATTAGCAGTCTGTTGCCTTGATATTGTAGTGGACGCTTTCGTTCTCTAAAGGCCCTCAATATTTCCTCCTTATGCTTATAATCAAGGTACTTGACAATCACCTGCCTGGCTCTTATCGGGGTATTCTTGTTTGAGTTTTGGCCCTCTCCCTTATTCGCCTCCTGGTGTCTCAGTGGACCCACTCTGTGGGCTCTTTCAACTCTGAATTTCGCCTTTATGCCCAGGGCCTGCGGTAGCTCCAACTCGCATATATTATCCAACCGTCCAATCGACACAGACTCTGGCAACCCGACTATACGTAAGTTGTTTCGTCTCGATCTGTTTTCCAAATCGTCCGCTTTATCCTTCAAGTATTCATTAGATTTTGCTAGAGCTGCTATTTGTGCTTGCATAGCCAGTATTGTCTCCTCGGAGTCAGATATTCTCTGCTCTGATTCTGCCAGTCTAGAGGCATGGGCATTTATCTGTTTTTGCATATTAGCTAATGATGTTTGTATGGCTGCCTCAATAGCCACTTTAACCTCTTTTGACAAGTGTGATGTCACTTCTTCAGCCAGTTTTTTATAGTCCACATTAAGCTTTTGTGTGTACTTGTCTTGGCCTGCAGGTGGTGCTGTTTTCTTAGTTCTCTTTGTCTGGACTGGGCCACCACCTCCATCCCCCAATAGCTTGCAGGCTTGTGATGTTGGTGTAGTAGGCTGCTTTTTGTTTCCTTTGGAAGGGGTACTATGAATTCTTGCATTTGACTTCCTGTGAGTCTGAGTGGGATTAATCTCCCTGTGCTGTTTGTCAGTTTCATCCTCCAACACTGCTGTGTCTTTGAGCTGCCCTGCTTTGCCTGCATCTTCTCTCCCCTCTGCCTCCATATCTCCTTCATCCTCCCATTGCGATCCACCATCATCAGTCCCCTGCATCCACCTCTCTCCTGCTGTGTCCTCCTGTGACTCCTCGCTCATATCTTCCTTATCTCCTGTCTCCTCGCTCATATCTCCCTTATCTCTCCCCTTCCAGCTCTGTGTTTGCTTTTCTGTGTCTCTCACCATGCGTTCAGGCTCCTCCCCCATCAGGCTCGGTGCCATTATCTTATCTTCTCCTCTGTCCATATCAAAGCTTCTCCAGGCTGATTCACCGCTCCCAGAGCTTCTCAGGAGGTACCGTTCCATAGCTGTCTGCTTTAGGTAACCTCCTGTGCTGCTCTCTGTTTGGTGGCTCGTCCGGGGGGTCTGTTTTTAGTCGGTTTCTGTGAGGGGTGGCAGGAGCTTCTCCCCTAAGCTGCCACCTCAGCCAGGACAGGAACAGGAAGTCTGGGCCTGCTTTTATTCAGCAGGGACAGGGAAGATGGATAAAATTGATGGGAAGATGGATGGAGCCAAATACAGGGCCATTCTTGAAGAAAACCTGCTGGAGTCTGCAAAAGACCTGAGACTGGGAGGGAGATTTGTCTTCCATCAAGACAATGATCCCAAACATAAAGCAAAATCTACAATGGGATGGTTCACAAATAAAACGTATGCAGGTGTTAGAATGGCCAAGTCACAGTCCAGACCTGAATCAATGGATTCAATTCTAGGTAAGAATACATTGACATCCACTAAAACAAGGCCAGTGAGTACGCATACAACGTTCAACTCACTGCTTAGCAGGAAAACCGTACCAGGTAACAGTCAGGGCTTCTCTACCCTCCTTTTCCTTAACACTGCACCTGTACATAGAAACCCCCCCTTTCAAATCTTCTATCCACAAAGACCAGGTCCAAGGCCTTATCAAACATCAATTATTGATGACACGTCACTCATAGGTGTATATATCTCAGTGTTCCTTCACAAAAACTGCAGCCTCCTGAAGCTTCCATGTCACATATTTAGGGCGTTCTTGTCGGAATCATGGTGTGATGCAGTGTGTGGGCTGTCATCCTCAAATAAGGGCAGCACCTGTAATTTTTCTCTATAGCTGGAGATTGTGGGTTTGGTCTCTACTGGGGACAGTTTTGGTGGTGTGGATGTATCAGCATCGTCATATTCCTGTCCCTCCTCGGTGGCTTCTGTTGCTCCAGCAACAAATAGGCCAGTGGCCTTGGGTCCTACATTTGCTGCTGAAGAGGAACTGGGTGCGGCCCGCCCTGCAATGGCATCTGCAGAAGCTAGGGGGGGCGGGACATATGGCATGCCCCCCCCAGTCACAACAGGAAATAGTGGGGTGGTCTTACGTGGGCGAGGAGCCCCACACACTGCACAAGTCTCACGCCAATCAGGATTTTGAGTTAGACAAACTACACAAGTCCAACCCTCTGGGGATGACATATAGGGTGGTGGGCATTGCTTTCTAATGGGCTTGGCCACTTCCTGAGGTGCCATTTTCTGAGCTGGTGCAATATAGAAATATCTACCACCTCTATCCCATTCCTCTTTCCATGCCAATCTTCTAACGTCCTTTGACGTTCTATACCATGCCTCAGCATCCATAAGGAGATCTTTATCTTTCAAGATCCCTCGCTTATTTAACAAAACATCTTTCCATTCCTGCTCCTCTAATCTCCCTCTCTTGGCAGTGATCACTGCCACCTTCAAGAGCGAATTCATATTTTTAACATACTTCCTTCCTTCTCGTTCGCTTACTAATTCTTCTGCCGTTAACTTGACAGGTGTGGACTGATTAGACCCCATGCTTAAAGGGTACACGACCTAAAACTAACACGCCAACCTGGATGTCTGGTCTGCCGTAGTGCACTTCCTCTCCTGGACCAGCGACTATACACATCCACAGAATACACAGATTTTCTACCTCAGTCCACAAAACCACAACACAAACGGGTTGTCCTACCAGGAAGAAGTGTCACGTGGGTGATAGAAACTAAATTCACCCTCACTATATCTTACTTCAAGTACTAGTAACCTCTGTTCACACTATATACACCACATTTGAACGGTCCGTCCAGAGCATCAATACTCAATGATTAAAACCAAAGTCAAGGGATTCTGCCAATGTTCCTCCTACCTAGGATCGCGGAGAACACATCAAATTCCACCAGATACAGTCAGGGCTCTTACCATAACTCTGTACTAGCCAAAACCAAAGTCAACCCCCCTATCGTCTCCTCTCTCTGGAAGACGCACCAGGATACAGTCAGGGCTCTTACCATAACTCTGTACCTGGCCTTCAGACTTATCAACTACTGACTATCGACCGGACATGTCACACACCAGTGTATCTCGCAGTATACATAAACAGTTAACTTTTCCAAGATTTTCATTCACTCATAGAAGAAACAGCTTCAAAGCATCAAAGTACATTCTCGTGACACTTCCTCTTTTTTTCGTAAACGAGCAAGTACGAACAAAGCACACAGAACTTCCTCTTTTTGCAGCCAGCCTTGCTGCAAACACAGTGATTAGAGCGATACCAGGTGTCAAAGTCTTAATTATGACCGGGTTCAGGAGCTAGGACTTTGACAGGTCGGTCATCAAGTGTCTGGACTCTGGAAGCCGACACCTCACTCTTCCCCCGAAAAATTTTTTAACACAGAAGGCTAAGATAAGATAACACAAATTTTCTCACCTCTTTGGAGTTTGCAACCTCCAGGCAGGCCCTCTGTGCTCAAGGTAGAGTGAAGGTGATATCACGGCTTTCCTCGGTTCCCGGACATACGTCCGCCCTAGCCCCGCGGGGACGCCAAATGATAAAGCCTTAATTTAGGTTGATGCCATTCATATGATACGCATCTATCCCTTTGACACCTGTATTCCAAATTAATGATTAAAGACCTTTATCGCATGTGATATCTATATCTACACAAATCAAAGACAGCCAGTCATGATAGATGTAGAATTCTGATTTATTCCGGAAGTTGTACAAATATTTAAACGGTATTCTTGGCTAGGTGCCAAGAATACGTAACACGTCTCCCATTGGATAAAGTAGAACAGCTTATTCTGTGATATACAATTTACTGTAATGTGCTTGTTTCCTCATTTATATTAAGCAATGTCAGCATGATTCACTTGTCACAAGACTCTGTCTGTCTGAGGCTTATGCCAAGAGATATATGTGTGGTACAGTTCAAACACCATCTTAAATCCTGTTCTTTGGATATCTTCATATATACTCCTATATACTCATAATAGTTCATAATCTTGTCCATAACAATATGTGTGGCATAAAAGCAACACAGCTCATCATCCTGAATACACCATCCCCACTGTCAAACATGGTGGTGGCAGCATCATGGTTTGGGCCTGCTTTTCTTCAGCAGGGACAGGGAAGATGGATAAAATTGATGGGAAGATGGATGGAGCCAAATACAGGGCCATTCTTGAAGAAAACCTGCTGGAGTCTACAAAAGACCTGAGACTGGGAGGGAGATTTGTCTTCCATCAAGACAATGATCCCAAACATAAAGCAAAATCTACAATGGGATGGTTCACAAATAAAACGTATGCAGGTGTTAGAATGGCCAAGTCACAGTCCAGACCTGAATCCAATCGAGAATCTGTGGAAAGAGCTGAAAACTGCTGTTCACAAACGCCTGCATCCAACCTCACTCAGCTCCAGCTGTTTACAAAAGGAAGAATGGGCAAGAATTTCAGTCTCTCGATGTGCAAAACTGATAGAAACATACCCCAAGCGACTGCAGCTGTAATCGCAGCAAAAGGTGGCACTACAAAGTATTAACTTTAAAGGGGATGAATAATATTGCACGCCCCAATTTTCAGTTATTTATTTTTTAAAAAAAAACTTTAAAATGAGCAATACATTTCGTTCAACTT
The DNA here is from genome assembly GCF_048569485.1 of Anomaloglossus baeobatrachus. Lineage (NCBI taxonomy): Eukaryota > Metazoa > Chordata > Amphibia > Anura > Aromobatidae > Anomaloglossus > Anomaloglossus baeobatrachus. The sequence continues at coordinate 231,014 of NW_027445228.1, forward strand.
CACAATTGTGTCCCACTTGTTGTTGATTCTTCACATTAACATTTTTATCTTTATGTTTGAAGCCTGAAATGTGGGAAAAGGTTGAAAAATTCAACGGGGCCGAATACTTTCGCAAGGCACTAATATATACATATATATATATATACACATACATATATATATATATATATATATATATATATATATACACACATACATATATATATATATATATATATATATATATACACATACATACATACATACATACATACATACATAGGTGTGTGTGTGTGTATATATATATATATATATATATATATATATATATATATATATATATATATATATATATATATATATATATATATATATATATATATATATATATATATATATACACATATACACACTATATACATAGGGGTGTGTGTGTGTGTATATATATATTATATATATATATATTATATATATACACACTATATACATGGTGAATGTGGAATGTCTTTGTGCACTTGTAGATTGTGTAACACAACCATATAACATGTAGTCACGGCTGCATCCAGTATTACAGCTCAGGCCTATTTATTGCTCTTAGTAGCAGGATCTGGTGAAGCTGCTATTTTCCCTACAGAGCTGAGTCTCGCAGATAATGAAGAGGACGCTGCTCTCCACATAATGCTGCGGTCACATAATGCTGCGGTCACATAATGCTGCGGTCACAGCTGATGGGCAGGGATACACAATCACATCCCCCTGAGCTAATACTGATGACCTATTCTACAGAGAGGTGATCAGGGAAGCTGTTGTTGTCACTGGTGATAATTTTGGGTGCACACCACTTAGGGAAGGTGCAATGACATTTTTGGGGCCAGATCTCACAATGGAAACCACTATGAAGAATCCTGGAATGACATCTGCCTCTCCTCGCTGTGCACAGGATCAGGATTTTCCGCATCTTTTACCCACTTCAGGTTTCTAAAACCACCAAGTGATTATAAGAAGTGGCCGCTCCATTCTTCTGGTGTTTTCCACTGGGAAGACTTTCTGTATTTTACAATGCAGATCAATGGGAAGGCTCGGAAGATGCCGGAATCTACAACTCCCAGCTTAACAATGGTGAGGAGATGCTGGGAGTTGTTGTTATCAGACTGCGGACCCTACAGGGACCACAATGCTGATAAGACGCAGCAATATCACAAATAATCATCTATAACCAGGTACCTTTATAGGTGACATCTTCTGAGTCGTTCCCATCCCTTTTGTCTCCACGCAGTACAGACGCCATGATGAGGTTTCGTGCCCACCGCTCGTCTCTGAAGACCTCCCTCTTTATTCTTCAGCAGCACTTCCCCACACAGCACCTTTACAAATAAAAGTATCATTATACTGCCCCATAAATATAAATATCTCCCATGCTGTGCCCCTGAATAAATAATTGCTGTGCTTCCTTCACAAAATATCCCCCCCCACACTGCCCTAATCCAAAATACCTCCCACACTGCCTTTCTCCTTAATATACCCCCACTCTGCCCCTTTCCAGAATGTCCCCATACACACTGCTCTTTGTAATATACCCCCACACTACCTCTCTCCATAATATCCCCCCATATTGCCCCTCTCCAAAATAATCCTCCCAAACTGCTCTTTTGTAACTCTCACACACACACACACACACACACAATGCACCCCCATCACCCTCTCCCCCCCCCCCCCACACACACAATATAATGCACCCCCCATTACCCCTTTCTCCACAAACACACACACACACACCATCACATATATGTTGAGGAGAGCCATTAGATCAAATACTTGATTAACCTCTTGACAAGGGATTGTGGGAAATGTGTCAATTTGCCTTACATGAGCCAGGTTTTCAGAGATAACTAAGATAGCCACCGATGACATCATAGACCCTCCCATCAGCATGGATCCACCAGATGACGACTCCCCCATCACCATCACCATGGATCCATCCAATGATGTCATAGACCTGCCTACGATGATGCTCACCAATCAGCTCATGGAATAACACATTGTTCAACCCACTGACCAATGGACACATCCAAGTATGCCCACTATAGGGCTGACCATGCCCATTTTCCTAGTTTTTATAAAGGCATGTTCTTGAATAAATCTCTCAGAGTCTGGGCCGACTTCGGTCGAGGAAAGATGAATATCCGACTGTGTGTCTGATCTCATTTTTCAAGCATGCACTCGATCCACACCACTTAGGATCAGGCAGTAGGCAACTTGTGGAACTTTGTAAGAGTTCATCCTAACATATACACACACAATGCACCCCCATTACCACACACACACAAATACAATGCACCCCCCATCACCACACACACACACACCCACCCACCCTTCCTTGGAATACAGTGCTGACCTTCTGCCTTTCGCAAAGCTGTGTTTCTTCACAAATGTTCCCCATTATGTGTCCTCAGCTTCTCCCCACTCATCCCCATTAATTAAACCTGTCATCTTCGGCTCCTCTGTGCCACCCCGCGCCAGCAGCCGGGCTGCTGCTCGGATCCGGATCCACGGTGGCTCGAGGAAGGAGGATCTCCGGCCCACTCGAATTAATGGGGGCTATGTACAGGGGGCTATTGGAAAGTTCGTGACGCCACCCATGGTGCGTGGTAAGATGAGGGACCACCGCTGCCGTAGGGGAGCCTGGTGACGATGTGTGGCAGCCTGATGTTTAACCCCTCCGTGGGTAGGGGGATGGTGTCCCGGGGCCCGTAGGATGGCTGGTGAATGGGTGCCGCTGGGGTAGGAGCAGGGGTAGTTAGTGTACTCACTCAGTCCAGGAATAACAACACCGACAGCTTGTAAACCAGAATTCTGAGCACCAACGCAGCTTGTAGGGAGCACGCTTGGGTCCGTGCCCTTGGTGTTGCTGTTGGCCTGTCGCCCTGTCCTTGGCACTTTTGTATCTGTTGGACCCATGGGTATAAAACTCTTCGGGTCCCGCTCACCCGTATGGCTAATGGAGTGAGCCTGCTCTCAGGGTTCACACGTAGGATTTCTTTGGACTGTTTTGGTTAAGTCCTATCCTATCGGTGCGCTAGTACCCCGATTTTGGAGCGGATTGGGTATGACACTTGAAGTCTTCACCCCCGTCGGGTGAATTACCGGAACGCGTGAAGCTACTTTCCGGCCTAGGGTCCACATACCCCGTCGTGCCCTGGCCCTTGCCCGGTGATAGCTCAAGGCCGCCGGCTGCCCTCCTCGGTAGTCCGTGCACCTTGACACTGTCCCCTGCGACCGGGTTCCAGCTCCTTCCGGGCCCAGACCAACGTCTGCCACCTAGTACACAGGACCTCTTCCCCGTGGCCTCTCCTCACGAGAGCCACCACTCCACCTCCTCTCCTTTCACTCCCCACTTCTCAACTTCAACTACTCAACTGTCACTTTCCTCACTTCTCCTCACCAACCCCCCCATGTGGGCGACCCTATTCCCTTCAGGCCCCCCAATGGTGTGTTTGGAAGGTAAAAGTAGGAAGTGTTCCTAGGATTTTTGATTGGCCAAGCTGTTAGCAACACCAAAGGACCAGGACCCGTAATAAAGGAGGGTGGATACCATGCAGAAGGGCAGATTGCACAATATCCTGTGACGACCTGATAGGCCAGGGCGTCACACCTCCATGGAGCGCTTACCGCTGCCTGATGTGTCTTTGTTTCCCGCAGCACTATGATGACGTCAGCAAGGTGCTGACCTCATCACGCTGCTGCACATTGGGGGCGGGGCCCAGTCATGGCACTACACACTCTGTTCAAATGTATTTACGTCTGAGAGCCGCAAATATATTTGAATAGGAAGGAGAAAGCTGCGGTCACCGCCACCGCCGCGCTCCTCCGCAGTGTGTGCATGCCGGGCATACCATCACACAGCAGAGCCAGCACAGCACAGCCTCCTGGTCCTGCTGCAGCTAGTGTGCGCATGGCAAATAATGCTGCCCGGCCACTACAGGCACCGGCCCATCTGGCATCTGCACGAATTGCCCTATTGCATGTTCGGGCCTGTATATATATATATTATATGTGTGTGTGTGTGTGTGTGTGTGTGTGTGTGTGTGTGTGTGTGTGTGTGTGTGTGTGTGTGTGTGTGTGTATCTCCTGAATTCAGCTCCACTCTAGTGGTGTGTATGAGGCGCTGTCTGGATTGGAGGCGATGCTTTGATGGAGGGAGATCCTCAATATATCACCTCCATTCTAGTCCCCTCAGTACAGAGCCGTCTACACTGGAGGCTGCAGTCACCTCACAATATCACCTCCATTCTAGTCCCCTCAGTACAGAACCGTCTACACTGGAGGCTGCAGTCACCTCACAATATCACCTCCATTCTAGTCCCCTCAGTACAGAGCCGTCTACACTGGAGACTGCAGTCACCTCACAATATCACCTCCATTCTAGTCCCCTCAGTACAGAGCCGTCTACACTGGAGGCTGCAGTCACCTCACAATATCACCTCCATTCTAGTCCCCTCAGTACAGAGCCGTCTACACTGGAGACTGCAGTCACCTCACAATATCACCTCCATTCTAGTCTCCTCAGTACAGAGCCGTCTACACTGGAGGCTGCAGTCACCTCACAATATCACCTCCATTCTAGTCCCCTCAGTACAGAGCCGTCTACACTGGAGACTGCAGTCACCTCACAATATCACCTCCATTCTAGTCCCCTCAGTACAGAGCCGTCTACACTGGAGACTGCAGTCACCTCACAATATCACCTCCATTCTAGTCCCCTCAGTACAGAGCCGTCTACACTGGAGACTGCAGTCACCTCACAATATCACCTGCATTCTAGTCCCCTCAGTACAGAGCCGTCTACACTGGAGACTGCAGTCACCTCACAATATCACCTCCATTCTAGTCCCCTCAGTACAGAGCCGTCTACACTGGAGACTGCAGTCACCTCACAATATCACCTCCATTCTAGTCCCCTCAGTACAGAGCCGTCTACACTGGAGACTGCAGTCACCTCACAATATCACCTCCATTCTAGTCCCCTCAGTACAGAGCAGTCTACACTGGAGACTGCAGTCACCTCACAATATCACCTCCATTCTAGTCCCCTCAGTACAGAGCCGTCTACACTGGAGGTTGCAGTCACCTCAGAATATCACCTCCATTCTAGTCCCCTCAGTACAGAGCCGTCTACACTGGAGACTGCAGTCACCTCACAATATCACCTCCATTCTAGTCCCCTCAGTACAGAGCCGTCTACACTGGAGGCTGCAGTCACCTCACAATATCACCTCCATTCTAGTCCCCTCAGTACAGAGCCGTCTACACTGGAGACTGCAGTCACCTCACAATATCACCTCCATTCTAGTCCCCTCAGTACAGAGCCATCTACACTGGAGGCTGCAGTCACCTCACAATATCACCTCCATTCTAGTCCCCTCAGTACAGAGCCGTCTACACTGGAGGCTGCAGTCACCTCACAATATCCCCTCCATTCTAGTCCCCTCAGTACAGAGCCGTCTACACTGGAGGCTGCAGTCACCTCACAATATCACCTCCATTCTAGTCCCCTCAGTACAGAGCCGTCTACACTGGAGGCTGCAGTCACCTCACAATATCGCCTCCATTCTAGACCCCTCAGTACAGAGCCGTTTACACTGGAGACTGCAGTCACCTCACAATATCACCTCCATTCTAGTCCCCTCAGTACAGAGCCGTCTACACTGGAGACTGCAGTCACCTCACAATATCACCTCCATTCTAGTCCCCTCAGTACAGAGCCGTCTACACTGGAGACTGCAGTCACCTCACAATATCACCTCCATTCTAGTCCCCTCAGTACAGAGCAGTCTACACTGGAGACTGCAGTCACCTCACAATATCACCTCCATTCTAGTCCCCTCAGTACAGAGCCGTCTACACTGGAGGCTGCAGTCACCTCAGAATATCACCTCCATTCTAGTCCCCTCAGTACAGAGCCGTCTACACTGGAGACTGCAGTCACCTCACAATATCACCTCCATTCTAGTCCCCTCAGTACAGAGCCGTCTACACTGGAGGCTGCAGTCACCTCACAATATCACCTCCATTCTAGTCCCCTCAGTACAGAGCCGTCTACACTGGAGGCTGCAGTCACCTCACAATATCCCCTCCATTCTAGTCCCCTCAGTACAGAGCCGTCTACACTGGAGGCTGCAGTCACCTCACAATATCACCTCCATTCTAGTCCCCTCAGTACAGAGCCGTCTACACTGGAGGCTGCAGTCACCTCACAATATCGCCTCCATTCTAGACCCCTCAGTACAGAGCCGTTTACACTGGAGACTGCAGTCACCTCACAATATCACCTCCATTCTAGTCCCCTCAGTACAGAGCCGTCTACACTGGAGACTGCAGTCACCTCACAATATCACCTCCATTCTAGTCCCCTCAGTACAGAGCCATCTACACTGGAGGCTGCAGTCACCTCACAATATCACCTCCATTCTAGTCCCCTCAGTACAGAGCCGTCTACACTGGAGGCTGCAGTCACCTCACAATATCACCTCCATTCTAGTCCCCTCAGTACAGAGCCGTCTACACTGGAGGCTGCAGTCACCTCACAATATCACCTCCATTCTAGTCCCCTCAGTACAGAGCCGTCTACACTGGAGACTGCAGTCACCTCACAATATCACCTCCATTCTAGACACAACCGTCACCTCGCGCTTTGTGACATCAGACCACGCCCCTAACACGTGTCAAAGTGACGTCATACCAGACAGCAGCCCGTACATTCTAGCATGTAACATCCCAGTGGCCAGAGAGCAGACTAACGTCTACAATAGAGTTGTTTGGTTTTTTTTTTAAAACGGAATGACGTCACCGGAAGGGGCGGGGCCTCCTCGCGCTGTGCAGTGTGCAGATCTGTGACCGGAAGCAGCAGTGCTCGGGCTCCTCTGTGCAGAGCGGACGGATCCTGACCCTGAGGTGGGGAAGATTCAGCTTTTCCTCATTAGTTATAGAGCTGAGGTCACACTGGATTTTGGGGGAAGAAATAAAAGTGTCTCCTGTCACTACTGGGGGCTGCAGCTCGTGTATATATCACATGGAAGGGGCTGAAGCTGCAGCACAGGGCTGTGGAGGCTTCCATAAGGAAGGGGGATATGGGGGGCTACACAGGGCAGGGGGCGATGCTGAATATTGGGGGGGGCTTACACTGGGCGATGCTGCACGTTGGAGGGGGAGAGACTGCACGTGGGGGGGGCTCGCAGGGGGAGAGACTGCACGTGGGGGGGCTCGCAGGGGGAGAGACTGCACGTGGGGGGGGCTCGCAGGGGGAGAGACTGCACGTGGGGGGGCTCGCGGGGGGAGAGACTGCCCGTGGGAGGGGCTCGCGGGGGGCGAGACTGCCCGTGGGAGGGGCTCGCGGGGGGCGAGACTGCCCGTGGGAGGGGCTCGCGGGGGGGCGAGACTGCCCGTGGGAGGGGCTCGCGGGGGGGCGAGACTGCCCGTGGGAGGGGCTCGCGGGGGAGGCTCCTCGCGGGGGGGCGAGACTGCCTGTGGGGGCGGGGGGGCTCCTCGCGGGGGGGGGGGGGAGAGGCTGCAGGGAGGATAGATTGATGGATAGGGGCACGTCTAGGATTTATAAATCCAGTGAATAAAGACCACAATGTGAGTCAATCAGTGATGTTTCGGTCCTTCCTTGGACTTTTATCAAACTCACACTATAAATATACATAAGAAAAATACAAAGTGAATATTCTCCCAAAGGTGCATGAATATTAGAGCAAACATCATACATATTACTTGTGGAAAGATCCATAGAAAAGATTTATCTATAGAACAGAAAAATGGGCACAATTGGATCATGGCCTCGTCCCCAGCGGCTGCAATATCCCATAATATTCACTTTGTATTTTTCTTATGTATCTTTATAGTGTGAGTTTGATAAAGGTCCAAGGAAGGAACGAAACGTCACTGATTGACTCACATTGTGGTCTTTAGTCACTTTATTTAAAAAATAAAAAAATAGTTTGAATATTTTGAGTGCCGGATTTATTTTTTCACTTTATTTTGATTTGATGTCAGATAGTGAGAAAAACCTGCAGATGTCTGTATAGAGATCGGAGGGAAAAACCTGCAGATGTGTCTATAGAGAGCGGAGGGAAAAACCTGCAGATAATTCGAGAGCGGAGCGAAAAACCTGCAGATGTCTCTGTATAGAGAGAGGAGGGAAACTTCTTGTTTTTCTTACCGACTCCTCAGCCCTGGTGTGGCGGAAGTGACTGTGGAGGTATCATACAGTGCTTGTATTATACATTATGGGGCAGTGAAAGGGGAAACTTTGGGCTTTAAGAGGAAAATGACTTTGTAAGGGCTGTAAAGATGGGAGAGGTTCTTATATGACCCAGTTGAATATTAATTACATTTTTATTTTTTGGGGGAGGGGTACCAATTAGAACCTCCGCTATGGGGTCCCATGATTCTATGTACATCTCTGTTCGTCCCCTTAAAGAAAAACAATTGAATAAAACTAATTTTCCTCAAAAAGACTTTCAAGAATACAACATTGTTGACTAAACCAATTCTCAAATGACGGAAAAATAAGCATTAGGGCGTCCAAATTGTGAAGACAAAACAATGAAGGAAATCCCAATGTCATAATGTATCACACTAAGTGGACCCTGCCACGTCTGCTTCTATCCCTGCTGAACTGACTCTGGGGCAGCACGGGGGATATAGGAGGCGTAGAGGCCATGCATGGATTGGTCTCAGGGGCCACACGGCTCTGGTAGCAGAAGCGTCCATCTACAACCTTCCACATGACTTTTCCTTTTGTCCGTGACTTTTACATTATTTAATTTACAGCTTTGAAATTCAGGGAAAAGATATGCAGAACGCTGCAGACACAATGGAAAAAGGAGAAATGGATGTGCGGAGTGATGAACGGAGTAGAGACCTTTCCACAGGTAACCCTCCTCAGTGAAGTGTCACCATTAAATAACAAGGAGAACAGTTATATTCCCAGCTGCAAGGAGAAAATGAAGTTACATTCTCCCTGCTGCCGCTCGTATACAGTTACTGATGAAGTGTGGGAAACAGTAACACTTACCGCTCACAGGCTGTCAGCCAAGGAACAAGAGGGTTGATTACTGGGCGCCCACTATCTAGTGAGTGGTGACTGTTACAGCCTCTCCCAATGTGCTGGTGACTGCAAGTGAGCAGCTGCTGGGAGAATGTAACTGCAATTTTTCCTTGCAGTTACTGTGTCACAATCTCTCTGCTGTCTTAGCGACGCAGCAATGACAGTTTTGCCTCCCTATGGAATCAGGGCCGTGCCAAGCTGTTCGTTTGTTGAGAGACAGCTCAATTCAATCTGAAACAGAGGTGCTTGGTCTCTTTTCAGGGGTTCCCTGTTGTGAGTGATCAGTTACTTAGCTGAGTAGTCAGTCCCAAACACGGTATCACGAAGGTGCCGGGGTAACTGGAGAAGGGATCCCCGAAACTGGCCCTTAGACTAAGGACCTTGTCCTGTCCCTTATCCCACAGGTAGGCTTGATGGTATCCAGGTCTGGACCGCCAGCTTAACCCTAACTCCTGTCTAAACCCTGATCTAACACCCCCTCTCCCCCCACCTGGAGTGGAGATGCAAATACCACAGACACGGGAAAAAAACAACTCATACACACTGCACACAAAAAGGAGACACAGTACATGTATTGGAGGGAATAAAGTATAAGGAAGGAAGTAAATGTACAATGGGGAAACTTCCACACCACTCAAACAGCAGTACACTGGTCACCAAAAATAGGATCGCCACAAAGACCGGAATCACAGGAGCATAAGCTGAAGGTATCATCTGCAGTAACAAACAGACTCTCAAACCTTAAATAGGGAGAAGACAGGTGAATAGAAATTAGCCTTTTGAGTCTCAAGGAGCCACACACCACTCCATAGGAATTAACTCAGGACTGGAAAGCAAAGGAAAAGACTCAGCTGAGGCTGAGCAACTAAGATCAGGTTGCCTGTGAACAGAGTCTGGCGCCGTAGCGGCACCCCGCGAATGTGGGCCTGAACACCACATGACACTGGGCCTTGGTTATGCTGCATTCACATCAGCGTTTTCCTGCCGCACTGCCAGATCCGGCACAAGGGCAGTACAGTACAATACACATCACTGGCAAGCTCCGGGCACATGCGATTATGTGACAGCATGTGACCGGGGCTTGCCGCACTGTCTGTTAACTGTATTGTACTGTACTGCCCTTGTGCCAGATCTGGCAGTGCGGCAGGAAAACGCTGATGTGTGGGTACCCTTATCTGTGCTGTCATCTATAGCTGCCAGACCTTGGACCTCCTCTGACCATTCATTTGCCCTGATCCGCTATCCTCCTTATATTCTGACCCCAGACCGGACTACGCCTTTGACTTTCCCCTTAGTTCACGGCATACTCTCTTTGTATCTAACCCCAGAACATTCTATAACCCTGCCTCACGGCTTGTCCATGCAGTGACTAGCGTCACACACTGTTCCAATAAACCAGATAGATATCATTTAAATGCTGGGTACTCAGATTACCACTATATCTGCAGGTAAATAGTGTTTTTGTAGCTGCCAGGTTTTCTTTAACCCCTTCTCGATATGTAACGTATTATTACATCCTATTGCTTCTTTCGGGCTCAGAAGCTGAGTTTCCATTATTGACAGCAAATGATGTCTGAGTTATTCAGTGGAGGTAAGCTTCACCCACTGCTGTTAACTTTCAATCTTTGACAGCAGCATTCGCAGCTCACAGCCTATGGGGTACAACGTTCCACATATCCAACGCCCCCAGCAACATTTATCATTGGGTGCATATGGGTCGCCATAATAGCTGGGGGTCTGCTAAAGACCCCTTGCCCTATATTGGAGTACTCCTATGATCTCCACACCTACAGTAGACACATCACTTCAGTGGTGTAGATTTCAAAATGAGATAATTTGTGGGGGGTTTCCACTGTTTAGGCACATCAAGGGCTTTACAAACGTGACACGACATCCTCTATTTCAGCCAATTTTGTTCTCCAAAAGTCAAATGGTGCTCCTTCCCTTCTGAGTCCTGGCGTATCTGTGTACACACGAGAAATTTCACAACAGAATTATATGGTCCATTTTCTCATCTTCCCCTTGGGAAAATGAAAATTTGTGGTTAAAGCAACACTTTTGTGGGAAAAATTAAAATCTTTATTTTTTCCTTCCACATTGCTTTAATTTCTGTGACTCATTACTGCTGTAGGAATATTACAAAAAAGGGGTAAATACATAGCTAATGTGAAAAATGAGTAAAAAGTCATTGCATTACTGCTTTAGAGATATTTACAAAGAGAGATTCTTATCTTATGTATTGGCCAATCCATGTGAGCCCAATAACCTCAACCAGGTGATCTCATTATATTGGGAACCTAATCTTAAATGCCTCTGTGTGACTAAAAATCTGCATGTCTGGGCAGATAGGTTCCTGGCTAAATAAGATGGTGGACACACCCTCGCTATAGGGCAGAGTGCTTGGTCAGGTTCTTGTCAAGGTTATCGGGCTCACATGGATTGGTCAATACATAAGCTAAGAGTCTCACTTTTACAAATATCTGTCGCTTTACTCATTTTTCTCATTAGCTATCTTTTAATCCCTTTTTTCTAATATTTCTACAGCAGTAATGCAATGCCAAAGTATCCTTATATTATTGAGTGCCACTGGATATGCTTTTGTGGATATGTTCTATTGAATGTCGTTTTGAGCACTTCGAAGGGTGCAGTTTTTAAAATGAAATGTCATTTTGGGTATTTTTCTGTCCCATAGGGCTTTTAAAGTAGAACACTATATACACTTTGGAATTTATATGGATTTATGTGTGCCTGTGTATGTTTGAGGTTATATTATTAAAAGCTTATAACTTGAATTTTATTTATGGCAGATGACGGTACCAGGAGTTCAAAACAGAAAGCTAAGGGAAGTGAAAGTCATAAAGGAGAGAAGCCATATTCATGTTCAGAATGTGAGAAATGTTTTGCTAAGAAATCAAAACTCATTACACATGAGAGAATTCACACAGGAGTGAAGCCATATTCATGTGCAGAATGTGGAAAATGTTTTGCTCTGAAAGCACATCTTATTAGACATGAGATAATTCACACAGGAGTGAAACCATATTCATGTTCAGAATGTGAGAAATGTTTTACTGATAAATCAAATCTCATTACACATGAGAGAATTCACACAGGACAGACTTCATATTCATGTTCAGAATGTGGGAAATGTTTTACTTTGAAATCAAAACTTGTTAAACATTTGATAATTCACACAGGAGTGAAGTCATATTCATGTTCAGAATGTGAGAAATGTTTTGCTAAGAAATCAAATCTCATTACACATGAGAGAATTCACACAGGAGTGAAGCCATATTCATGTGCAGAATGTGGAAAATGTTTTGCTCTGAAAGCACATCTTATTAGACATGAGATAATTCACACAGGAGTGAAACCATATTCATGTTCAGAATGTGAGAAACGTTTTCCTGACAAATCAAATCTCATTACACATGAGAGAAGTCACACAGGAGAGTATTCATATTCATGTTCAGAATGTGGGAAATGTTTTCCTTGGAAATCAGCTCTCATCACACATGAGAGAATTCACACAGGAGAGAAGCCATATTCATGTTCAGAATGTGGGAAAAGTTTTGCTGGGAAATCAAATCTTATTAGACATGAGAAAATTCACACAGGATTGAAGCCATAGTCATGAATAGAATGTCTTAGTAAATATTAATAGACTTTTACTATCTACTATTCATATTTACTAGAGGATCGCAAATAAGAGAAAAAAAGGACTTAACGTGCAAAAGATTTTTTGTGTAACCATAATAAATCAAAATCACAACCAATTATGATGCATATAAAATAATTTTTATTGTTACAAAAATTGTAAAAACAAGGTTAGATTGTCAGAATTATGTAAAGCAATAATTTGACAGGATAAATGAGAACAAAAAGAGAAGCAGCACCATAGCCCAAACATGAGGGGGGTAAGAGGGCTGACTAAAAATTAATCCAGGGAAGCTGTGATTAATTGATTAAAAATAAGCAATGCTACATAGAAAATATGGTCCGTTTGAATCAAGTAGGGCAAGGGTTAAATGAAGTAACAAAAAAGCCCAAAAAGCACAATCTCCATTTGCCTTTTATACATATAGCCAGCATTGTGGTGTAGGTTTCACCCTTTTTGTATCCTTACCAGCACATCTTGAACCTTTTAATATTGTCTGTTATAAGTGAATAATAAAATGTGTATACTTTTTGCATTAAGGTAGTTTCAGTGACTCTTTTCTATGGTTTTGTATATGCTTATGGAGTCTCTACCAGGGATTATTTACCCTCTATGTCCTGTATAGGGGTTATGGTGAGCAGTTTTGACCACCAAAAATCTCCCCCACATGATATTGTTCAGATGTTGTTTATATGTTATTATTTAAGTTGTGCTGCTGTGATACACTTTATTGATCCCATAGGAAATTATGGTATACAGATAGACAGTAATAAAGAGTTAATTTTATGTCATTACGGTTGTGTGCTTTTTATGGTGGATCATTTACAAACTATTCATCTTTTTACACTTTTCTTTTTAATTTTTGATGGAGAGAATTCTTTTTTTGGTTATAGCCAAGTTGTACGCTTTATTCATCCATTTGTGTATTGCTTGAATGAGAGCAGAATTCATTTTGTTAAATCTACACTCCATTTTGTCTTTGTGTAAGAGCCTGTACTGTGTCTCCCCTGGTGTAATGCAACAGAGACCCCTCTGTTTACTTTAGATAAGGGCTTGTATAGTTTCAGTTTCTTTGTTAAAAGTGAAGTTCAGGAATGTGAAGCTAAAAAGTTTATATAGTCTTAAGGCCACTTCACACATAACGAGATCGCTAACGACATCGTTGCCACTGTTTCTGTGACGAAACTACTTCACCAGTGATCTTGTTATGTTTGACGTGTGCCAACGATCCGCCCCCCTGCTGTGAGATCGTTGGTCGTTGCTGAATGTCCTGGGCCATTTTTGGCTCTTTGGAGTCCTGCTGAGCAGGATGGATCTGTATGTTTGACACCTACCAATGATCTCGTTAACTACCTAGATGAGAACTTAAAGTGTGACACGTAGGCGTGTAGTTGCATCTCCTTTTCTGTGCCCCCTCTGCACCGATTGGTTGGCGCTGAGACCAGTACTACGTTCTGATTGGGTATCGCTTCATGCTTTGTTCCTTTTTGAGCCTTGCTTTGTGGATTCATACTTTGTTCCCGATTGCTTGCTTGCTTTTCGGATCGAAGCTGAAGTCGTAGGTTCTATCCTCAAAGCAAGGCTCAAAAAGGGACAAAGTATGAAGCGATACAAAGTTGCCGGCCGCCTAATCAGAATGCAGTATTGGCCACCAATCGGAGCGGAGGGGTGTGGAAAAGGCGACGCATATGCACTCCTACGTGGCTTACAGCGTCAAACACTACGCCCCTATTCGAGGTCGAAATCGTTAGATAGCTGCTGTGTGACAGGGTCCCAACGACCAACGAGATCGTTATACAGGTCACTGCATCGTTACTAAAGTCGTTGGGAAAATGACTGTGAGACCTCTCGCCAACGATTTAACAATGATTCGGAAACTGACATAGTAACGATCTCGTTGTGTGACTGGACCTTTATATAAATGAGTGACGATGATGTAATCTTTTATTTGTTTGAGACAAACGGAGAGCTACTTCTGATACTTTGTCTGAGGGGCGTCTCCTATACATACATACATACATACATACATACATGATCTTTATAATTTATTTAGGACCACACACAAAATCTTATGTCCCATTCTGAATGGGGACAACAAAATCTAGTGCCTGAACAGCGATCCACTATTCCTGAGAACCGCTGATCCAACCACCTTGCCTTCCTCAGAAAGGCAACTCAAGCTGTATCAAAAGGTAAGAAGCTTATTCTTACTATATTCGAATTTGATACGTGGACAGTTTTGCAAATTTTCCCACCTGCAAAGAATGGAGAGGGCTGTAATTTTTATTGTAGGTAACTTCAAGTGTGACAATAAAAAACAATACAGAAAATTACATTGCATGATTTTTAAATAATGAATTTACATTTTATTGCGTGAAATAAGTATTTGATACAATAGAAATACAGAACTTAGCATTTGGCACAGAAACCTTTGTTTGCAGTTACAGAGGTCAGACACGTTTCCTACAGTTCTTGACCCAGTTTGTACACACTGCAGCAGGGATTTTGGTTCATTCCTCCATACAGATCTTTCAAGCTTCTGGGCTGCATTGAGTTTCAGTTCCTTCCAAAGATTTTCTATTAGGCTTAGGTCCTTAGTTGCCCTGTCTGTGTGTTTCGGGTCATCGTCATGCTGTAAGACCTAGCCACAACCCATCTTTAGTGCTCTAACACTAATTCTATTTTGGTCTCACTTGACCACATGACCTTCTCCCATCCCTCCCTGAATCATCCAGTTGGTCACTGGCATGATTCAAATAAGCCTTGATGTGCTGGCATGAGCAAAGGGACCTTGCGTGCCCTGCAGAATTTTAATTCATGAAGCCATAGTGTGTTACAGTAATATTTGAAAATGTGGTCCCAGTTCTCTTCAGGTCATTGACCAGGTCCTCCTGCGTAATTCTAGGCTGATTCTTGACCTTTCTCAGAATTATACTTACCCCCACGAGGCGAGATCTTGCATGGAGCCCCAAACCGAGTAAGATTGACAGTCATTGGGGGGCGTGCGTGCGGCAGAGCATTGGGAGCCTACATGAGACAGCATTGTGAGGGTGCGTGTGGCAGAGCATTGGGGGAGTGCGTGTGGCAGAGCATTGGGGGGAGTGCGTGTGGCAGAGCATTGGGGGGAGTGCGTGTAGCATAGCATTGGGGGGCGTGCGTGCGACAGAGCATTGCTGGTACAGGTAGTGCATAGCGCTATTTAAGGAGCACTATGCAGCTGTCCTTGGTGACACTTTAGACATTAGGATCTCTTTGCGCTCACCAACAAAATGGCTCCACCCTGTGATCCTAAACTTCATTCTCTCTTATCCTTTTGAAAACACCCAGAACAGGAGGGGAAGGTGACATCACACACGAGCAGATTCCATCTACTTTTACTGCAGTTGTAGGACTGCAGCAGCTGCTCCCCCTAGTGCTTAAGAGTGGAAAATATCAAACATTTTATTTTTCTCTAGTCACCCTCCACGACAGCACACAGGTGGTTAACTCTCTGCCCTAATAGGGACAGAAAACACGAAGTTAAATAACAACTCCTCATCACCAGTGTTTCCTGTCCCTTTGGGGCACGAAGAGGTTACCAGCGGTGCTTCCGTGGCTGGTGATGAGAACGCCACATACATACTTCCTTATCAACCGAGCCGCAGAGGTCTGAGTCAACCTGCTTCCTCCTCCATCGCTGCTCCCGTCTTCTCCTGACTTGGGACATGCCTGGCCCTCCTGCACCTTGTGGAGGTAAAGCGGAGCAGACTGACTTGCTGTGGGCCTCCCTGAGTTCTCCTGCACTTCCTCCTCTCACGCACGGTGGCTGTGGGGCGCGCAGGAAGTGACGTCATCGGGCGTTCCTTGCCAGCATCACTTCCGGATTTCATGCGTTTCACTGTGAAACGCACGTACAATCATAGCCCCGTGGCAGTAAACCAGGAACTTGCCTTGTTAGGTGGCCGTGCCCCCCCCCTCCCGACCGATGGAGGAGGTGGAGTCACCCACACAGTGGGAAGCTAGGATATCATCCGGACTGCATAAAGATCCCAGTAAGAGCACTCTCCAGGCTGGACTGAGGATGGAGGGAGATCGCTCTACCCACTCTGCTTCTGTGAAGCCCAGCAAAGTTCAGTGAGTATACTGCAACTTGGGGGAAGGTCGGGGGAGACAAGAATGTGGCACTCAAGAAGAAGACCTCCAGCCATAAATGTGTTGTGTAGCAAGTAGCTTCCTTCAGGCCATAATAAGAAACTATGCCAACCCTGTACTGACCGAGTAGTTAGAGAGTAGAGTTGAGCGATGTTAGAGGTTCGCCAATTTCATGTTCGAGTGATTTTGGGGGGTGCTCGAGATCGAACTCAAGCTTTTTGCTAAAAGCTTGATAGTTCAAGTTACGTTCGAGAACGGTTCGATCACCAAAAGCGTAGCTTTTTACAGCTACTGTGTGCAGGGAGCCATCGCTGGCAGCCTGCAGTAAGCTGGTAACCAAGTTAAATACCGGGTATCCAAGCAAAGCGCTTTGCTTAGTAACCCGATATTTACCCTGGCTACGTGTGCAGGGAGCCGACACTTCCCCGCTCGGCTCCGCCCCCTCCTGCACTCGGCATGTACACACTCACACTCGCCTGTCCCCAGCCATGCAGTCCCTGGCACTGACGTCCTCAGCGCACACATGGCCCCGCTCGGCTCCACCTACTTCGCACTCCGACGCCCGCACACGTGGCCCCACTCGGCTCCACCTACCTCGCACTCCGACGCCCGCACACGTGGCCCCGCTCGGCTCCCCCCACCTCGCACTCCGCCGCCCGCACACGTTGACCCGCTCGGCTCCACCCACCTCGCACTCCGCTACCCGCACACATTCTCAGCGGCCGACTGCTGTGAGCGATCAGCTGATCGCTCTCATTCGCCGGCCGCCGGGAGATCATCTGTTCGTTCTCAAAAGCCGGCCGGCGAATGAGAGCGATCAGCTGATCATTCTCTCTTTTACAACGGAGTCCGACAATGAATTCTATTCTTGTCATCCGTTGTACAACGCATCAGTCACAAGCGTCAAGCAACACATGTGACTGATGCAAAACAACGGAAATGTGAACCTAGCCTTACCTGCGGTGATGAAGTCCTGCCGTCCCGACGTCAGCGCTGTCACTGTCCTCCATGGCCGCCGCTTGTCACATCTCTCGCTGCCGACCCGAGACTGTCACTAGCGGTGACGTCACAGGCTCCCGCGATACTTGGTTGTGAAGGCGGCGGTCATTGAACTCATTGACAGCTCTGCTGTCAGGAGTGCAGTGATCACTGCAGGTAATGTACCTCGCTAACCTCCTGACAGCAGCACTTGTCATGCCCTGCAGTGACCTGGGCTGACCTATTGATGTTAGCTCAGGTCACTGCATTGCTCTCCCAGCCAAAAGGGAACATTCTGTTCTTCATTGACTGGGACATTGACTATGGTATGGATTGTCATGGGAACCCCTTGGATTACACCAGACCTGTATTTGTTTTTCTTTCTAATGAATTGGTGAAAGAGGGAATGTTTTGGGGAGTGTTTTTTCAAATAAAAATGTGTTTGTTGGCTATTTTTTTTTTTTTTTTATTACTGACTGGGTTGGTGATGTCAGGTATCTGATAGACGCCATGACATCACGAACCCCAGGGCTTGATGCCAGGTGACTTTACACATCTGGTTTTAACCCCATATATTACCCCGTTTGCCACCGCACCAGGGCAACGGGATGAGCTTGAGCGAAGCACCAGGATTGGCGCATCTAATGGATGCGCCACTTCTGGGGCGGCTGCGGCCTGCTATTTTTAGGCTGGGGAGAGTCCATTAACCATGGACCTTCCTAGTCTGAGAATATCAGACCCCAGCTGTCCGCTTTACCAATTTTGGGGGTGACCCCCACATGTTTGGGTTTTTTTTTATTATTTAATTTAAAATATCAGCGTGGGGTGCTCTCAATTTTGGATTACCAGCCAAGGTGAAGCTGCCAGCTGTGGTCTGCAGGCTGCAGCTGTCTGCTTTACCCTAGCTGGCTATCAAAAATAGGGGGAATTCCACGTTTTGTTTTTTTAATGTATTTTTTTTTTGCTAAATACAAGGCTAAGCACCCCTTAGTGCCACATGAAAGGCACCAAAGGGTGCAAAATTACAGAATGCAGGAGAGTGGGACATTGTGTCATTCTGCCATTATAATGACAGACAAAACTGATATGATGTGTATGTGACGGGGTGTACAGCAGAGCAAGGAGAGACAACAGGCCGAGGAACGATCCAACAGGTTTATTCACAAGAACACTGGAACAGCACACGATAAGTCCACGTAAAACAGATTCGGGGGCCCTTCCCGACAATCCTCGGACCGGATTACAAAGCAATCGTCCTTACAGTAGTCCAAAGAGTTCCACACAATCCCACGGGCCGCCACACAGGCCTAGCTCCGTCCGTGTCCACAGCCACACAGGCTGGAGCTCCTGCTCCCTTCAAGTTTCAGCTCACTCTGCCAGAATCTCCCAGGTAAGCAGAGTTTACACTAGTTGGACTCTAGGCCCACCTCCCCCTACTCCCAGGGATGGAAGTGCCTCAAGAGGATATAACCTTGCATTTTAGGGGGTGATTACCTACAACAATAGAAATGTACACAGAAGTAGTTCAAATAAGACAATGAACCCAGCTTGAAATAGGAATCTGTACAGCATATACAGTGAGAGGGTAAATTACATCTTCACAATCCCTCCCCCTCCCAACTTGTGTACGTACTAGGGACCTCTACAGGTCACTGGTTAAGTACACACAGGCAGAGCGTTACTTACATGTGGCTTCATGCAGCCACGAATTGGCATCGTAGCTCTCCCACATCATTGCCCAGGAGAACAGCTGCAGGCAGACCACCCATCACCCCAACCACACATCGCCTGACCCCAAAACCAAAGCTCAGATCCACAGTGGCTGTGGGAATAGTCCTCCATTGTCCACCAGCCAGTTCAATGACAATCCCAGGTCCTCTATGGATTGCCTCAGGCCGAACCACTCGGGGATCAGCCAGTGTGAGGAAAGCACCCGAGTCACAAAATCCAACAAGTCTCTGTCCATCCAGCACAACCTCCTGCAAGTGCTTACCTCGATGAGCAGAAGTCGTCATAACTGCAGGTCGCACCCCGTAAACTCCTGGTGGTGCAACATGGGGGGCTGAGTCACTAGGCCAGTCCTCACATAGCGGTGCCACATCTTCCTCCATGGCGCTGGGCTGTAAATAATTAACAATCCGATTGGGCGCAGGATCAGTCCTCATTTGAACAGCTGGGCAGGAGACTTGCCGATGCCCTGGCTGTCCACATTGATAGCATCTGAGCTGGGTCTCCCTCCATCCAAGGCGTCCTCTTGGGTAAGGGGTAGGGGAACTTGGAGGCCGACTCCCACCTGAAGGTGCTGTAGGGGTTTGAGGATGATTCCTCCATGGGCTGGCTGGGCATGAGGCCTGCAAATGCCCGGGATGCCTACAAACATAACACCTGCGCTCTGTTACTTCCTCTCCCCGGCGTATTCCAGAAAGTGCAGTAGAAGCAACTGAAGGCACATTAACACGGGTATCAACATGTGGTGGCTTAGAGGAACGGGGAACAATGGGGGCAGAATAACTGGGGGCATCCGGTGTTGTGGAGCTGTTAGGCGTCTCTCCATCCTCCAACAAAACCCTCCACTGAGGCTTGATAGTGAGCACCTCATCAGCTAGAGCAGCAGCTTCCTCCACTGTCGCTGGTTTTCTCTCACGCACCCATTCCCGGATCTCAGCGGGGCACTGGGCAAAGAATTGTTCTTTTAGGATGACCTGGAGGAAGGTCTGCCAAGTTAAGGCTCCCTCTCCCTCCAGCCAGCGATGGCACACTTGTTTCAGTCTGTGGGCAAACATCTTGAAAGACACTTCTCCATCACAGGCTAATGTACGGAACTTAGTCCTATAAGTATCTGGGGTCACGGCATAATGTTCCAGAATGGTCTGTTTTATCTCCCCATACTCACAATTCCACTGAGGGTCCATAGCTCTATAGGCGTCGGCAGCTCCACCCTCCAAGAGGCCCACCAGGTGTCTGACTCGCTCTCTTTCTGGGACTTCCATTAATCGGCACTGATGCTCAAAGTCCTGAAAGAAGCCCTCAATGTCACCTGCAGCTTCATTAAATGGCTTAAAGTCCTTGCGGGACACTCTGGAGAATTCCCTCATAGTTGGTGCTGTGGTTAAAGTTTGTCTGGAGCCTCTAGCTGCTTCCACAGCAAATCTCCTCTCCAGCAATGCCCTCTCTTGAGCTCTGCGAATAGCATCCATCTTATATTCAATGGTGACCTCATCTCCAAGCAGTGCCATCTCCTCTTCATACCACACAATCCATTGACTTTTTTGGGTATTTACCTCCAGCTCCCGTCTTTCCTCCCTTTGCTGTGAGGATCCTTCCTCCACGTCATTTTGCAAGCAGACTCCTTCTAGCGCCTCAATCAGCTGCTCCTTGGAGAGTCCTTTGAAACGAACTCCTACTTCACGGGCCTTTGATTGCAGGCTCCCCAAAGTCCAGGTCTTGTACTCTGCAGTGCTGGTTCCTGATGTTGAGCCATTGTCCTCCATTCCTTCTGCTCTGATCCCAGCGCTGCCAACCAGTTTGTGACGGGGTGTACAGCAGAGCAAGGAGAGACAACAGGCCGAGGAACGATCCAACAGGTTTATTCACAAGAACACTGGAACAGCACACGATAAGTCCACGTAAAACAGATTCGGGGGCCCTTCCCGACAATCCTCGGACCGGATTACAAAGCAATCGTCCTTACAGTAGTCCAAAGAGTTCCACACAATCCCACGGGCCGCCACACAGGCCTAGCTCCGTCCGTGTCCACAGCCACACAGGCTGGAGCTCCTGCTCCCTTCAAGTTTCAGCTCACTCTGCCAGAATCTCCCAGGTAAGCAGAGTTTACACTAGTTGGACTCTAGGCCCACCTCCCCCTACTCCCAGGGATGGAAGTGCCTCAAGAGGATATAACCTTGCATTTTAGGGGGTGATTACCTACAACAATAGAAATGTACACAGAAGTAGTTCAAATAAGACAATGAACCCAGCTTGAAATAGGAATCTGTACAGCATATACAGTGAGAGGGTAAATTACATCTTCACAGTGTACAAGCACAGGAAAATCACCAGAGCGCTCTATGCTGTGAAAAGCAGTAGAAAATGGCACTGGAGTGAACATGTGACTGCCTCATCTAGGTTGAAGCTATGGATCTTGGGTAAATTTATGTATTTTCCCTCCTTCAGTTTTTTTGCAGTACGCAAAAAAAAACGGAAGGCAAATGGATGACATACGGAACGGAAACGGATGCCACAGGGATGCATCCGTGAAAAAAACGGACCGTTATTGCGGACCGCAAAAACGGATCGGTCTTGTGAATGTAGCCTTATTCTGATCTGCTGTTTAGAAACAGCAGGCATAAATAAGTGAATAGCGCCCCCAAGCGTCAGAAAATCTCCGGCGTTTTCAGGGGGTAGCTGAGACCCCGGAGATCAGGATTCAGGCCGGTTTTTCCGGTCCCCGCTCACGTGATCACCGGTATACACCGTATACCGATGTTCACGTTACAGTAAATGACAGCGCCGGTAAAAAATTATTTATCTCCCATGTGGCATGAACAAACATGTCAGATGAGAGAGAATTCTCCTCCCCGGTCCCCCGGTGTCGCCAAAGTGCCCCCCCCGACGCTCTCCCGGAAATCCAAGATGGACGCTCGCACAGCAGCGCGCCGGCCGCATTCACCCTTTTCTGATTTCTGTCGCATGTGCCATGACACATGCGACAGAAAACTCCTCCTCAGGCCCTGCCAGGTCACCCCCACCGGTGTTTCCCAGTGTCCCACGGTACCTGTGCAGCGTTGATCCCCCGCAGCCCCCTCCTTCACAATAGACGCTGCCGCAAGCACAGAGTGGCTGTCAGCTCAGCTTCCTGTGTTCAGTTACAGTGAGTGCGGGAACCATGCATCTGTAAGCTACTGCAATGGCCTGCTCATGAGGTAAGGAACAGTTGATCAGGAGAGCTATACTACATTTCCAAATGGAGGTATTTGATTTTATAGTTGCCCTGCTGGACGACTACCAAACATGACAGTCCGTTATACGCCACAAGAAAACATGTCTAAATAGCGAGATGTGATATTTAGTATTCATTCAGCTGGATAACTGGACTTAAAGTGGTATTCCATCTCCAAGATCCTATCCCCAATATATAGTAGGTGGAATAGCAATAATATCAGCAAATACCAATATTTGGAAATGTAGAATAGTTCTCCTGATTAGGCATGCCCTTACCTCATGAGCAGGGCATTGCAGCTTTGGTAGCAACAGTTACGACATGGACTCTGCTGCTGTGGACCCGGGGAGAGTGGGTGCAGATTCATTGCACCCAGCTCCTCACATGGAGGGTCTTCATGCTTAGAAAATGGGGGATACATTCCCTGAGCGTGTCCCGAATATTCTAGATGGTCCAGAGTCGTCGTGGGACCCCCTTATTTTTTTTTTCCTTACAATAGATTGGTGAAAGAGGGAATGTTTTGGGGAGTGTTTTTTCAAATACATTTTTTTTTTGTCTATTTGTTTTGTTAGTACTGATAGTTTGTGATGTCTGGTATCTGATAGACGCCATGACATCACAAACTGCTGGGCTTGATTTCAGGTGACCTTACAGCTAGTATCAACCCCATTTACTACCCTGTTTGCCACTGCACCAGGGCACGGGATGAGCTGGGGTGAAGCGCCAGGATTGGTGCATCTAGTGGATGCGCCACTTCTGGGGCGCCTGCGACCTGCTATTTTTAGGCTGTGAAGGGCCAATAACTATGGACCTTCCCACCCTGAGAATATCGGACCACAGCTGTCCGCTTTACCTTGGCTGGTGATCCAATTTGTGGGGGACCCTACTTTTTTTTGTAATTATTAATATTTATAAAATAATTATAAAAACTGAGCCTGGGGTGACCTCCACATTGGATCACCAACCTTGATAAAGCTGCCAGCTGTGGTTTTCAGGCTATAGCCGTCTGCTTTAACCTAGCAGGCTATCAAAAATGGGGGGACCCCACGTCATTTTTTTTTTTTAACTATTTTTTTTTTAAATAAAAAAAATTAATGGGCTTCCCTGTATTTTGATTGTCAGCCAAGATAACACCAGGCAGATGGGGGTGGCAACCCGTAGCTGTCTGCTTTATCTGCGCTGAGAATCAAAAATACCGCGGAGCGCTACGTCATTTTTTTTTAATTTATTTTTACAGTACTGTGATGTCAGGCAATCAAAATACAGGGAAGCCCATTTTTTTTTTTTGTCATTTAAATAAATAATTAAAAAAAATATATATATGGGCTCCCGCTGCATTTTTTGTATTGCTAGCTAACGGTAATCCAAGCAGCTACTGGCTGCTAACCCCCACTGCTTAGTGTTATCTTCACTGGCAATGGAAAATCCAGGGAAGCATTTTTATTTTTTTTGCCTAAAAACAAAAAAAAAAGACGTGGGCTTCACCATATTTTTTGTATGCTAGCCAGGTACAGCAGGCAGGTACGGCTGCCCCCAACCCCCAGCTGTCTATTTGTACCCGGCTGGGAAGGGAAGGGAAGCCCTTTTTTTTAATTATTTCATGAAATTAAAAAAAAAAAAAACACGTGGGCTTCGCCCCATTTTTTGTGTCCAGCCAGGTACAACTAGGCAGCTGGGGATTGGAATCCGCAGCACAGGTTAGCCCGAGCTTTCTGGGCCCCTCTGCTGCGAATTGCCGTCCGCAGCAGCCCCAGAAAATGGCGCTTTCATAGAAGCGCCATCATCTGGCGCTGTATCCAACTCTTCCAGCAGCCCTGAAGCCGGGTGGCTTGCTGGGTAATAATAAGTTAACACTAGCTTTGTTTTACTAGCTAGTATTAAGCCAGAGATTCTTAATGTCAGGCAAGTTTGACCCG
The DNA here is from genome assembly GCF_048569485.1 of Anomaloglossus baeobatrachus. Taxonomy (NCBI): domain Eukaryota; kingdom Metazoa; phylum Chordata; class Amphibia; order Anura; family Aromobatidae; genus Anomaloglossus; species Anomaloglossus baeobatrachus. The sequence continues at coordinate 255,724 of NW_027445228.1, forward strand.
GCCATTAAGAATCTCCAATAAAGGGTTAAAAAAAGACACCACAGAGAGAAAAAATACTTTAATAGAAATAAATACATAGACACACTTAGAGACTCCATGTTTATTACTCCCTGTCAGCCCTCAACGATCCTGCTCTTCTGTTTTTTTTCTCTTTCAACCCATACAGCTCTGCTACATCAGACAGCACTGCATGGGAGGAAGACGCTGCTGCTCCCCGTGCAGTCTATTCACTCAGTGAATGAGCAGCGGCTGCGTGCTGTAAGTGGTGACGTCACCGCTGACAAATGGGTTACCATAGCAACGGTGCTCCGATCACGTGATTCCCGGTGCCGCTATTCACCGGCTGTGACAGCCAGTCCTCGTGTGACGCCCTGGGCAAGCCAGGGGTCACAGGTCATTACACCACCACACCCTACATCCCAGTAGGAACACCAAAGCTAACCAGAAAATCCTTGTTGCCTTCCTCCAGAGGCTGATGTTCACACCAGGGGGTGGGCCAGGCGGTTGGCTCCGCCCACCGAGGAGTTCACAGCTCTGGAGGCAGGAAGAACCAGGCAGTCAGCTCAGGGGGAGCTTGAGTGAGGAGCTAAGTGGAGGAGTAAACAGGTAGTGAAGTGAAGGAAGTAAAGTGGTAAAGGAGGAAAGCAAGAGTGGTGACAGGAAAGAAAGAGAGTGGAAAGCCTGAAGTTGGTCCAGCTGTGTGCAGGATCGGGTCAGCAAGGTCAGCAACGACGGTGACTGTCCAGAGGGGTGGCTGTTCGGGAGTTCCTGGAAGGACCTCGGACGGGTAGTGACCCGGCGGTCTGGAGCAGCGTGCAAAGGACAGTCAGCACCAGGGCAGGGGCCTCTCGGACCCCGGCAAGGCTAGGAGTCGCCATAATTTGCCGAATCCGTCAGTGAAGGGGACGTAGATCCCCCAACAACCAAGTCCCGATTGAAGGCAACAGTCCAACCATTAAGGAGGAACACAGCCACCGCCAAGGCACCAGTTCCTCAGGGCCAGCGTCTGCGGGCAAAGTAGAGCTCCTCCGGTCCAGCTTGAAGCCGGGGAGCGGGTTACCGGTGGGGACCCATCGCTACCAACTTAGAAACATCAGGTGCAGGTCAGAGGGACATCACCGTCACCTACTGGGAGAGCAAGTGCAGCCGTCCGTGGGAACCGTCTTTCCAGCCGTGTGGTTTACCGTAAAACTGTGTCAACGTCTCAGGCTGAGTGAGTACCACAGTGCCGCAAGGCACAGCGCTGCCCCCGCGTCCCTGCGCCCACCAGGCCCTGCATCTCCCACCTCATCACCGGGCCCCGGGATCACCAACCCCTACCCACGGAGGGGCAACACAACACCTGGCTGCTCCGCATCACCATCCCCGGGATCCCCATCTTGAGCAGCGGTGGTGAAATCACCACAACCGTGGGTGGCGTCACGGACAATAAACAATCCCCACACCCAACAAACCCCCTTTCACTCACGGGCGAGGAGTGCCGCTCGAAAACCCCCGGGATCCGGCCCACAGCTCGAGCCACCACTAAACAGCAACCTCCGGACCCAAGCAGGAGGGGTGAGCGTAGTGTGCTGACACCCTCCTCCCCGCCCGCGACACTCGCATGTGGGCTGACTCTGTAAAGAGCGCCCCATGCAGGAACGGGGAGTCGACCATGTGCCAGAGCATCTCGCCAGTACACGGACATGCACAAAGGAGCACCGCGTACCGGAGAGATGCACTGACAGGACCTAGCAATGACGTCTAGCCATGTGAACAGTCTGTAGCCAATGAGATAATAGACACGTGACTGGTCACATGGCTATTTTGACGTCACGATAGGTCCTATCATCAGTGCTGGTTATCGGGAGGACACAGCGATTATCGGAAGGAAAAGCGGCAGGAGACAGAGTGCCGGACGCCTCGCGGGGACCTTTAAGTGTTATGGCAATGTTTATTAATTGTATGTGTACATGTATAATGTGTTTTTATGTGTTTGTGTTTGCCTCCGATTGTTTTCAATGGGGCTCGAGAGGTTCATCGAACGGTTTTTCAAACCGAACTCAAACGGGGCCTCCGTTCGACGAACCGAACTCGAGCCTTCAGATGCTCACTCATCTCTAGTCTTTATGTGATGCCCCGTACTATTTATAGGGTAGAAGTTCAAATTTGGTCTAAGGTCCGTGTGAAAATGTTTCTGTTGTATCAATTATTTCTGGAACCTTGGACTTATGAATTTGGAAGTGTCTGGTCAGCGTGGTTTTTCTTATAAATCTCTGAACATCCAGGTATAGTTCAAAGTCATCAGAGGAAGAATCAGGACAAAAGAATAATCCTTTACGAAGTACCTTGCGTTCATTTTTTGTGAGTTTGTGTCCAGAAAGGTCAAAGATGCCCGAGCTTTGATTTAGGAGGGTGTGTTCTTTTTTTCTTTTTTGTTGGACCATACAACCTGCTCTAGTTCCGCTATAGGGTTTTTCCTTTATCCTACCCTTGAGGTTAGATAATTGGTTATAGGGCTTTGTATGGGGTTTGAAACTGTCTAAGGGATAAAAAAGGAACACACATGTTGTTCTGTATTATCAATGATAATGGTATTTATGGGTTCAACATCAGAGGTAGTAATCTCAGTGGAAGACCCATTAAGAGAAGCTTGGGTGTCAGGTAAGGGAATATAGTCCTCATGTGTAGAGAGGTCCAATAGATCCATGAGGTCAATATCCTGTACCTCCTCACCTGATGTAGTTGGAGTGATCAGATCAATGGTAGGGGAGGAATCCCTCTCCCTTCTTATTCTATCAATTTGGATTCTAGTGGCCTCTAATTACCTCTTAGTTTCCTCAAAATCCCTGGGTACCTTAGTGGTCTCAATGATCTTGGGTTTATTAACATGAACAGTATTGTCTGTTACCCCCGCTGAGGGTTTAGTTGTAGATTTTTCAGTGGTGTCATTAATACCAGATGTGCTATTAGGTGTTGCTTTATTGGACACAGGTGTATCCTCATGATCTTCATTTACTTTACCAAGCTCCTAAATCAAAACTCGGGCATCTTTAACCTTTCTGGACACAAACTCACAAAAAAAAATGAACGCAAGGTACTTAGTAAAGGATTATTCTTTTGTCCTGATTCTTCCTCTGATGACTTTGAACTATACCTGGATGTTCAGAGATTTATAAGAAAATTCACGTTGACCAGAAACTTCCAAATTCAAAAGTCCAAGGTTCCAGAAATAATTGATACAACAAATAAATATTTTCACACGGACCTAAGACCATATTCGTACTTCTACCATATAAATAGTAAGGGGCATCACATAAAGACTTTCTGTGACTAGATGATCTGAAAAAAATTAAAATCCAATGGGTACTTCACACACAGCGAGATCGCTACTGAGTCCCGTTTTTTGTGACACAGCAGTGACCTCATTAGCGATCTCGCTGTGTGTGACATTGAGCAGCGATCTGGCCCCTGCTGTGAGATCGCTGCTCGTTACACACAGCCCTGGTTCGTTTTTTTATTGTTGCTCTCCCGCTGATAAGCACACATCGCTGTGTGTGACAGCGAGAGAGCAACAATCCTGAATGTGCAGGGAGCAGGAGTCGGCGTTTGACAGCCTGCGGTAAGCTGTAACCAAGGTAAACATCGGGTAACCAAGGTGGTTACCCAATATTTACCTTCGTTACCAGCCTCCGCAACTCTCATGCTGCCAGTGCCGGCTCCTGCTCCCTGCACACGCTAAGCTAAGCGGTGTGCGCTGGTAACTAAGGTAAACATCGGGTAACCATACCCGATGTTTACCTTAGTTACCAGTGTCCGCAGCTTCCAGACGCCGGCTCCATGCAAGCGCAGCGTCGCTTGCACGTCGCTGCTGGCTGGGGGCTGGTCACTGGTCGCTGGTGAGATCTGCCTGTTTGACAGCTCACCAGCGACCATGTAGCGACGCAGCAGCGATCCTGACCAGGTCAGATCGCTGGTGGGATCGCTGCGGCGTCGCTAAAGTGTGACGGTACCCTAAGAGATCAAGCAAACATAATCTCACTATTGATGAACAGAGGGCAATGAAAACCCTCAAAGAGAACCATAATCTGATCATTAGGCCTGCTGATAAGGGTGGGGGAGTGATCCTGCAGGACAAGGATGCCTATATTAGAGAAGCCCTTAGAAATCTCTCCAATGAGGTCCACTATGAAATCTCGGATGAAAGTAAATATACAATAGCCGGGAATGAATATCAAGCCCTTAAGGCCTCGTCACACTAAGCAACATCGCTAGCAACATCGCTGCTGATGGACAACTTTTGTGACGTAGCAGCGATGTTGCTAGTGATGTCGCTGTGTGTGACATCCAGCAACAACCCGGCCCCTGCTGTGAGGTCGCTGGTTGTTGCTGAATGGCCTGGACCATTTTTTAGTTGTTGCTCTCCCGCTGTGCAGCACAGATCGCTGTGTGTGACAGCGAGACAGCAACAACTAAATGTGCAGGCAGCAGGAGCCGGCTTCTGCGGACACTGGTAACCACGGTAAACATCGGGTAACCAAGAAGCCCTGTCCTTGGTTACCCGATATTTACCTTCATTACCAGCATCCGCCGCTTTCACTGTCAGTGCCGGCTCCTGCTCCTTGCACGTGTAGCAGAGTACACATCGGGTAATTAACCCGATGTGTACTGTAGCTAGGAGAGCAGGGAGCCAGCGCTAAGCAGTGTGCGCAGCTCCCTGCTCTTTGCACATGTAGCTGCAGTACACATCGGGTAATTAACCCGATGTGTGCTGTAACTAGGAGAGCAGGGAGCCAGCGCTAAGCGGTGTGCGCTGCTCCCTGCTCTCTGCACGTGTAGCTGCGTGCGCTGGTAACCATTGTAAATATCTGGTTGGTTACCCGATATTTACCTTAGTTACTAAGTGCAGCATCGCTTCAGTGCGTCGCTGCTGGCTGGGGGCTGGTCACTGGTTGCTGGTGACAGCTCACCAGCAACCCGTGTAGCGATGCTCCAGCGATCCCTGCCAGGTCAGGTTGCTGGTGGGATCGCTGGAGCGTCTGACTGTGTGACCTCTCACCAGCAACCTCCTAGCAACTTACCAGCGATCCCTATCAGGTTGTATCGTTGTTGGGATCGCTGGTAAGTTGTTTAGTGTGACGGTACCTTTATACAGGGAGCTATCAGAAATAATATACTCAATGATAAAGACAGAACGCGTTTAGAAAATAAACATCCCAAAATGGCTTTTTATTACCATCTTACAAAGATACATAAGGACCTTATCAACCCTCCAGGTAGACCGATTATTTCTGGGATAGATTCCCTTACGGTCAATCTAGCGACTTACATTGATAAAATTATGAATATTCATGTCACCAGGCTCCGAAGTTACCTTCGTGATTCTAAACATCTCTTTAATTTTACTATAGAGATCTCCAGGGGTGATTCATATCTTTTTGTGATATTAGACGTGTCTGCACGATATACTAATATTTCTCATGAATTGGGAATGGAGTGTATTAAACAATACTTATGGATGATAGACTGCCCGCACTGCAAAAGAGTTAATTTTAAAAGGGATGCATTTCAACTTAGATAACAATTTTTTTATGTTCATGGATACCATCTATCACCAGCGGTGCGGGACAGCAATGGGCTCAAAAGTCGCACCGACTTTCGCAAATTTATTCATGGGGTGTTTTGAGCAGATTTTCATATATAACTCTCCGTATTTTAAACATATCATCCTTTATAAGAGGTATATTGATGACCTGGTATTTATTTGGAACAACAGTGAAAATAATATACAAGAGTTTGTGGAGTATCATGGGGATAACAATTGGGGTCTTACTTTCTCATCAGTGATCCAGAAAGATCAGATAGATTTCCTAGATCTGACCCTCGCACACCGTAAAGGGGAAATCGTAACCAAAACATTTTTTAAAAAGTAGACTGTAATGATCATATTAATTTTTCCAGTGGCCACTACAAACAATAGCTCACTAATATACCAAAGAATCAATATAAAAGGATTAGGAGGGGGCGTGGCCTGGCCATGGAGAGATGGAGACGTGTGCTTGATCAGCTCCTCTGCTGGCACGGGGATACACCACATCAGAGAAACATCACAGGAGCCCCACAAAGCGAATGGGCAACAGGAGAAAGAGGGAAGTCTCCCAGCCCACCTCATCCCGACCAAATACCCCAGCGCAGAGTATACGGCGGTTTATGGTACAGACAGCGCCGGCGGGATCCGCTCCCAAGATGGCCGACGCATCCATGGTCACTAGGAGCAGCCGCGCGTTCAGCAGGGAGATGGCGGCAGCACCAGAGGCAGGAGGAGTGGTGGAGGCAGCGGAGGTTGCGGTGAGCGTGGAGGCAGCCCAGGGAGCGGTCAGTGCTGGCCGGTCCTGTGAAAAAGGGAGGCCCGTTATCACAGCGCTGGATGCGCAAGATGGCGCCAAGACGCCAGAACACAGGAGACAGGAAGGCAGCGAGGGAGGGAGCAGAGCAATGCCTGAGGAGAGGCGACCGGAGAGTGCAGGCAAAGATGGGGCTGATAAAGAGCTCAGCTCAGAGAAAGAAGGAGGCACGCAAGCCCAGATAAAAACAACAATGCATCCCATGGGGATAAGGGATACAACCTTAGTTAATGGAAAAACTCCAAACACAGACAGTTCTCAAATGAATAGCCAGGAGGGGGCGCAGGCTGGCCAAGATATCAGCCAGCTATAGTGGAATATTGGAGAGCTGAGTGCACACATTAAAAATATACCCATAAAAAATGACATGGAGCAGTATATCTCCAGGCTGGAGAGCTCATATAAGGTTGAACTTTCTGGACTCAGGGATGAAGTACAACAGCTAGGAGAAAGAGTCACAACAGCAGAATCCTCAGTGCAGTCACTGTCATCTAAAGTGACAGAACAGGAAGCTGGACATGCATCTCATACTATACAGCTTCAGTATTTGGCTGATATGCTAGATGATGTTGAAAACAGAAACCGGCGAAATAATATCAGAGTACGTGGCCTCCCTGAGTCGGTGGAACATACAGCACTAAATGAGACTTTATGCTATATTTTCAATGATATACTGCAAGTGCCTATTGATTCTCCACTGGAGCTAGACAGGGCACACAGAGCGTTGGGCCCCAAGGCAATGGATCCAGAGCACCCTAGAGACGTTATATGTAAAGTACACAAGTACAAAATTAAGGATAATATAATGGCTCAAGCACGGAAGGCTGGAAATATATCTTATCAGGGACAAAGGATCCTAATTTTACCTGACCTGTCAAGATGGACGCTCGAGAAGAGAAAGGCTCTGAAACCTTTATTGGATATATTACGTCAGCGCAACATACCATATACCTGGGGCTTTCCATTTCGCTTAAGAGTCCGGAGGGCGGGAAGGATGCACGTCCTCAGACACCCAGGTGGCATACCAGCATTCACCGCAGCCCTTCAAATTCCATCAGTGACGATCCGGGACTGGCCATTTCTACCTCCGGGAGCTCCTGAGGTCGAGCTGCATGCGGTAGTTCCCCAGAGGAGGAGGAGAGGAGCTCCTATGGACCTTGGCTGAGTCTGGAGTCCTACCAGATGGAGAAGGGGATATTGAGCTTCCTTGGCGACAGGGGAGGGACCCCGATTGTTGCAGACAAGCAAGACTTAATAGTTGATACTTGGAGAAATGTCCATTGTTAAAGTTAATAATACTTGAGATAAAAGGGCCTGATTTATAGAGGGGATATGTTCAGGAAATTGCCTGCTGTTCAATCAGAGGGGAGGTATATGGGGTAGTGATATAGGAAGATAAGCTGGAATAGGTCTCGATCTGTTCTTTGGTTTAATGCAGTTGGAATTATACTTGTTTTAGTTAGGTGGTGCAGAACCGCGCCGGTGGGGAGTGACTCTCCCTGGAAAGACCACCTCACTTTAAGGGGAGCTGTACCGTGCTGGACAAGGTATAGCTAGACATAGTTTCCCCCAACAATACAGGTGGACTGAGGTCCTTGGGCATCGTCGTTGGTGCTCTATTCTATATTGCTTTACTATATAAATCTTCTTCTCTGTTCTGCTCTCTTCTTTCCCTGCATCTTCTTCTATATTCTTTTTTGACGTAACCCTACTCGCTTTCTATCCTTTACCCCCTTGTGTCCTCCCCTTGTATGTCAGGTAGCCAGGAAAACAAAACAAATATGGCGGAATTGAAATTTGGATCCTTAAACACAAAAGGTTTTAACACACCACAAAAACGGGCCCAAATACTAACTGAAATGCACAAACAGAAAGTCCATATACTGCTTCTTCAGGAAACACACTTTAAGGTGGGACATATCCCAACTTTGAGAGATCGTAATTATGTGACGCGGTTTCACAGCGCCAACACTGAATCTCGGTCGAGGGGAGTGTCGCTGGCCATACATAGAAGCCTGCCACACTCCATTCTTGATATGAAACAGGATACAGAGGGTAGATATGTCATAATTAAGCTTCGGATATCTGATATAGTGTACACGGTTGCAGGATGGTATTCCCCAAATGTAGGGCAGACACAGACATGTAGGGCCTTTTTACAGGTTTTATCTGAGTTCGCGGAGGGAATAATGATATTGGGGGGTGATTTTAATTTGTCTTTGAATCCCTTAGTAGACACATTGGCCGGAAAGAGCAACGTCCCCCTGAAGCGACTGGCCTCCCTGAAGCGGGACATACATCAGATGCAACTATGACGTGTGGCATAGCATGCACCCTACGGGTAGGGACTACACCTTTTATTCCACTCCACATGACTCATACAGTCGCATAGATTTATTTCTGGTCAGCCATTGTGTATTGGCCTGGAGACCGGATCCCACGATTGGCAGCTTTGTGTGGTCTGATCATGCCCCCATCTTTTTGGCCTTTTCTCCCCCGGATGGCCGGAGACGGGAGTGGACGTGGAGACTCAACGATAGCTTGCTTAAAGATGCAATTTGCATGACTGATATCAGAGATACGGTTGGGGTCTTCATGTCCACTCACGAATCGGATCCCACTTCGCTGCCTTTACAGTGGGAGGCATTTAAGTGTGTAATTAGAGGGGTGCTGGTAAAGCATGGGGCACGTATCAAGAAGATGAGGAATGCCCGAATAAAAGAGCTAGTGGACAAGATTCATAAGCTGGAAACAGCGCACAAGGGCAGACAGTTGAGGGGGACACTGACGGAACTTACAAAATGTAGGGAGGAACTTCGGACTTTTTTGAATGAAAGATATCTCCGGTATCGTAATCATTATAAGAGTTTCCTTTATCAGCACGCCAACAAATGCGGCAGATCTCTATCCAATCTTTTACATCCCCGCAATCTCACAACATACATTCCTAGACTGAGGCGGCGAGGGGGAGGGGAGACGAGCAATGCGACAGAGGTCTTGGAGGAATTGAGGGGGTTTTACTCGGACTTGTATAATATCCGAGGGAAGTTCTCTGATATGGAGCCACAGGCATTGACTGAGCGCATTGAGGGATATATGGCGGACACAGGTTTACCGACTCTGAAAACTGAGGAGGTACTACAATTAGAATGCCTGTTCTCGGAAGAGGAAGTGGGTGAAGCTATTAAGAATACTCCAAATGGGAAAAGTCCAGGCCCTGACGGATTTTCCCCTACATTTTATAAAACATTTCGAGAAATGCTTACCCCATTCCTAACAAAGGTCTTTAACGCAATATCAGGGGATACCCCCTTTGCAGCTCAGTCACTGGAGGCGCATATTACGGTTCTTCCGAAACCTGGTAAAGACCCCACCATGGTTTCTAATTATAGACCAATATCTCTACTCAATGTAGACATAAAATTATACTCCAAGATTCTGGCTAATAGGCTTGCTCCCCTTCTCCCCTCCATCATAGATACAGACCAAGTAAAATTTATACAAGGGAGGGAAGCGCGGGATAATGTTAACAAGACTCTGCTGCTCATAGCTCATGCCAAAAACTCGTCTCAGCCGCTGGGTATACTATCAGTAGACGCCGAAAAAGCGTTTGATCGTGTACATTGGGACTTCCTGAGGGCGGCTTTAAAGCAAATAGGGTTACGTTCAGGCTTCTTAAATAAGGTAATGGCCTTATATACCTGTCCTTCGGCCCGTATAAAGGCAAACGGTTTCTTATCACAACCTATTAAAATTAAAAATGGAACAAGGCAGGGGTGTCCTCTCTCCCCGCTGTTGTATGTAATTACAATGGAACACCTCGCTAATGCGATCAGGAGAAGTCCCAGTATACACGGTTTGCGAATAGGAGGAGAGGCATATAAGGCAGCGCTGTATGCTGATGATTTGTTAATATATGTTTCCCAGCCACACATTACTTTCCCTTCTTTGTTGGCAGAGTTCGAGAGATTTGGGGATCTGAGTAATTTCAGGGTTAATTACGCCAAATCAGAGGCCTTGAATATCACACTGCAGTCACAGGACGTGTTATTGGCTAAAAGTAACTTCCCATTTAAGTGGCAATCCCAGGCTATCAAATATTTGGGCATAAGTGTCCCCGCAGATCTGGGATCATTGTACTCTATGAATTACCTAGCATTATTAACACGAACAGTCAAGGAGCTTCGGTCATATCATAGAAAACCCATATCTTGATTCGGGCGTATCAACACGTTTAAGATGGATATACTACCCCGGTTTCTATATATATTTCATGCAGTTCCGATTCTCCCTCCCGCTAGTTTTTTTCGGACCCTCAGGTCTGCCCTAACTCACTTTATATGGGGACACTCTAGAGCAAGAATAAAATATCATACACTTACAAGGCATATTAATGATGGGGGCGCTGGACTTCCTGACCTACGCGGATATCATCAGGCGGCCTTGTTAGTTCGACTGTTTGATTGGCATTTTAATGAAAGGGTTAAGAAATGGGTCACACTTGAGCAGGAAAGCTCTTCAACTCCCTTAAAATATCTTCCATGGCTTGAGTCCAGAGAGGGGGTGAGATTATCTTCGGCGGATTTTTTGATTAAAGCCACATTGAGGGTATGGGATCAGGTAAAACAGAGAGGTGGGTTGGTGGGATGCCACTTCCTTTTAGCACCTATCTTTTCCAACCCAGAATTTCCCCCGGGAGTCGGTCGGTCCAACTTTTTAAGATAGAATGTTCAACAGGACGGTAGGATTTATCACACCCTCATAGGGTCCAACATGAGATCTTTCACGCAGATGCAAAATATGGAACCCCCTCGGATATTGTCCTGGATGGAATACAGACAACTCTATTCGTTTGTTAACTCCAGGTCACGGGGAATAGGAGGTCGGTCCGACACTTCGGTTTTGCCCTTTAATCCAATTAGTTTTTTTATTAAAAACACGGCAGATACAAAATCATACATGGTAATTTAAGAGAACAATTGTCAACTGCCCGCACATGAGGGCTCCATACATTAATATACTCCGAGACAATCCAGTTACAATTCCTCTGCCTTACACTTTAACCACACAACAACATGGGGAGGGAGGAGAGGGGAGGAAAGATGGGGACTTCATTCAAGTAAGGGGGAACAAGAACAAAGGGGGAGGGGAAGAAGGTAGGGTTGGGGGGGAATTGGGGGGGGGTTAGTAGGGGTACAGGGTTAGATGCCTGCCTGCATTACCAACCCCAGTCCACCAGCCGGGGCCATCAACTCCTCCTAGATTTCTCTCAAACTGCTGCCTCAGTCAGGGTCTCAATGCTTTAGCCCCCTGGCTAGCCGAGCCAGGGCTATAATTCCATCGGCTCTATCTCAACTAGGTGCTCTTTGCCCGGGGAATAGTTGTGTAATAGGTGTTGCATGGCTGGATGACAGCCAGGGTTCCCATATTGTAAGAATTCTAGTTTTTTGTTTTAGGGAGTGGGCAAGGCAGTATTCATATTGGCATTGTTGGTCGATCCTACTATATAACTCGGCTCCAGGGGGAGATTCAGTGGCCTTCCACGAATGGCTCAGACACTGTCTGGCAACTATTAGAATTTGCACAATCAGTCCCCTAAAATTCTGCGGGTACGAGTCTATGCCCAAATTCAGAACTGCCAGCCCTGGGTTGGAGTTGGTGTGCACACCTGTTATTTCACTAATGAGTCTGAAAACTGCTATCCAAAAAGGTTGGACCCTCGGACAGTGCCACCAACAGTGTCCCAGTGATCCCCTCTGGAGGCAGCCCTTCCAACAGAGCGGTGAGTAGTTGGGAATGTAATGCACCAATTTTGCCGGCGTATGGTACCAACGTAGATGCACCTTTTTCAGCTGTTCCAAATGGTTAATGCATTTTGAGGATCTTTGCACCCACTGTGTCGCAGTATGCCACGCCGAGGGGGAGGTGTTAATGCCTAAATCTGATTCCCATTTAGTCATGTATGGGAGCTTTTGCTCGTCAGAGGGGTTGTTCAACCATTTGTAGGTTAAAGAGATTGCTGGTTGCCTCATTAGTTTTTTAAACAATAGTGCCTTAACAGTGGGTAAGGTCGGGTTTGATCCCGGGGGGAATTTTGTGCTTAGAAAATGGCGAATCTGCAGGTGTTGATAAAAACACCCCTTTAGGGAGGGGTGCTCCCGAAGTATATCGTTGAAGGGCCTAATCTCTGCACCATCGTAAAAGTCCGCCAAAACTCCATCTACTCAAATTTGTATATGGAATGTGGGATTCTATTGCTCTGAGCGAAATTTCTGACAGCGGGACCTGGATCTTAGGGATCATCTCACTGCGCCATATGGCTATCGATGCTGTCATAGTAGGGAGACACAGGGTGGACCTAGTACGTTTTAGATATTCCACCTCCATCAGTTTCCTCGTCGAACCCTGGTCTGTCAGAGAGTTCTCAAGTTGAACCCACCCATGGGAGCTCTCCGTGTTCCACCATTCTTTGAGTGATTCTATAAGAGAAGCTTTATAATAGGCCATCACATTAGGCGTACCCAGACCTCCCATTCCATATGGCAGATGCATAATCTTACTAGCAACTCTAGCTCTTTTATTGCCCCAAATAAACTTATTGGTCATCGACTGCAGTTTTATCAAATATCTATATGTAATTTTAAGAGGGAGACACCTAAACATATACAGCAGCTTAGGAAGGAACGTCATCTAAAGGATTGAATTCTCGCCATCCAAGATACCGACAACTTCTCATACCTGCCTAGAGCCTGACCCAAGTTTTTGAGTAGGTGATCGAGATTGGATCTGATGAGGGAACGGGTTGGTGTCAAACGGATACCTAGATAAGGGATACTGTCTTCGCACCACTGGAAAGGAAAGGCTGCCTCCAAAATCCTTCTGGACCTTGCAGGTACATTAAATGGTAGTACTAAGGACTTAGTGGCATTCAATTTGTAATAAGACACCTCAGAAAAGGTCGACAGGGTAGACATCACTGCTGGAAAGGAATATTCAAGGTTAGTACATGATATTATTACATCATCCGCATATAGACCCAATTTATGTTCATGCTCCCCTACCATTATACCAGTTATGTTCGGGTTCACCCTAATTGCCTCCGCCAGAGGTTCCACCACCAGAGCAAAAACAATAGGGGACAGCGGGCACCCCTGGCGGGTGCCATTGGTTATAGAAAATTTTAATGAGCGAAAACCCGAGGCTAGAACTGAAGCATTTGGGTGAGAGTACAAGGCCAAAACAGATGACTTATTTCTTCCTTCAAAACCAAATTTCATAAGCACTCTTTCCAGATATCCCCAGTGCACCCTATCAAAGGCCTTTTCGGCGTCGAGTGACAAGAATACACCAGGGACACCCGACTTCTCCATCACCCCAATTAAATCCAGCATCCGCCTGGTGCCATCTTTGGATTGCCTGCCCGCCACAAAACCCACCTGATCCGGGGCTACCAAGGAGGGGATTATTTTATGGAGTCTGGTTGCTACCATTTTTGAGTAAATTTTTAAATCACAGTTGAGCAATGAAATTGGTCTGAAATTCCCAGGGGTATCTGCCGTTTTCCCCGGTTTGGGTAGTGTAGTGATAACTGCTTCTAGGTTCTCTGAGGAAATAGTCCCGGCCGTTTGCCACAAATTAAAGGTCTTTAGTAAAAAAGGGGCTAGAATAGAGGCAAATTGCTGATAATATTCATAGGGAAGCCCATCCGGGCCTGGGGCTGAGTTTCGTTTAGAAGCTCAAATGGTGTCCAAAATTTCCTGTATAGTAAAGGGAAGATTTAAAGATTCTAATTGCCGGTCTGAGACCCGAGGCAATTCCAGACCGTCCAAAAACTCCTGAATTTTTTCCGGTGTTGGCTGAGGGGTTTGCGGGTCATCCCTTAAATTGTACAGGGCAGCATAATACTTGGCAAAGGCGTCTGCTATCCCATTAGGGTGCCTTATAAGTGATCCGTCTGGGCCCTTCAAAAATTCAATTTTAGATTTAATTTCCCGTTTTTTTGTTCTAGCTAGTAAGGTGCTGGCTCTATCCCCCATCGCATAAAAAGTTGATTTACTCTTTTTAAGATTATGTTCATATCTATACAACAGGAGGGATCGCAGTTGAAACCTGCAAGTAAGAATTTCCCTGGACAGTGTAGACAACGGGGAGGCCTTGTTAATAGTTTCTAAGTGTTGAATATGGGCTATAATTTCTTTAATTTCTGCTTCTCTTTGCTTTTTCAAGAATGATGCAGTTTTTAAAAACTGCCCTCTAATAACTGATTTGTGTGCAGCCCATAAGGTCTCGTCAGAGACCTCCCCATTGTCATTATGTCCAAAGTATTCCAACAGGCCTGCCACAACCTCCTCCTGAACGTTCTTTTGGTTCAGTAAACTAGTATTAAGTCTCCACTGAGGCACCATAAATCCACTAGTAGAGTCCTGTACAACCAAAGTTATCGGAGCATGATCCGACCATGTTATCAGACCCACTTCAGCACCCGTACACTTGTGAACAGTCTTACTATCCGTCAGGAAGAAGTCGATCCTGCTGTACGACCGATGCCTTGGGGAAAAGAAAGTATAGTCCCTTTCCGATGCATGAAGGTATCTCCATATGTCATGTAGATGAAACTCCGCGACCAACTGTTTCAGTTCCTTTCCTGACTTAGCGGACCCCGCCGAGCAGTCCATAGATCGAAAAACTGGAGTGTTAAAGTCCCCGCAGATTATCTCTGACCCCTGTGCGGTGCTCCTAAACATCTGGAAAAATTTCCAGGCAAATGTTAGTTGAGATGAGTTTGGAGCGTAAATCGATGCCAAGGTATACAAAAGCCCATTCAGGAGGCACTTTAGAATAATATATCTCCCGTCTGCACCATAGGTTACATGAATCATTTTGAAAGCCACAGAGTTTTTAATCAGGATAGCCACTCCTCCTTTTTTTGTTTTTGAGTCATTTGCAAAGAACATATGTGGAAATCTTGGATGTAGTAGCCTTTTATTGTCATCAGTAAGAAGGTGAGTTTCTTGAATACATGCTATATCACATTTGGATGCTATAACTTCTCTCCACAGCATGGATCTTTTTGCAGGAGAATTGAGACCCTTCACATTGAGAGACAGAAACTTAATACTCATGGCGGATCCCAGAAAGGACGATGTTTCCAGGCAGGCCGACTGAGAGGCATAGGGCAGGCAGAGGCAGGCAAGGAGGACCAGTTAGGGACGGTGGACGGGTGGAGGGAAAAAACAACAAAAACTTGAATACTTCAGCTTCATCCTTACCGGACAGCTGGGAAGTACTTGCTCGCCATAGGCGAGAACAACAGAGGGCTTAAGTGACATCACAGGTCACATGAGAGCTACACACGCCTGCGGCTGGCGAGACTCCCTCAAGCTGGTTCCCACTCAGGATTGATCTTTTTCTTCTGAGCATCCCCCTGCTCCCGGCGTGAGTCTGAGTGCATTGTAAGGGGTAATCCCCAGGACTCAAGTAGTTTGCTCAGTTGAGGAGGGGACTGGCATGCATGTGTTTTAGAATCCCTGAAGATAATCAATTTCACCGGGAATCCCCATTTATAGTGTATGTCATGCTCCCTCAGGATTCTGGAGAACTGGGAAAATTCTCTTCTTTTTGCCAGAGTTGCAGCAGACAGGTCCGGGAACACCTTTAAATCATTAAATTCATCTGGGAGGATAGGGTTATCCCTCAGTATCTGGAGCACTGCTTCCTTTGTTTTATAAAAATGCAGTCATGCCAGCGTGTCCCTGGGCAGAGTGGGGTCGATACCTTTAGGTTTAGGGATTCTATGTATTCTATCCACTATGAGATCTCTTTCTGTGTGTTCTGGGAGCAGTAGTTGGAGAAACTTGTGAAAGAAATCTGGCAGCTCTTTATCAGCTACTGACACAGGAATGCCCCTAATTTTAAGATTGTTCCTTCTGGATCTGTCTTCCAGATCCCCAAGCTTGTTTTTCAGTATTCCCACCTCCTCCTCTAGTGCTGTGTTAGCATCAATCAGATCATTGTGTGACTGAGCAAGTTCGGCCATTTTAGACTCCACATGGTCTGTACGGTCCCCCAGTGATTTGATTTCCTCTTTAACTTCTTTAATCATGTTCTTAAGATCCCTGAAATCCTCCTGCAGTGATGACTTCAGAGAACTGAGCATGGCTTGCAGCCTTTCCTCTGTGAGAGGAGTGCCTGTGACACTGCTTCCCCCCCTGTCTCTTCCTGGTGTAAGGGAGACACTGCAGCAGCAGACATCTTCTGAGGAGAGGGGGATCCCCTATCCCTGGGATAAAAGTCAGTAAGCTTGGCTGGGGGCCAGATTTCCGGGGTCTACCCTTTGGCATACTGTGCAGGGGGGATTACTCACTGTTTCAGAGGAGAGTCCTCAGCGATTTGAAGCAGCTTTGAGCCAGTTTGTACAGCCACAGCACAGAGCTTCTCTCTTAAGCAGCCATTGCCTTCAGCATGCAGGCCACCCCCCCCAGTTTTGCCCTTTGAAAAATTGTTTATGCAGGATTCTATACCACCCCATTTGATGTCCCTCATATATAAGTTGATAGGTCAGGCAGTTCCCTCTGCGGACTCGGATCCCAAATATATGACAAGGTGGGAAGAAGAACTGGAGACGACTTTTACAGACACAGAAAAACAGAGAGCCTATATATTTACACATAAAATGTCAACTGCCGGGTACACAAAAGAGAAAAACTATAAGATTTTGACAAGATGGTATCGGTGTCCGGTGCAGCTGCACAGGATCTTCCCTTCTGTTGCCGAGGAGTGTTGGCGCTGTGGGGCAGTCCGGGGGATGATGACACATATATGGTGGGACTGCTCCAAAATTAAACCATTCTGGGAGGCAATTTTTCAAACATATACAAAAATAACTGGGACAGTAGTGCCACAGACCCCTCAAATAGCACTGTTGTCAATGCTCCCAGGTTCCATTAAAGCCCAAAAAGGGGATATACTACGGTTCTGTTTGGCAGCGACAAGAGCAGTGATACCGAGACACTGGAGATCACAAGAGGTCCCGGCTTTGAGGGAGTGGATACAGGAATTTGAGTATATTTATCATATGGAGGAATTGACGGCAGAGGCACGCAACGAGAGGTTTTTGAAAATTTGGACGTCTTGGATACTTTTTAAAGATACAGATGGTTACCGAACACTTTTTTGAGCCTCAGTGGAACGGCAATAGTTAGTGGACGGATCAGGATAGGCTTTATAAGCGGCTACCCCCCTCAACCTCCCAAATCCTTAGGCTATGTGCGCACGTTGCGTAAATACATGCAGTTACGCTGCGCTTTGTAGCACAGCGTAACTGCATGCGTCCTGCGTCCCCTGCACAGTCTATGGAGATTGTGCAGGGGCCGTGCGCACGTGGCGTTTTAGAGCACAGCGCTTCGGCTACTGCCGAAGCGCTGCGTAAAAAGAAGTGACATGTCACTTCCGTGCGCTTTGCCGGCAGCTCTTGCTCTGTCTATGGCAGGAGCTGCAGGCAGAGCGCATGGAATCGGCTTCACTATGGACATTTCTGCAGCGATTTAAAGCGCACATGTGCTCTTCAGATCGCTGCAGAAATTTCTGCAGTGAACTGTACGCAACGTGCGCACATAGCCTTAGATGTTTCTCTTTATCTTCTTAAGCTTACTTTTCTGGTCTATATATGATTATTCTTTTCTCTCGATACTCTTTTCTTTTCTATTTCTGTACAGGTAAAAATGGAAGGTGTCGGTTATTCTTAAGGATCATACTAGATTTTGAGTACAATAAATTGTTATTAAAGAAAAATGACCCATGTGATGGAGGAGATCATAATGTAAAACAAGTGAGGAGTGGCTTTTTTTTTTCTCTTTCTCCTCTTCCTCTTAAATATGCAAATATCAGACTTGTGTAGCGATACAGGAAGACAGATTGAATTAGATGGCTCTAATACTTTAAAGGATGAAGTGTATCAGTTGGAGAATGTTTATAGTACTACTATTCATATAATGGTGATACTTGTGATGCCATCTCTGTATCCTTGGTTGTTTGTATGTTATTCTCTTTATCTTCTATTCAATAAAGAAAGATTATACATAAAAGGATTAGGAGGAATTGCACCTCTGACGAGGATTTCCATGAACAAGCCGACATCATGAAGAGATGTTTTATTGAAAAGGAATATCCTTTGTCACTTATCAAGAAGGCGTATAGAGATTCTAAGCTGCTCAAACAAGCAGATCTAATAAAACCAGGTATAAAACCTATCAGGACCAATAATAAGGATTTCACCTCCAATTGTCTTATGACTTATAGTAAAGATTGTGACCAAATAAGGGTGATCTTATCCAGACACTGGGGGATCCTCTTGAATGACCCTTTTTTAAAGGGTAGCATTCCTGAGAAACCAGGTATTACTTTCAGAAGGGCTCCTAATTTACAGTGTATTCTGGCTCCAAGTAGAGCAAGAGCCCTTACAATAGGGGTTAAAATACCCGACTCCGGTTTGATGGCAGGTTCCTTTAAATGTTTCAGAAACAATTGCCTGGGTTGTAGGTCTATTTCACACAATAAATATAATTTCAAATCCTCCTCAGGAGAGGAGTCTTTTCCTATTAAAGTCCACCTGACTTGTCAATCGTCCTTTATCATCTATCTAATAGATAATAGGGTTCAGAGGCGGGCTACTAAAATAATAAATGGAGTGGGTGCATTACAATACACGGAAAGGTTATCAAAATTAGGTCTATTTACTCTAGAAAAGAGAAGACTTAGGGGAGACCTAATAAACATGTACAAATATATCAGAGGGCCATATAGAGATCTCTCCCATGATCTGTTTGTACCAAGGACTGTTACGAGGGGGACCCGGGGAAGCGTGCCAAGATGGGGAATGGACAGCTTCCGCCGGTCAAGGTCCACTGTGCGGTGTAAGGGACCGCCGCTATGGTGGGTGAAGAGTGAGCGGGTTGCTGCTAGCGATCGTCTGGAATGTCACAGACGATCTATGTACACCGATCTGCCCTAACCCGTGAGGGTTGTATGGCACGGATCTCACGGCTCGGTGTACCTGTTGCACGGGGAAGCACAGAGGTGCCCACGCACGTGTGCCAGTGGAAGTCACGAGAATATGGCACGAGGGTAGCACAGAGGTGCCCACGCACGTGTGCTTTCAATAACCAGGTGAGTCCAGTGGAGACTCGAGGAGCTCACCTGGGACAAGAATACGGCCTGTTGAAGGGGATACTGCCGGAGCAGCAAGGCAGGAACACGGCCTGCAAACGAGGTACTGCCGGAGCAGCAAGGGCCAAGCCCACAAGAGACAGTAATGCCTGAGCAGTGGCGTGGCAGCACGCTGCCAGACATCCAAACATAGAAGGACGGTCGCGCGCCGCCATGATGGCAGGGGGAGCTTTTAAGGAGGTGCAGCTCCACCCGAGGGCGGGCGCGAGGCGGAGATGACGGACTTGACCCAATCAGGGTCCACGACGTCCCAGCCTGGCCAGTCAGGATTCACCACGTCACCAGCCTTGTCATCAAGCTGTGTGACGTCAGTGAGCGAATCAGGACCCACCACGCATTGCACATGCTCACCCTCCTGCCTCTGGGAAATAGAGGCGGGATCCTCGGTCTCACAATGTGCAGAGATAACGGGAATCTCACTGCTTCCCTGAGCAGTAAACCTCTGCACATTGCGCAGCCTCGCAGACCTTCGGGGCCGCTGAGCAGGAGAGTCTGCGTCAGGCCAGGAATGGGAGACCGCTTCACTCCTTGTAACAGGAGAACCACTAGGTGTCACCCTTCTGCTGCCTCTCTGAGAAGGTATCTCCTGCACACTGCGCAGTCTGGCAGACCTTTGGCGCTGCTGAGCAGGAGTGCTCGTGGCAGGCAAGGAATGGGAGACTGCCTCAGTCCTTGCCTCAGGAGAGCCACGAGATGTAACAAAGGACTATGACAAGAACAAGGGGGCATTCTCTTCGATTGGAGGAAAGAAAATTCCTACATCAGCATAGCAGAGGGTTCTTCACGGTAAGAGCAGTGAGGCTCTGGAACTCTCTTCCCGGGGAAGTGGTGATGGCTCTCTGAATGAATTTAAGAGAGGAATGGATGCTTTTCTTGATAGCAAAAATATAGAAGGTTATAAATAGCATAATCTTACAGTTACATAGAAGAGCGACCAAGATTATTAGAGGAATGGGTGGGCTGCAATACCAAGACAGGTTATTAAACTTGGGGTTATTTAGTTTGGAAAAACAAAGGCTTAGGGGGGATCTAATCACAATGTATAAATATATGAGGGGACAGTACAGAGACCTTTCCAAAGATCTCTTTACACCTAGGCCTGCGACTGGAACACGGGGGCATCCGCTACGTCTTGAGGAAAGAAGGTTTAATCATGATCACAGACGAGGATTCTTTACTGTACGAGCAGTGAGACTATGGAACTCTCTGCCGCATGATGTAATGAGTGATTCACTACTAACATTTAAGCAGAGCCTGGATGCCTTTCTTGAAAAATTTAATATTACCAGTTATGTATATTAGATTTTATGACAGGGTATTGATCCAGGGAACTAGTCTGATTGTCGTATGTGGAGTCAGGAAGGAATTTTTTTCCCCATTGGAGCTTGTTTGACACATTGTTTTTTTTTGGCTTCCTCTGGATCAACATGTTAGGCTACGGGTTGAACTAGATGGACTTAGAGTCTCCCTTCAACCTTAAAAACTATGAAACTATGAAGATTAAAAACTATGTGAGTGTGGCAAATTATATGTTGGGAGAACAGTACAGGAACTCCATAACAGGATCAATTCCCACAGGCATTACATAAAAATTGGTTTTATGCTACATGGGCTATCGAGACACACTACAATTGAACATGGGAAAAATGCCAGAATAAAAGTCACCCCTATTGACCATATTCCCCCTCAAATTCACAATAGGGTGGAAGACCTGAACAGAAAAGAGACCTATTGGATCTACAAGATAAATACCTTGAAGCCAGTAGGTCTCAATGAGGTCACCGATCTGTTCCATTAGGTGTCCCTCCGAAAAGTTCTTAATCCGCATCACCTTGAGTTTGACAATTCTATAAAATTAAGCTTTTAAATGAATATATTTTTATTACTATATTCATACCTCAATAATTTTTATATTAATTTATGTCTATTCCTTTTATTGTTCTCATAGTAATTTTTTCCCTTCCTTGATGCATATTATTGTATAGGTTGTATATTATATTTATTATATATATTTGGGTGTCATATATATATATATATTTATATATGTTCTGAATTTCCCTCCTTGAGAGGTATTGAGGACTTACATGTTGGTTTGGAGTTTGGAACCTTGAACCCCAGGTTCCTGAGGAGAACCTGTTAACTTTTATGATATGCGCGCAACCAATTCGGACCGATTAAAACTTGGTCGGATTGTTAGTTCTGTACAAAGCTCACGGATGACGAATAACCTTTTACCGTCCCTGAGCCTCTGATGAAACTACCTCTATAAACTCAGGTTTTTATTAATGAACTAGATGGTGGCCCGATTCTAACGCATCGGGTATTCTAGAATTTATTGTGTAATTAATGTATGATTTTTGTTATATATGTTGTGTGTAGTTGTCTGGGTGTGGGGGGGTGTGAGAGCAGTGTTGTTAGTGTGTTGTGTTGTGTGTGTTGCGTTGTTTGTGGAGCGCTGTGTGTCTGCAGTGTTGTGTGTGTGTGTGTGTGTGTGGGGTGCGTGTGTGTGTTTTGGGGGGAGGTATGTTTTGTTCAGTGTGTGTGTGTTGCGCGGTGTGCGTATATTTGTGTGTGTGTCGCGGTGTTTGTGTGTTGTGTGTGTGCAGCGTTGACTATGTGTGTGGGTGTCTGTGTAGGGCGGTGTTTGTGGTTCCCAGTGTGTGTGGTGTGTTGTGCAGTGCGTGTGTGGCGGTGTGTGTGTTTTGGGGTGAGGTGTGCACCCCCATCATGCTCCATCCCCCATGATGTGCACCCCCCATCGTGCTCCATCCCCCATGCTGCGCACCCTCCATTGTGCTCCATCCCCCATGCTGCGCACCCCCCATCGTGCTCCATCCTCCATGCTGTGCACCCCCATCGTGCTTCATCCCCCCATGCTGCTCACCCCCCATCGTGCTTCATTCTCCCATGCTGCGCAACCCCCATCGTGCTTCATCTCCCCATGCTGCGCAACCCCCATCGTGCTTCATTCCCCCATTGCTGCGCACCTCCCATCTTGCTCCATCCCCCATGCTGCGCACCCCCCATCGTGCTCCATCCTCCATGCTGCGCACCCCCATCATGCTTCATCCCCCCATGCTGCTCACCCCCCATCATGCTTCATTCTCCCATGCTGCGTAACCCCCATCGTGCTTCATCTCCCCATGCTGCGCAACCCCCATCGTGCTTCATCCCCATGCTGCGCACCCCTCAGAGAGAAGTATAATATGATGACTATAATAGGAGAAGTATAATAGGAGGAATAGTCCTGGGGGGAGAGGAGTATAATAGGAGGAGCAGTCCTGGGGAGAGAGGAGTAAAATACGAGGAGTTGTCCTGGGGGGTGAGGAGTAGTCCTGGGGGGAGAGGAGCATAATAGGAGTAGTCCTGGGGAAGGGGAGTATAATAGGAGGCGTAGTCCTGGAGGTGAGGAGTATAATAGGAGGAGTAGTCCTGGGGAGTGAGGAGGATAATAGGAGGAGTAGTCCTGGAGGAGAGGAGTATAATAGGAGGAGTAGTCCTGGAGGAGAGGAGTATAATAGGAGGAGTAGTCCTGTGGAGTGAGGAGGATAATAGGAGGAGTAGTCATGTGGGGAGAGGAGTATAATAGGAGGAGTAGTCCTGGAGGAGAGGAGTATAATAGGAGGAGTAGTCCTGGGGGGAGAAAAGTATAATAGGAGGAGTAGTCCTGGGGAGAGAAGAGTATAATAGGAGGGGTAGTCCTGGGGGGAGAGGAGTATAATAGGAGAAGTAGTCCTGGGGGGAGAGGAGTATATTAGGAGAAGTAGTCCTGGGGGGGAGAGGAAGATAATAGGAGTAGTCCTGGGGGGAGAGGAGTATAATAGGAGAAGTAGTCCTGGGGGGAGAGGAAGATAATAGGAGAAGTAGTCCTTGGGGGAGAGGAGGATAATAGGAGGAGTAGTCCTGGGGAGAGAGGAGGATAATAGGAGGAGTAGTTCTGGGGGGTGAGGAGTGTAATAGGAGGAGTAGTCCTGGGTGGTGAGGAGGATAATAGGAGAAGTAGTCCTGGGGGGAGAGGAAGATAATAGGAGGAGTAGTCCTGGGGGGAGAGGAGTATAATAGGAGAAGTAGTCCTTGGGGGAGAGGAGTATAATAGGAGGAGTAGTCCTGGGGGGAGAGGAGTATAATAGGAGAAGTAGTCCTGGGGGGAGAGGAGTATATTAGGAGAAGTAGTCCTGGGGGGGATAGGAAGATAATAGGAGTAGTCCTGGGGGGAGAGGAGTATAATAGGAGAAGTAGTCCTTGGGGGAGAGGAGGGTAATAGGAGGAGTAGTCCTGGGGAGAGAGGAGGGTAATAGGAGGAGTAGTCCTGGGGGGAGAGGAGTATAATAGGAGAAGTAGTCCTGGGGGGAGAGGAGGGTAATAGGAGGAGTAGTCCTGGGGAGAGAGGAGGATAATAGGAGGAGTAGTTCTGGGGGGTGAGGAGTGTAATAAGAGGAGCAGTCCTGGTGGTGAGGAGGATAATAGGAGGAATAGTCCTGGGGAGAGAGTAGGATAATAGGAGGAGTAGTCCTGGGGAGAGAGGAGGATAATAGCAGGAGTAGTCCTGGGGGGTGAGGAGGATAATAGGAGGAGTAGTCCTGGGGGGAGAGGAGTATAATAAGAGGAATAGTCCTGAGGAGAGAGGAGTATAATAGGGGGAGTAGTCCTGGGGAGAGAGGAGGATAATAGGGGCAGTAGTCCTGGGGGGAGAGGAGTATAATAAGAGGAATAGTCCTGGGGAGAGAGTAGGATAATAGGAGGAGTAGTCCTGGGGAGAGAGGAGGATAATAGCAGGAGTAGTCCTGGGGAGAGAGGAGTGTAATAGGAGGAGTAGTCCTGGGGGGTGAGGAGGATAATAGGAGGAGTAGTCCTGGGGAGAGAGGAGGATAATAGGGGGAGTAGTCCTGGGGGGAGAGGAGTATAATAGGAGGAGTAGTCCTGGGGAGAGAGGAGGATAATAGGAGGAATAGTCCTGGGGGGAGAGGAGTATAATAGGAGGAGTAGTCCTGGGGGGAGAGGAGTATAATAAGAGGAATAGTCCTGAGGAGAGAGGAGTATAATAGGGGGAGTAGTCCTGGGGAGAGAGGAGGATAATAGGGGCAGTAGTCCTGGGGGGAGAGGAGTATAATAAGAGGAATAGTCCTGAGGAGAGAGGAGTATAATAGGGGGAGTAGTCCTGGGGAGAGAGGAGTATAATAGGGGGAGTAGTCCTGGGGGGAGAGGAGGATAAAAGAGGGAGTAGTCCTGGGGGAGAGGAGTATAATAGAAGGAGTAGTCCTGGGGGGAGAGGAGTGTAATAGGAGGAGTAGTCCTGGGGGGAGAGGAGTATAATAGGAGGAGTAGTCCTTGGGGGAGAGAAGTATAATAGGTGGAGTAGTCCTGGGGGGAGGTGTCTAATAGGTGGAGTAGTCCTGGGGGGGAGGTATATAGGTGCCCAATGCGTGCGGGGGCGGGGCCGAGCGGCCGTTGCGACAGTTGTCACTGTAATGACGTCATTTTGGAGCCAGATAGACAGAATAAGGCAATTATATATATAGATTTGAACTCCACTAACCCCCAGTTCAGCCGCGGTTCTCGGAGGCTGCTTAGCACCGGTCACTCTGCCACCTGCTTCCACACTGTGATGTAAAATTAACCGCTTCTTCCCGACTTCTCGCTCTCACAATATATATTACTTCTTCCCTTTTTAATCAAAAGCCACCATATAAAAGTAATTATTTTCATGAAATGATGTAATAAATATTATAACAAACGTTTTTCATTAGATTTTCTTCATGTATGTAGAGTCTATGACGGCCGTACAGCTGCACAGGCCAGTATCTAATTCCCTGGTGGTACGGACAGTAAGGGCTCTCCATACCCTTATCAATACACATTAACCCTATAAGGTCACCGGTTCTAGTACAATGAAGACTCTGACAATTCTCAAATCAATTATTTTCTTTACTTATTTTTCATGCACTTCTTCGTAATTTAACTCATAAAATTCTCTTTTAGCATTTTATAACATGGTTATATAGGTACTTTAATCTTTTTTCCATATATATTTTCTCTTTTGGTGCTTCTTAATGTTTTCCTGCTATATGCGTCATTTCAGCCCGCCATTTTTTTTATTTTGGGGGCGCTTTTTATCGTTTTTTTTCTCCTTGTCTTGTATTTATGCTGTGATCTGTGAATCAGCAGCAGATATGTTATTTTTGTGCTGTATGTCCTGATGAAGGGAGCAGAGCTCCTGAAACGCGTACACACAAGCTACAATAAAGGAACATTGAATATCTTCTCGTCCTCTTACCTGGTGAATAGCGCGGCATAAAACCCCTTCTCCATCATTCTCTGTTATCTACCACAGGGGCTGCAGCAGAGTTCACCTAAGTACCACATGCTTATACAGGAGTTGTGACTTGCACAACTCCTTGAGGTGAGTGTAAATCTTCTACTTCTCTCGGTATATACCGGGTAAGACCCTATTGCACTTTCTATTTCCACAGTTTTACTCTACTGGGGGTTACAAAAGAGCAGTTTGGGGGAATATTTTGGAGAGGGGCAATATGGGGGGATATCATGGAGAGAGGTAGTGTGGGGGTATATTACAAAGAGAGCAGTGTGGAGGGGACATTATGGAGAGAAGCTGTGTATGGGGACATTATGGAAAGAGGCAGTGTGGGGGCATATTAAGGAGAGAGGCAGTGTGGGAGGTATTTTGGATAAGGGCAGTGTGGGGGGGATATTTTGTGAAGGAAGCACAGCAATTATTTATTCAGGGGCACAGCATGGGAGATATTTATATTTATGGGGCAGTATAATGATACTTTTATTTGTAAAGGTGCTGTGTGGGGAAGTGCTGCTGAAGAATAAAGAGGGAGATCTTCAGAGACGAGCGGTGGGCACGAAACCTCATCATGGCGTCTGTACTGCGTGGAGACAAAAAGGATGGGAACGACTCAGAAGATGTTACCTATAAAGGTACCTGGATGTAAATGATTATTTGTGATATTGCTGCGTCTTATCAGCATTGTGGTCCCTGTATGGTCCGCAGTCTGATAACAACAACTCCCAGCATCTCCTCACCATTGTTAAGCTGGGAGTTGTAGATTCCGGCATCTTCCGAGCCTTCCCATTGATCTGCATTGTAAAATACAGAGCGTCTTCCGAGTGGAAAACACCAGAAGAATGGAGCGGTCACTTCTTATAATCACTTGGAGGTTTTAGAAACCTGAAGTGGGTAAAAGATGCTGAAAATCCTGATTCTGTGCACAGCGAGGAGATGCAGATGTCATTCCAGGATTCTTAACCCCTTCAGCCCCCAGCCTGTTTTCACCTTAAAGACCCGGCCATTTTTTGCAATTTTGATCAGTGTCACTTTGACAGGTTATAACTCTGGAACACTTCAACGGATCTTGGCGATTCTGAGACTGTTTTTTCGTGACATATTGTACTTCATGTCAGTGGTAAATTTAGGCCGATATGTTTTGCGTTTATTTGTGAAAATTTCGGAAATTTGGCGAAAATTTTGAAAATTTTGCAATTTTCAAAATTTGAAATTTTATGCCCATAAATCTGAGAGATATGTCACACAAAATAGTTACTAAATAACATTTCCCACTTGTCTGCTTTACACCAGCGCAATTTTTGAAAAAAAATAAATTTCCGTTAGAAAGTTAGAAGGGTTCAAAGTTCATCAGCAATTTCTCATTTTTCCAACAAAATTTACAAAAAAAACTTTTTTAGGTACCACATCACATTTGGAGTGATTTGACAAACCTAGGCGACAGAAAATACCCAAAAGTGACCCCATTCTAAAATCTGCACCCCTCACTCTGCTCAAAACCACATCCAAGAAGTTTATTAACACTTTAGGAGCTTCACAGCAACCAAAGCAATGTAGAAGAAAAAATGAAAATTTTACTTTTTTAACACAAAAATGTTACTTTAGCCATAAAAATTAGTATTTTCACAAGGGTATCAGGAAAAATGCATC
Organism: Anomaloglossus baeobatrachus; assembly: GCF_048569485.1. NCBI lineage: Eukaryota > Metazoa > Chordata > Amphibia > Anura > Aromobatidae > Anomaloglossus > Anomaloglossus baeobatrachus. The sequence goes on from NW_027445228.1 coordinate 283,291, forward strand.
ATAAAATGTATCGTTCATTTTCTCCTGAATATGCAGATACCTCATATGTGGTGGAAATCAAATGTTTGGGCACACGGCAGGACTCGGAAGGCAAGGAGCGCCATTTGAATTTTTGAGTGCAAAATTAGCTGCACTCATTAGCGGACGCCATGTCGGGTTTGAAGACTCCCTGAGGTGCCTAAACAATGGAGCTCCCCCATAAGTGACCCCATTTTGGAAACTAGAGCCCTCAAATATTTTTTCTAGATGTTTGATGTGCACTTTGAACCCCTGGGGGCTTCACAGACGTTTATAACGTTGAGCCGTGAAAAGAAAAAAAACATTTTTTACCACACAACTGTTGCTTCAACCAGGTAGCTTTTTTTTATCACAAGGGTATAAGGAAAATTTGCACCATAAAATGTATTGTGCATTTTCTCCTGAATATGCAGATACCCCATATGTGGTGAAAATCAAATGTTTGGGCACACGGCAGGACTCGGAAGGCAAGGAGCACCATTTGAATTTTTGAGTGCAAAATTAGCTGCACTCATTAGCGGACGCCATGTCGGGTTTGAAGACTCCCTGAGGTGCCTAAACAATGGAGCTCCCCCATAAGTGACCCCATTTTGGAAACTAGAGCCCTCAAATATTTTTTCTAGATGTTTGATGTGCACTTTGAACCCCTGGGGGCTTCACAGAAGTTTATAACGTTGAGCCGTGAAAAGAAAAAAATATTTTTTTACCACAAAACTGTTGCTTCAACCAGGTAGCTTTTTTTATCACAAGGGTATCAGGAAAAAATGCACCATAAAATGTATTGTGCATTTTCTCCTGAGTACGCAGATACCCCATATGTGCTGGAAATCAAATGTTTGGGCACACGGCAGGACTCAGAAGGCAAGGAGCGCCATTTCACAGCAAAATTGGTTGGAATTATTAGCGGACGCCATGTTGCGTTTGAAGACCCCCCTGAAGTGCCTAAACAATGGAGCTCCCCCACAATTGACCCCATTTTGGAAACTAGACCCCTCATGGAATTTATCTAGCTGTTTAGTGAGCACTTTGAACCCCTGGAGGCTTCACAAACGTTTGTAATGTTCAGCCGTGAAAATATTTTATTCTTTTTTTTACCACAAAATTGTTTTTTCAAACAGGTAGCTTTTTTTTCCACAAGGGTATCAGGAAAAAAATGCACCATAAAATGTATTGTGCAATTTCTCCTGAGTACACAGGTACCTCATATGTGGTGGAAATCAATTGTTTGGGCGTACGGCGGGGCTCAGAAGAGAAGGAGCGCCATTTCACAGTAAAATTGATTGGAATTATTAGCAGACGCCATGTTTCATTTGGAGACCCCCTGAGGTGCCTAAACAATGGAGCTCCCCTACATGTGATCCCATTTTGGAAACTAGACCCCCCCCCATACAAAAAAATTAGTTTGGCGAAATAAAAAATACAGACATCAATAAAAAAAAAAAAAAATGAGCGCCTGCCACTAAGACCAGTGCCAAACGTGAGAGCAATGCACGAGTCTCGCATCACATCATCCACTGCAGTCTGGAAGCGAGCAACTGCGCTGGATAATGCGATGCGAGAGGGCGGGGCGGCAGATGAGAAAGGGCGCAGCGGATGGAAAATGGGAAAGGGCGCAGCGGGTGGAGGAGCGGCAGAGGATGGGAAAGGGCGCAGCGGATGGAAAATGGGAAAGGGCGCAGCGGGTGGAGGAGCGGCAGAGGATGGGAAAGGGCGCAGCGGATGGATGATGGGAAATGGCGCAGCGGATGGAGGAGCGGCAGAGGATGGGAAAGGGCGCAGCGGATGGATGATGGGAAATGGCGCAGCGGATGGGGGGGAGGGAGGTGAGATGGGTATACCTACCTTAGAAAATGGATCTAGGCAGCAGGATCACAGCAGACAGAAGAGGCAGCAGATGAAGGAGGCAACAGATTGAGGAGGGTGAGAGGGGGCAGTAGATGAAGAGGATGGGAGAGAGCAGGCAGCAGATCGGAGAGGGGGGCAGAGTCTGATGGGAGAGAGAGATGGCACATGGAGGAGGGGGGGCCCCGGGGGGAGGGTGGCTTGCAGCACATGTGCTGCAAGCCACCCTCCTCCCACATGTGGGGGGAGGGTGGCTTGCAGCACATGGAGGGATAGGAGGTGTAGTGGCGATGGAGAAGGGGCAGCCGATGAAGGAGGCGGCGGCCACCGATCGGGAACAATGGGGGCCGATTCGTGGGCAGCAGCGGCTGAAAAAGGTGGGTGCGACGGCGGCGGGGACAGTGGCGAGCGTGGCGGCGGGGACAGCGGTGGATCGGGAGCGCGGACAATGGCGGCGGGGACAGTGGTGGATCGGGAGCAGCGGCGGGAACAGCGGTGGATCGGGAGCGGCGGGGACAGCGGTGGATCGGGAGCGGCGGCGGGGACAGTGGCGAGCGTGGCGGCGGGGACAGCGGTGGATCGGGAACAGCAGCGGGGACAGTGGCGAGCGTGGCGGCGGGGACAGCGGTGGATCGGGAGCAGTGGCGGGGCGATCGGAGACAGCGGCGGGGCTGGCGGTGGCGATCGGAGCCGCGGCGGGGCTGGCGGGTGGCGGTTGGGGCGATCGGAGACAGCGGCGGTGGCGGGCGGGGTGATCGGAGACAGCGGCGCGTGCGGGGCGATCGGAGACAGCGGCGCGGGCGGGGCGATTGGAGACAGCGGCAGGGGCGGGCGGGGCGATTGGAGACAGCGGCGGGGGCGGGCGGGGCGATTGGAGACAGCGGCGGGGGCGGGCGGGGCGATCGGAGACAGCGGCGGGGCTGGCAGGGCGATCGGGGACAGGGGCGGGCGGCAGGGGCAGCAACTTACCGATGGGCACCCGCAGAGACCGCTCTCCTCGGCTTCCAGGGACGGTCACAGGCCGCAGATCCACATTGATTGGAGAGAGCGGTCACAAGACCGGTCTCTCCAATCAGAGCTGGGGGCGGGTGAAGGACCGATCACCCAGCTCCAGCCAATGGCCAGTGCTACAGCAGCACTGATCAGGGCTGGATTTAAATGTTCCAGCCATTTTCAATGGCTGGAACATTACAGTGACTGTAATTGGCTGAGCGGTGTTTGTCAGCCAATCACAGCCTCTGTAGATTTGGGGAGGAGGCACCACCCCTCCTGAAGTCAGGCAGAGGTCCCCTCCTTCCCGAATCTACCGTTTAATCAAAGAAATTGGACTCCCCGGGGCTCCGGGACCGCGATTTCGCCATGACGTACTGGGTACGTCATGGGTCGTTTAGCACCATGTCACCGTGACGTACCCAGTACGTCAAAGGTCGTTAAGGGGTTAATAGTGGTTTCCATGATGGGATCTGCCCCCAAAACATGTCATTGCCCATTCCCTAAGTGGTATGTGTCCAAAATTATCACCAGTGACAACAGCAGCTTCCCTCATCACCTCTCTGTAGAATAGGTCATCAGTATTAGTTCAGGGGGATGTGATTGTGTATCCCTGCCCCATCAGCTATGTGACCGCAGCATTATATGGAGCGCAGCGTCCTCTTCATTATCTGCGAGACCCAGCTCTGTAGGGAAAATAGCAGCTTCACCAGGTCCTGCTACTAAGAGCAATAAATAGGCCTGAGCTGTAATACTGGATGCAGCCGTGACCGCATGTTTTACGGTCGTGTTACACAATCTACAAGTGCACGAAGATATCACACATTCACCACGCGAAAAGTGAGCCTGTACCCCCAAATGCCAGGGCTGAATTTTAGTCCCAGTCTGGCCCAGTATATATAAATATTATATACTATATACTATATATATATAGTATATATTATATACTATATATATATATATATATATATATATAGAGAGAGAGAGAGAGAGAGAGAGAGTACAGACCAAAAGTTTGGACACACCTTCTCATCTCTAGAACAACTGTTAAGAGGAGACTTTGTGCAGCAGCCTTCATGGTAAAAAATAGCTGCTAGGAAACCACTGCTAAGGACAGGCAACAAGCAGAAGAGACTTGTTTGGACTAAAAAACACAAGGAATGGACATTACACCAGTGGAAATCTGTGCTTTGGTCTGATGAGTCCAAATTTGAGATCTTTGGATCCAACCACCGTGTCGTTGTAGAAAGGTGAACGGATGGACTCTACATGGCTGGTTCCCACCGTGACGCATGGAGGAGGAGGTTTGATGGTGTGGGGGTGGTTTGCTGGTGAAACTGTTGGGGATTTATTCAAAATTGAAGGCATACAGAACCAGCATGGCTACCACAGCATCTTGCAGCGGTGTGCTATTCCATCCGGTTTGTGTTCAGTTGGACCATCATTTATTTTTCAACATGACAATGACCCCGAACACACCTCCAGGCTGTGTAAGGGCTATTTGATTAAAGCCTGCTTTACACGTTGCAATTTCGCATACGATATCGTATGCGATTTGCAACGCCCCCATCGTATGTGTGGGACGTTCAATTTGTTGAATGTGCCGCACAAACGATTAACCCCCGTCACACATACTTACCCGTCCATACGACCTCGATGTGGGCGGCGAACGTCCACTTCCTGGAGTGGGAGGGACATTCGGCGTCACATCGACGTCACGCGGCAGCCGGCCAATAGAAGGGGAGGGGCGGAGATGAGCGGGACGTAAACATCCCGCCCACCTCCTTCCTTCTGCATAGCTGGTCGGGGGCCGCAGTACATAGGTGAGATCTGTTCATCATTCCCGGGGTGTCACACACTGCGATGTGTGTTATCCCGGGTACGATGAACAATCTGACGTTCAATTCTAGAGAAATGAACGATATGTATGCGATGAACGTTTTACCGGTCAATCGCAATCGCACGTAGCTGTCACACACTGCAATGTACCTTACAATGCCGGATGTGCGTCACTTACGACGTGACCCCGCCGACACATTGTAAGATACATTGCAGCGTGTAAAGCGGGCTTAGGAAGGAGAGTGATGGGTGCTACGCCAGATGACCTGGTCTCCACAGTCACCAGACCTGAACCCAATTGAGATGGTTTGGGATGAGGTGGACCGCAGAGTGAAGGCAAAAGGGCCAACAAGTGCTAAGCATCTCTGGGAACTCCTTCAAGACTGTTGGAAGACTACCTCTTGAAGCTCATCAAGAGAATGCCAAGAGTGTGCAAAGCAGCAATGAATGCAAATGGTGGCTATTTTGAAGAACCTAGAATATAAGACATATTTTCAGTTGTTTCACACTTTTTTGTTAAGTATTTCATTCCGCATGTGGTAATTTATAGTTTTGATGCCTTCAATGTGAATCTACAATTTTCAGAGTCATGAAAATAAAGAAAACTCTTTGAATTAGAAGGTGTGTCCAAACTTTTGGTCTGTACTGTATGTACACATACACACACATTATATATCTAATATATAAAGCTGAATGTATGTATGTATATGTATGTATGTATATATGCGTGTGTGTGTGTGTGTGTCCGGGATTGGCATCTGCACTGTCGCAGCTACAGCCACAAAATTTTGCACACTCACATGTCTGGACCCCAAGAGCGTCATAAGCTATGTTGTGAGGCGAAATTTTAACCCCGTGCATTCCAATTTACCACTCAATTTTTCCCCTTATCTACATAATGGGGAAAAAGTGAAGCGAAAAGTGTAAAAATGTACACCTCATGTGACCCAGGGAACGTCATAGACTATCTTTTGACAGGAAAATTTAACCCCACGCTTTACAGTTACTCTCCAAAAAACATGCCTTCATTAAAGTAAATGGAGCCTGGAACTACAGGTTATTAGTAGGAGCTGTGAGTGGTTGCTATAGGAACAAAAGACATTCATAGTATAAGAAGCTTATATGTGAGGTAATAAGATGTCGGTGGGGAGACGGATAGAGAGAGACAGACCGGGAAAGAGAGAGAGATAGAGGCAGACAGAGACAGACTGTGAAAAAGAGAGACAGACCTGGAAAGAGACAGACCTGGAAAGAAACAGATGGGGAAAGAGACAGATGGGGAAAGAGACAGACAGACATGCAGACAGGGACAGAGACAGGCAGACAGGGAAGGAGGAGACAGCCAGAGAGACAGACAAAGATAGATGGGGAAAGACACAGACCTTGATAGAGACAGACGGGGAAAGAGACAGAGAAATAGAGACAGACAAAGACAGGGAAAGAGATAGACAGGAAAAGACACAGATAAAGAAGCGGGGAGACAAACGGGGAAAGAGACAGACCTAGGAAAGAGACAGACCTGGAAAGAGACAGATGGGGAAAGAAACAGAGAGATAGAGACAGACAAAGAAAGAGACAGAGACAGGCAGACGAGGAAAGAGCCAGACGAGGAAAGAGGCAGACGGGGAAAGAGGCAGACGGGGAAAGAGGCAGACGGGGAAAGAGGCAGACGGGGCACATTACTTGGCCAATTTAGTTAAATCTGTGTGGAATATCTGTGGTGTTGAAATATATGTTGTGAAATGCTTGTATTAGCTTAGTTTTTGCCTTTTAATAATTACATTTCTATTTGTTTTGTAGTTTTTGTGTGCAGAATACATTTTTGTTAATACATTCTATTTTGTTAACAGCAGTTATTAACCCGGGTGACATCGGGTAGTACAGCTTGTATATATGTATATATATGTATATATATATATATATATATATATGCACACACACACATACTGTATATACACACACACACAAACATATATATACACACACATATATAATATGCACACATATATACAGTATATATATATTGTGAGGTAGCGACCACCAATGTTGTGGATGGTCGTTGTGTGTCGCAGTGAAGGATCCCCTGCGATATTGAACTTAAGGTGTGACTGTGGGACCTGTAGTTCAACAGAACTTGGGTTGTAATTAAGGGTTAGGTTCCCTTTAAACTATGACTGGTGTGATGGACAGGGCTGGAGAATCACATACCTCCACCTGTGGGTGTATCCAGTTGGGTTTAAGAGACTGTTTGGTTTTAGATACAGGGAGAGGTGTGAGAGTGCTGCGCATGGAGGATGTGTGCTGGAGAGGAGCCTGAGAGTGCTGCACATGGAGGATGTGTGCTGGAGGTCTCAGTCTGTGTGAAGACTGGAGATAGACTTCTGGAAATCAGTCCAGGTGAGGACTGGGGAAAAGACTGCAGCCTGGCTGTAGAGTGCTGGAGGCTGCAGGAAGCAACCACAGTGAGTGTTCGCTGGCAGGGGCCAGAGTGTGGAGACTCCACTATGGACATTTAATGGACTGGAAGCCCACGGTATGTGGATGTGTTATATTTTCTTTCAAGCCGGGAGAGGCTTTGTTACATTTTGTTTAGCAGTTTATGTTGAGTGTTTTAAATAAACTGCCAGAATTTTTATAAAGAGACTGTAGCTGTGTTGCTAAAGCTACCTCGCACCGCTGCAAGTGAGTGGAACCCCCCAGGTTGCGTGGTGCAACTATATATATATATATATATATATATATATATAATTAGCTGTAGCACCTTGTATAGTAACTGACTCTGTCTCTCTCCCATTCTCTGTCTGCCTCTGTGTGTCTTTCTCTCTGTCTGTCTCCCTGTCTGTCGGTCTCTATCCATGTGTCTCTGTTTCTATCCATGTCTGTCTGTCTGTGTCTATCTCTCTGTCTCTGTATCAGTCTCTCTGTCTCTCTCTATCTGTGTCTGTCAGTCTCTTTCCCCGTCTCTGTCTCTTTCCCTGTCTCTGTCTCTTTTCCCGTCTCTATTTTTTTCTCTTTCCCTGTCTGTCTCTTTTCCTGTCTGTCTGCCTCCTTCCCTGTCTGTCTGTCTGTCTGTCTCCTTCCCTGTCTCTGTGTCTGTCTGCCTCTGTATGTCTCTTACTCTGTCTGTGCCTATGTCTTTTCTTGTCTATTTCTATCCGTCTCCCCACCGACATCTTATTACCTCACATAAAAGCATCTTATACTAACAATTTCCTTCATTCCTATACCAACCAATCACAGCTCCTATTAATGACCTGTAGCTCCCAGCTAAATTGACTTTAATGGAGGCAGTTTTTTTGGAGAGTAACTGTAAAGCGCGGGGTTAAATTTTCCTGTCAAAACATAGTCTATGACGTTCCCTGGGTCACGAGGCGTCTGTGCAAAATTTCGTGATTGTAAATGCGACGGTGCACATTACTTTAGCGGACATATATACATACATACTCAGCTTTATATCTAACTAGCTGTAGTATCTGCTCATTGCCCGGGATAGTAACTATCTCTCTCCCAGTCTCTGTCTGTGTCTGTCTGTCAGTCTCTGTCTGCCTGTCTCATTCTGTCTGTCTCTTTCTGTCTGTCTGTGTGTCAGTCTCTGTGTCTGTCAGTCTGTCTCTGTCAGTTTCTGTCTGTCTCTCTCTCTGTGTCTATCTTCCTGTCTCTATCTCTGTGTCTCTCTGTCTATCTCTAAGTCTGTCTGTCTTGTTCCTCGTCTGTCTCGTTCCCCGTCTGTCTCGTTCCCCGTCTGTCTCGTTCCCCGTCTGTCTCGTTCCCTGTCTCTGTCTGGTTCCCTGTCTCTGTCTCGTTCCCTGTCTCTGTCTCGTTCCCTGTCTCTGTCTCGTTCCCTGTCTCTGTCTCGTTCTCTGTCTCTGTCTCGTTCCCTGTCTCTGTCTCGTTCCCTGTCTCTGTCTCGTTCCCTGTCTCTGTCTCGTTCCCTGTCTCTGTCTCGTTCCCTGTCTCTGTCTCGTTCCCTGTCTCTCTCTCTTTCCCTGTCTCTCTCTCTTTCCCTGTCTCTGTATGTCTCGTGTCTGTCACTCTCCCTGTCTGTCTCTTTGACTGTCTGTCTATGCCTGTCTCTTTCCATGCCTGTCTGTCTCTCTTTGCCTGTCTGTCTCTTTGACTGTCTGTCTCTCTCACTCTGTCTCTTTCCATGTTTTGTCTGTCTCTGTCTGTCTATCACTATCCGTCTGTCTGCCTCTTACTCTGTCTGTGTCTATGTCTGTCTGTCTCTGTCTGTGTCTATGTCTGTCTGTGCCTATATTCGTCTCTCTATCCATCTCTCCACCGACATCTTATTACCTCACACATAAGCTTCTTATACCAACAATTTATTTTGTTCCTATAGCAACCACTCATAGCTGCTAATAACCTGTGGCTCGCAGCTCCATTGACTTTAATAAAGGCAGGCTTTTGGAGAGTAACTGTAAAGCGCGAGGTTAAATTTTTCCATCAAAACATAGACTATGACGTTCCCTGGGTCACGAGGCGTCTGTGCAAAATTTTGTGATTGTAAATGCGACGGTGCAGATTCCTTTAGCGGACATACATACATACACTCAGCTTTATATATGTAACTAGCTGTAGTACCCGGGTGTTGCTCGGGATAGTAACTATCTCTCTTCAAGTTTCTGTCTGTCTCTGTGTGTCTGTCTCTATCCGTATCAGTTTCTCTGTCTGTCTCTGTATCAGTCTCTCTCTATCTCTGTGTCTCTATCTCTGTTTCTCTCTTTCTCTGTGTCTGTCTGTGTCTGTCTGTCTCTCTCTGTCTGTCTTGTTCCCAGTCTGTTTCCTTCCAGGGTTGTCTCTTTCCCCGTCTATCTCTTTCCAGGGCTGACTCTTTCCAGGGCTGTCTCTTTGCACAGTTGTCTCTTTTCCCTTCTGTCTCTTTTCCCGGCTGTCTCTTTCCCCGGCTGTCTCTTTGCCCATCTGTTTCTTTTCAGGGCTGTCTCTTTTCAGGGCTGTCTCTTTCACCATCTGTCTCTTTCCAGGGCTGTCTCTTTCCAGGGCTGTCTCTTTCCAGGGCTGTCTCTTTCCAGGGCTGTCTCTTTCCCCGGCTGTCTCTTTCCAGGGCTGTCTCTTTGCCCGGCTGTCTCTTTGCCCGGCTGTCTCTTTCCAGGGCTGTCTCTTTCCAGGGCTGTCTCTTTCCAGGGCTGTCTCTCACTCACACATAAGCTTCTTATACTAACAGTTTATTTTGTTCCTATAGCAGCCACTGACAGTTGCTATTAATAGCCCGTATCTCCCAGCTCCATTCAGAATAATGAAGGCAGGATTTTTTAAAGTAACTGTAAAGCGCGGGTTAATTTTTACCGTCAAAACATAGTCTATGACGTTCCCTAAGTCACATGAGGCGTCTGTGCAAAATTTCATGATTGTAACTGCGACGGTGCGGATTCCTTTAACGGACATACACACACACACACACACACATACATACATACACTGAGCTTTTGTGTGTATGTATGTGTGTATGTCCGCTAAAGGAATTTGCACCGTCACATTTACAATCACGAAATTTTGCACAGACGCTTAATGTGACTTAGGGAACGTCATAGACTATGTTTTGATGGGAAAATTTAACCCAGCGCTTAACAGTTACTCCCCAAAATCCTGCCTCCATTAAACTAAATGGAGGTGGGAGGTACAGGCTATTAATAGCAACTGTCAGTGGTTGCTATAGGAACAAGATAAACTGTAAAGGGTACTTTACACACAACAATATCGCTAACGATATGTTGTCAGGGTCACGGTGTTCGTGACGCACATCCGGCACCGTTAGCGACATCGTTGTGTGTGACTAAAAGGAGCGACTATCAACGATCGCAAAACCGTCATAAATCGTTTATCGTTGACACGTCGCTCCTTATCATAATATCGTTGGTGGTGCATGCCGCTGATTGTTCGTCGTTCCAGCGGCATCACAAATCGCTATGTGTGACACCGCAGGAATGACGAACATCTTACCTGCGTCCACCGGCAATAAGGAAGGAGGTGGGTGGCATGTTCCGGACGTTCATCTCCGCCCCTCCTCTGCTATTGGGTGGCCGCTTAGTGACATCGCTGTGACGCCGCACGAACCTCCCCCTTAAAGGAGAGATTGTTTGGTGTCTCCGGCGACGTCGCTAAGCAGGTATATGCGTGTGACGCTGCCGTAGCGATATTGTTCGCTACGGCAGCAATCCCTCCCATGACGAAACAGCGACATGGGCGGGTGCTATCGCGCACGACATCGCTAGCGATGTCCCAGCGTGTAAAGAACCCTTTAGTATAAGAAGCTTATGTGTGAGGTAGAAAATAAAAGAGCGGGCAGCACTCTGCAGGTAGCTTCAGACAGCTTTTCATGGGTCCATACGTATGGACCCGTGAAAGCGCCCCTAGAGGTGCGAAACGGTACCGTCGTCCTCGTGCTCCCCTCCCTCCACTCCCTCATGTCTGTTACACCTGTCAGCATCGAAAAATAAAGCTGTCTGAAGCTACCTGCAGAGTGCTGCCTGCTCTTTTATTTTCTATGAATTGATGGCTTCATCTGGGCAATAGCACCACGGTTGAGACAGCAGCTTCCATCATACCAGGAATTTTTTCAGGATTGTGCCCGATGTCACAAAGCAACAACCACACTGCTTAGTGGTGAAACGGGATCATCTCACTACCTCTTGAAAGGGTAAGCAGTGCTGTGCACTTTTCCTTCTATGTTATTTCTTATGTGTGAGGTAATAAGATGTCAGTGGGGAGACGGATATAGAGAGACAGAATGGCAAAGAGACAGCCGGGGAAAGAGACAGCCGGGCAGAGAGACAGCCGGGGAAAGAGACAGCCGGGGAAAGAGACAGCCGGGCAAAGAGACAGGCGGGCAAAGAGACAGGCGGGCAAAGAGACAGCCGGGCAGAGAGACAGCCGGGGAAAGAGACAGCCGGGCAAAGAGACAGCCGGGCAAAGAGACAGGCGGGCAAAGAGACAGGCGGGCAAAGAGACAGCCGGGCAAAGAGACAGCCGGGCAAAGAGAGAGACCTGGAATGAGAGAGACCTGGAATGAGACTGTTGAGGAGAGCCATAAGATGAAATACTTAATTAACTTCTTGACAAGGGATTGTGGGAAATATGTCGATTTGCCTTACGTAATTCAGATTTCAGATCATATACATGACACAGATATAAAGATGGCTGCTATTGCCTGTTTCTCCACACCTTGCCTGGAATGCAAGGAATGTCCAGGTGTAAGAAGATACCATATAAGGTGGTCAAGCTAGAAGACATCACGGACCAAACCATCAGCATGGATGCACCAGATGACGTCCCTCCCATCACCATGTTTTCATCCGCTGAAGTCAGACGCACCCATCAACAGCAACACGGATCTCCCCATTGGCTAGCTCATGAACTGTCCCACTAAATGTGCATATCTGAACTTGTGTACGCCCCTAGCCTATATCAAGAGGACGCATGAGTCTCCTCTTTCTGTTTGGTGCCATTTTCTACTGTGACCAAGAAGAGACTTCATATCCGACTGTGTCTGGTGTGAATTCTTTTATGCATGCACTTGGCCCATATCAATTCGGCCAGGCAGTAGGCAACTAGTGATCTCTGGTTAAGAGTTCACCTTAACAAGACAGACCTGGAATGAGACAGACCTGGAATGAGACAGACCTGGAATGAGACAGACGGGGAAAGAGACAGATGGGGGAAAGAGACAGACAGACACACATATAGAGACAAACATAGAGATAGAGAGAGACAGACACAGAGATGGGACAGATAGACTGATACAAATACAGACAGAGAGAGAGAAACAGACAGACAGAGACATAGACAGAGAGACAGACAGACAGCAACACACAGACAGAGACTGGGAGAGAGACAGTTACTATCCCGGGCGAAGCCCGGGGACTACAGCTAGTTAGATGTATAAAGCTGAGTATGTGTGTATATATGTATGTCCGCTAAAGGAATCCGCACCGTCGCATTTACAATCACGAAATTTTGCACAAACGCCTCATATGACCCAGGGAATGTCATAGACTATGTTTTGACGGGAAAATTAACCCCGCGCTTTACAGTTACTCTCCAAAAAACCTTCCTCCATTAAAGTCAATCGAGCTACGAGCTATAGGTCATTAATAGGAGCTGTGATTGGTTGTTATAGGAACAAAGGACAGTCATAGTATAAGAAGCTTATGTGTGAGGTAATATGATATCAGTGGGGGGACGGATAGAGACAGACAGAAAGAGACAGACAGAGACAGAGTAAGAGGTAGACAGAGAAAGAGACAAAGAGGGAAAGTAAGACAGAGGCAGGGAAAGAGACAGAGAGAGAGAGACAGTCCTGGAAAGAGACAGCCGGGCAAAGAGACAGCCGGGCAAAGAGACAGGCCTGGAAAGAGACAGCCCTGGAAAGAGACAGATGTGGAAAGAGACAGATGTGGAAAGACACAGACCAGAAAAGAGACAGATGGGGAAAGAGACAGCCCTGAAAAGAGACAGCCGGGCAAAGAGACAGCCGGGCAACGAAACAGCCCTAGAATGAGACAGCCGGGCAAAGAGACAGACCTGGAAGGAGACAGACCTGGAAAGAGACAGACAGACAGACACACATATAGAGACAAACACAGAGATAGAGACAGACAGAGAGATGGAAACAGATAGACCAAATACAGACAGACAGAGACTTAAGGCCACTTTACACACAGAGATAAATCTTTGGCAGATTTGTGGTTGCAGTGAAGTTGTGGACAATCAGTGCCAGGTTTGTGGCTGTGTACAAATGGAACAATATGTCCATGATTTCACTGCAACCACAGATCTGCCAAAGATTTATCTCTGTGTGTAAAGTGGCCTTTAAGGGTGCTTTACACGCTGCGACATCACTAGCTAGACAGACTAGAAGTGATGTCGTGCGCGATAGCACCCGCCCCCGTCGTTCGTGCGACATTTGGTGATTGGTGCCGTAGCGAACATTATCGCTACGGCAGCGTCACATGCACATACCTTTTCAGTGACGTAACTGTGACCGCCGAACAATCCCTCCCTCAAGTGGGAGGTGCGTTCGGCGTCATAGCGACGTCACTGCGGCGTCACTAAGCGGCTGCCCAACAGAAGCGGAGGGGCGGAGATTAGCGGGACGTAACATCCCGCCCACCTTCTTCCTTACGCATTGCCGGCGGACGCAGGTAAGGAGATGTTCGTCGCACCTGTGGTGTCACACATAGCGATGTGTGGTGCCGCAGGAACGACGAATAACATTGTACCTGCAGCAGCAACGACATTATGGAAAGGAGCGAGGTGTCAACGATCAACGATTTTAGACGTTTTTTGCGATCGTTGATCGTCGCTCCTTGGTGTCACACGCTGCGATGTCGCTAATGGCGTTGGATGTGCGTCACTAACGACGTGACCCCGACGATATATCGTTAGCGATGTTGCAGCGTGTAAAGCACCCCATAGACATAGACAGACAAAGAAAGACACAGACAAACAACGACACACAGACAGAGACTGGGAGTGAGATAGTTACTATCCCGGGCAACGCCCGGGTACTACAGCTAGTTAGATATATAAAGCTGAGTGTATGTGTATATGTATGTATGTCCGCTAAAGGAATCCGCACCGTCGCATTTACAATCACGAAATTTTGCACAGACGCCTCATATGACCCAGGGAACGTCACAGACTATGTTTTGACGGGAAAATGTATCCCCGCATTTTACAGTTACTCTCCAAAAAACCTGCCTCCATTAAAGTCAATAGAGCTACAAGCTATAGGTCTTTAATAGGAGCTGTGATTGGTTGTTATAGGAACAAAAAACAGTCATAGTAGAAGAAGCTTATGTGTGAGGTAATATGATATACAGTCATATGAAAAAGTTTGGGCACCCCTATTGATGTTAACCTTTTTTCTTTATTGCAATTTGGGTTTTTGCAACAGCTATTTCAGTTTCATATATCTAATAACTGATGGACTCAGTAATATTTCTGGATTGAAATGAGGATTATTGTACTAACAGAAAATGTACTATCCGCATTTAAACAAAATTTGACCAGTGCAAAAGTATGGGCACCCTTATCAATTTCTTGATTTGAACACTCCTAACTACTTTTTACTGACTTACTAAAGCGCTAAATTGCTTTTGTAACCTCATTGAGCTTTGAACTTCATGGGCAGGTGTATCCAATCATGAGAAAAGGTATTTAAGGTGGGCACTTGCAAGTTGTTCTCCTAGTTGAATCTCCTATGAAGAGTGGCATCATATGCTCCTCAAAACAACTCTCAAATGATCTGAAAACAAAGATTATTCAACATAGTTGTTCAGGGGAATTATACAAAAAGTTGTCTCAGAGGTTTATACTGTCAGTTTCCACTGTGAGGAACATAGTAAGGAAATGGAAGAACACAGGTTCAGTTCTTGTTAAGCCCAGAAGTGGCAGGGCAAGAAAAATATCAGAAAGGCAGAGTTGAAGAATGGTGAGAACAGTCAAGGACAATCCACAGACCACCTCCAAAGACCTGCAGCATCATCTTGCTGCAGATAGTGTCAATGTGCATCGGTCAACAATACAGCGCACTTTGCACAAGGAGAAGCTGTATGGGAGAGTGATACGAAAGAAGCCGTTTCTGCAAGCACGGCACAAACAGTCGCCTGAGGTATGCAAAAGCACATTTGGACAAGCCAGTTACATTTTGGAAGACGGTCCTGTGGACTGATGAAACAAAGATTGAGTTGTTTGGTCATACAAAAAGGCGTTATGCATGGAGGCAAAAAAACATGGCATTCCAAGAAAAGCACTTGCTACTCACAGTAAAATTTAGTGGAGGTTCCATCATGCTTTGGGGCTGTGTGGCCAATGCCGGCACCATGAATCTTGTTAAAGTTGAGGGTCGCATGAATTCAACTCAGTATCAGCAGATTCTTGACAATAATGTGCAAGAATCAGTGACGAAGTTGAAGTTACGCAGGGGATGAATATTTCAGCAAGACAATGATCCAAAACACCGCTCCAAATCTACTCAGGCATTCATGCAGAGGAACAATTACAATGTTCTGGAATGGCCATCCCAGTCCCCAGACCTGAATATCATTGAAAATCTGTGGGATGATTTGAAGCGTTCTGTCTATGCTTGGCGACCATCAAACTTAACTGAACTGGAATTGTTTTGTAAACAGGAATGGTCAAATATACCTTCATCCAGGATCCAGGAACTCATTAAAAGCTACAGAAAGCGACTAGAGGCTGGAATTTTTGCAAAAGGAGGATCTACAAAATAATAATGTCACTTTTATGTTGAGGTGCCCATACTTTTGCACTGGTCAAACCGAGTCCATCAGTTATTAGATATATGAAATTGAAATAGCTGTTGCAAAAACCCAAATTGTTATAAAGAAAAAAGGTTAACATTAATAGGGGTGCCCAAACTTAACTTTTTCATATGACTGTAAGTGGGGGGATGGATAGAGACTGACAGAGAGAGAGAGAGAGAGAGATAGAGACAGAGGCAGACAGAGAAAGAGACAGACAGAGAGGGAAAGAGAGACAGAGGCAGACAGACCGGGAAAGAGACAGGGAAAGAGACAGAGAGAGAGACAGACATGGAAACAGACAGACTGGGAAAGGGACAGAGAGGAAAAGAGAGACAGAGACAGACAGGGAAAGAGACAGACAGGGAAAGAGATGGGGAAAGACAGGCGTGGAAAGAGACAGGCGGGGAAAGAGACTGACAGACACAGAGATAGAGAGAGACAGAGATAGAGAGAGACAGAGAGACTGATACAGAGACAGACAGAGAGACACAGACAGACAGAGAGATAGACACAGAGACAGACAGATAGACACAGACAGACAGACATGGATAGAGACAGACAGACATGGATAGAGACAGAAACACAGACAGACAGACACGGAAAGAGACACACACACAGAGACAGACACACAGAGACACACAAAGAAGGAGACAAACAGAGACTGACAGAGACCGACAGAGACTGGGAGAGAGACAGTTACTATCTCGGGCAACACCGGGTACTACAGCTAGTCTAATATATAAAGCTGAGTGTATGTATGTATGTATGTATGTGTGTGTGTATGTCCGCTAAAGGAATCTGCTCCGTCGCATGTACAATGACAAAATTTTGCACAGACGCCTCGTGACTCAGGGAACATCGTAGACTATGTTTTGACGGGAAAATTTAACCCCGTGCTTTACAGTTACTCTCCAAAAAGCCTGCCTCCATTAAAGTCAATGGAGCTGCGAGCCACAGGTTTTTAGCAGCTATGAGTGGTTGCTATAGGAACAAAATAAATTGTTGGTATAGGAAGCTTATGTGTGAGGTAATAAGATGTCGGTGGAGAGACAGATAGAGACGAACATAGACACATACAGAGTAAGAGGCAGACAGGGATAGAGATAGACAGACAGAGACAGACAGACATGGAAAGAGACAGAGAGAGACAGAGAGAGAGAGTCAGACAGTCAAAGAGACAGACAGGGAAAGAGGCAGACGGGTAAGAGGCAGACGGGTAAGAGGCAGACGGGAAAAGACACAGACGGGTAAGAGGCAGACGGGAAAAGACAGACGGGAAAAGACACAGACGGGAAAAGACACAGACGGGAAAAGACACAGACTGGGAGCGGGAAAGAGACAGACAGGGAAAGTGACAGACAGAGAGACAGACAGAGACAGGGAAAGAGAGAGAGAGAGAGAGAGACAGGGAAAGAGAGAGAGAGACAGGGAAAGAGAGAGAGAGACAGGGAAAGAGAGAGAGAGACATGGAAAGAGAGAGAGACAGGGAAAGAGAGAGACAGGGAAAGAGAGAGAGAGACAGGGAAAGAGAGAGAGAGACAGGGAAAGAGAGAGAGAGACAGGGAAAGAGAGAGAGAGACAGGGAAAGAGAGAGAGAGACAGGGAAAGAGAGAGAGAGACAGGGAAAGAGAGAGAGACAGGGAAAGAGAGAGAGAGACAGGGAAAGAGAGAGAGAGACAGGGAAAGAGAGAGAGAGAGAAAGAGAGAGAGAGGGAAAGAGAGAGAGAGACAGGGAAAGAGAGAGACAGGGAAAGAGAGAGAGACAGGGAAAGAGAGACAGACTGGGAACGAGAGACAGACTGGGAACGAGAGACAGACTGGGAACGAGAGACAGACTGGGAACGAGAGACAGACGGGGAACGAGAGACAGACGGGGAACGAGACAGACCGAGATAGAGATACAGAGAGACAGAGATAGAGGGAGACAGAAAGAGACACAGAGAGACAGACAGAAACAGAGAGACAGACTGACAGACAGACACACAGAGACTGACACACAGACAGACAGACAGAAAGAGACAGACAGAATGAGACAGGCAGACAGAAAGAGACTTACAGACAGAAAGAGACAGAAACTGGGAGAGAGATAGTTACAGTAGCTGTGATTGGTTGCTATAGGAATGAAGGAAATTGTTAGTATAAGAAGCTTCTGTGTGAGGTAATATGATGTCGGTGGGGACACGGATAGAGAGAGAGAGACATAGACATACAGAGAAAGACAGAAAGATAGAGACAGACAGAGAACGAAACAGAAAGATAGAGATAGGCAGACAGAGAAAAAGACAGGCAGACAGGAAAGAGACAGACAGCAAAAGAGATAGACAAAGGCAGACAGGGAAAGAGACAAGGAAAGAGACAGGGAAAAATACAGAGAAAGAGACAGGCAGACGGGGAAAGAGACAGACGGGGAAAGTCACAGATAGACACAGAGATAGAGACAGACAGAGAGACTGATACAGAGACAGACGGAGATAGACAAAGACAGAGAGACAGACATGGATAGAGACAGACACACAGAACCAGACAGAGGCTCAGACACACAGAGACAGACAGGGAAAAAGGCAGAGAGACAGACACAGAGACAGGCACACAGAGACAGGGAGAGAGACAGAGAGGTAGTTACTATCCCGGGCAAAGCTGAGTACTACAGCTAGTATTAGATATACAGTGCCTTGCGAAAGTATTCGGCCCCTTTAATTTTTCAACCTATTCCCACATTTCAAGCTTCAAACATAAAGATAAAAAATTTAAATGTTATGGTGAAGAATCAACAACAAGTGGGACACAATTGTGAAGTTGAACAAAATTTATTGCTTATTTTAAACTTTTGTAAAAAATAAAAAAACGACTTCCGGTTCTGGTGCTGATAATGTAGGACGTGCAGTGAGGAGCTCGAGCACCAACCAGAGATCAAACTGAAAACCGGGGCAAGATCCGTCCCCATCCAGCGTCTTAAAGAAACCTGCCACTGGGTATTAGGCTATGTGCCCACGGGAGAAAATACCTGCGGATTTTCCAGATAAATCCACAGGTTTATGCAAGTACAGACACTCCCCATGTTATCCTATGGGACATGGGGAGTGTCTGTGTCCATGCTGCAGTATGTACGGCTGCGGAACATGCTGCGGATGTCCCGCAGCCGCACATAACTGCATGTCAATTATTCCTGCGGAAATACCTGCGAATGTCATGCCTCTCCACTATGGAGATAGAGGCCGGGATTTCTGCAGATAAGTCGCATGAATGTCCGCAGGTTTACCGCAGCTATTTTGCTGGAATACCGCAGCTATGGATAGCTGCGGATTCCGGGGAGCAGCTGCAGTGAACCTGCGCACATACCTGCGTATATATCTGCAGCAGAGGCGTATCTAGGGAGGGCTGGTGGGGCATCTGCCCTTGGCGCAGTGTCAGGGGGGGCGCTGTCATGCTGACTGATGCAGCACTGAGTCTCCCCGGCGGCCAGGTCCAGCGTCAGCGCTTGGCTGTCAGCAAGGGCGGTGATGTATGCTGCTGCCCCCAGGCCGAGTCCCGGGGACCGCAGAGCTCCTGCCAGCAGCCCGCACTTTCCTGGTTTCCTGGCTCTTAACTCCTCACTTGCACAGAGCTTTCACTGCTGCGTGCAGGGTGTAAGTTTGTCTGTGGGCGGAGATAGCACACACTGTGCACTGTGCTCCCAGTCCAACAGATGAAGGTAGATGCTAGAATGTACGGGATCCTTCCAGGTATGACTTAATTTGTAATGAAGCTGGTCACGCCCACTAACATGGAAAGAGCCCATACATTCTAGGCTCAGCCCACAGAGGAGCCGAAGCATCTACATACTGCCGAGCTGTATGTCATCCTCCCCACCCCAGAGCTGTATACCCCCAGTACTATTTGCCCCACGCACCCCAGAGCTGTATACCCCCAGTACTATCTGTCCCACCACCCCAGTGCTGTATGCTCCCAGAACTGTCTGTTCCCTCCCTGACACCAGTGCTGTATACCCCCAGAACTGTCTTTCCACCAACCCCAGTACTGTATACCCCCCAGAAGTGTCTGACTCTCCACTCCAGTGCGCTATACCCCCAGAGCTGTATGTCCACCCACCCCAGTGCGGTATACCACCCCACAGCTGTATACCCCCCAGAGCTGTATCTCCCCCACCCCAGTGCTGTACACCCCAAGAGCTGTATGTCCCCCCCACCCCAGTGCTGTTTGCCACTTCAGAGCTGTACGCCCCGCTCTGGAGCTGTATGTACCCCCTTTGCTGTATGTCTCCAGTCGCTCCTGTGATGTATATATCCGTGTCAGTGTGCTCTGTGTGCAGCCATATCTGTTAGCCATGGCCACCAATAAGCGCGGCACAGCCACATGCCCAGGAGGAGATGGATGGTAGACAAGCTGGGAAGGTGAGTGAGGCTGCTGCTGGCTTCCCCTTATTAATATCTCTAATGTGTCTGTGTGTGCATGTGTGATGTGTATCTATGT
This sequence comes from Anomaloglossus baeobatrachus, assembly GCF_048569485.1. Lineage (NCBI taxonomy): Eukaryota > Metazoa > Chordata > Amphibia > Anura > Aromobatidae > Anomaloglossus > Anomaloglossus baeobatrachus. The sequence continues at coordinate 303,738 of NW_027445228.1, forward strand.
ATGTCAGTGTATATGACTGTGTATAGATTTGTCTATTTAGATGTATTCTTGTGAATTTATTTTTAAATATATATGTGTGGGTTTCTATGTGTGCATGGGGCCCAGTGAGACTCTTTCGCCCGGGACCCACAAAAACCTGGAGCCAGCCCTGGATGTACTGGAAGTTGTCAGTTCATGCAATACAAATACATATGGATCTGACCTGACATTACAATTGATGTACCATGTACTGCTTGTGGTTCTGATTATATATTGCTGTACCGATGAGGGTTTTGATGCTGTATTTCTGAACTGATGGGGTTATATGGATGTATTTCTTTGCTGCTGGTGGTTCTGATGATGAATTTCTGTACTGCTGGTGGTTGTGATGCTGTGTTTCTGTACTGTTGGGTGTTATAATTACTGTATGTATTTCTGTACCTCTGCTGGTTCTGGTGCTGTTATTATTTCTGATCCTGTACACAAGTAACAATTCATAAATTGCAAGATTGGACAACCCCTTTACTAAAAGGTGCTTTACACGCTGCGACATCGCTAACGATATATCGTCGGGGTCACGTCGTTAGTGATGCACATCCGGCGTCGTTAGCGACATCGCAGCGTGTGACACCAAGGAGCGACGATCAACGATCGCAAAATTGTTCAAAATCGATGATCGTTGACATGTCGCTCCTTTTCAAAATGTCGTTGCTGCTGCAGGTACGATGTTGTTCGTCGTTCCTGCGGCACCACCCATCGCTACGTTTGACACCGCAGGAACGACAAACATCTCCTTACCTGCGTCCACCGGCAATGCGGAAGGGAGGAGGTGGGCGGGATGTTACATCCCGCTCATCTGCGCCCCTCCACTTCCATTGGACGGCTGCCGTGTGACGTCGCTGTGACGCCGCACGAACCGCCCCTTAGAAAGGAGGCGGATCGCCGGCCAGAGCGACGTCGCAGGGAAGGTAAGTCCGTGTGATGGGTGTAAGCGATGTTGTGCGCCACGGGCAGCGATTTGCCCGTGTCGCACAACCGACGGGGGAGGGTACGCTTGCTAGCGAGATCGCAGCATGTAAAGTACCCTTTAGAATTGGGATACACTGCTTAATTGTGTAAGTAAAGGGCTTGTCTAAGTTTGAGATGAAATTCTGCAGTGACTCTAGGAGACTGCAGGCTTCTGAATTCTCACAATGCATGCTCTGCACACTTTTGTGATTCTCCGGTCCCAGTGGCAAGAGTGGATGGTCATGTGAGCGCAAGTATGAGATTTTTATATTTCTGGCCACATTCTGATTTGACGTGTCCAGCCTCACTCAATTCATTTTAAGCGAGGCCACACATGTCTAGTCAGCACGTGACCACATATATGTAAATCACATGCTTGTAGTTTCATGACCTCCCACTCTGACCATTGGCACCAGAGAATCCTGACAGCGGGTAGTGTGCACACTTGGAGAATTCAGACGTCTGCAGTCACATAGTAACTGCAGATTTTCATCTCAAACCTAGACAACCCCATTACTTATAAAATTAAGCACTGTAGCCCAATTATAACAGCGTGTAATATACTCCCTGTCAGGATTCAGCTCTGCGTTTGGTTCCAGCAGTCATCATTTGGCCACTCCACTCATATGTGATTTTCATACTTGCATACGACAACTGGCTTTTCTTCATATGTTTCTCTTTGAACATTAAGAGAATTAAATTATTCAGAGCAGCTCGTCATCACGTGACTATGAGTATGCAAATCACATATGAATGATTGGTCACATGGGGGGGGCGCCAAACGGAAGTCTTGCCCCGGGTGCCAGAAAGCCTAGATCCATTCCCTGTAGACTGTGAGCCCTCGTGGGCATGGTCCTCTCTCCTCCTATACCAGTCTGTTTTGTACTGTTAATGATTGTTGTACGTATACCCTCTTTCACTTGTAAAGCGCCATGGAATAAATGGCGCTATAATAATAATAATAATAATAATAATACACCTCTGATCCGCAGGTACAGAGTCCCGTGGGCACATAGCCTTAGGGGTGCTTCACACATAGCGAGATCGCTACCGAAATCGCTACTACGGCACGGTTTTGGTGACGCAACAGTGACCTCATTAGCGATCTCGCTGTGTGTGACACTGAGCAGCGATCTGGCCCCTGCTGCGAGATCGCTGCTCGTTACACACAGCCCTGGTTCGTTTTCTTCAAAGGCACTCTCCCGCTGTGACACACAGATCGCTGTGTGTGACAGCGAGAGAGCAACAATCCTGAATGTGCAGGAAGCAGGAGCCGGCATCTGGCAGCCTGCGGTAAGCTGTAACCAGGGTAAATATCGGGTAACCAAGGTGGTTACCCGATATTTACCTTAGTTACCAGCCTCCGCAGCTCTCACGCTGCCTGTGCTGCCGGCTCCGGCTCTCTGCACATGTAGCTGCAGTACACATCGGGTTAATTAACCCGATGTGTACTGTAGCTAGGAGAGCAAGGAGCCAGCGCTAAGCAGTGTGCGCGGCTCCCTGCTCTCGCGGTTATGATCGCTGCTTCGGCTGCTGTGTTTGACAGCTAAGCAGCGATCATAACAGCGACTTACAAGGTCGCTGTTACGTCACAGAAAATGGTGACGTAACAGCGACCTCGTTGTCGCTGTCGCTTAGTATGAACCAGCCCTTAGTCATCCTTGCATATAACCTCCACCACCCGAGTATCTGGTAGATCCGAGCCGGAGGACTTTCTGACCGTGGAGGAGAGTGGGGGAGCAGACACTGCAATCACCCCTCTGTCTGAAGCAGCGTGGAGGAGGTAGGAGGGAGAGAAGGTGTGCAGCAGCGTGCCATTAAAGATCGTGCCGTGGAGGAAGCTGGAAATTTGAGCATATACCCCTCCCCCCTCCGGGACAGGCAGTGATCCTGAAGCGCTGGAGGGACCCCCTGCTGGTGATCTCATTTCCCTGGGCCAAGCAACACAGTGCCCTCACCTGGGCGGAGGAGGAAAGCCTGCCACCTGTAGCGGGGGGGGGGAATCTGAGGCAGGGGGAGAGACCAGGGACCCTCAGAGGACAGTGACAGCAGGGCAGGTGAGGAGTGGAGGAGGCGGCTGCTAGACTGCTCCAGGCTCCTTTGATTGCTGCGACCATATTTGGGAGGGAAACAGCTCTGCATTCAAAAGCCGGCCACTGCTCAATGAATTGCTGCTTGGGGAAAAGGGCGACATCTGGTGGACTGAGGCAGTCATAGCACCTCGCTTTAAAAAAAAAAAAATAAATTCAAATAACAACACTCACCCCCAGTGGCCAACATAAAGAACTGCACCCAATGTAATGGTTGTTGGCTTCTAAGAGGGCTAGAAATAAATAAATAAATCCTAACACAGGATTCCCACTTTTCAACTGGGTGTCCGCTCTTGATAAAGAGGAGCTTTTCTCTCAGCCAGCGGACCAGCGACCTATGGATCACTATCTTCTACGTAGCACGCAAAAATCAGAGCATTATCGCCAAGCAGAGGTCAGAGCAGGCAGCAAAGGGGAGGGAGACATGGTATCGAGCCCTTTGGAGTAACAAGATCCTGCAGATGTATCCCAATCGCTCCACAGTGCCTTCAGTGATGACTCTACAAACAATTCTAATGATGGCAACAGGGAGGATGCCCAGCAACCGCAAATGATAGACTACACAAATATGGCGACGGAGGTCACAGCCAACAACATGCCAGAGATTCCGAAAAGCGTGGAGCAAGCTATCCAGAATGCCCTCCATAACTTCCGGGGGGAACTAAACAATCATAAAGGACAGATAGAGGAGCTGCAGCAGAGGGTGTCATCTCTGGAGGAGGAAAATGAACAAATGTCTTCACAGCTGGAAGAAACTGTTGCAGAGACAAAACGACTAACAGAAAAGTTGAAGATCTCGAAAATAGATCCAGATGCAGCAATTTAAGATTAGTGGGGCTATCCGAAGCGGTCCCGACTGCCGAATTACAATGCTTGTGTGAAAGGGATCTGCCGACAGCATTGGGAATCAACAGAGGATGTAGAGTTGAAAGAGCTCACAGGGTGGGCCCAGACCTGCGCTCCCATAACCGAGAATCCGGAGATCAGGCAATAAGACCACGCCAAGTGATTATGACATTTCTAGACTATAACGATAAATGTGACATCATAAGGGCTTATAGACAGCAAACTCCACCACTGATCATAAGAGGTATGAGGCTTCTCTTATTCGAGGATTTCTCTGCAGACGTGGCCAAGCGAAGAAGAGCCTTTAGCAAGATTTGTGTCTCCCTATTTCAAGCCAGGAGAAATGTTGCGCTTCAGTATCTGGCCCTGCTGAGGATTTTTCAAAAGGATGGCAACAGTATTGATTACAACTCGGCAAGGGACGCAGAAAGAGATATTGAAAAAATATTGCAATCGACAAAAATTGCAGAGAGAAGAAGAGATCGGAAGAGGGACAAACGGCAACCATCACCGAAATCTCAGATCTACGGACCACACTAGATGAAAAACCTCAGTGACAGTCTCTCTGATGCCTTGATTCATCTTCTTACCCACTCTTTCTTTTAGTAGACTGAAGTTATGCCGCAGTGTCTTGGTGGGGATATCAAGTTTTTGAATGACCTATCTTTGTGAGCAAAGGTTGACGGGGATCTAGTGGGGGAGGATTATGGGCTGCCTTGTGACATTGGTGACTCGCCGAGCCAGGGGATGCTTGTTCACACCATCTTTAGCCCCCTTCTTTGGGGATGTGTCCTGTGGTTTGGCAAGGGAAGTAACGAAATAAACAACTTAGTCAAATTGGGTGGGGGTAAGTAAGAGATATGGACGGCTCCCTGGTATTCTTTTGTATCTATTTCCTATGGTGCAAGATGAGCTTCTTTATTATGATTGTGTGACCAAGCACATTCTCATCTTCAGAAAAAAGTGAAGTCCAGAGCACTTTCAGTGGTGTGTAGAGTTGGGAACACACTACAGTGCACTACGAATTTAAAGTTACTGTTGACTAAGGGTTGATTGCTTTGCTGTGTTTTTCTTTTTTTTTTTGTTTCTTCTTCAAACATCTTCTTTCTTTTAAGAGTCACTGAAAGACTCCGAATGCTGTGCAAAACTTCCACAAGCAACCAATAAAAGGTAGTAAATAGATTCTACAGGGACCCTTATGATTATTTCCTGGAATGTAAAAGACCTGAGGTCCCCGAATAAAAGATCTAAGGTATTGAGACACCTCAAACGATTCTCCCCAGATATCGTCCTTCTTCAGGACACTCATTTGGGAGAAGAGCATTTTTTCAGACTTAAAAGACTCTGGTTTGGGACTGTAGTGGGATCGGCAGCACAGGGGAGACATGCAGGGGTAGTGATCTTATTCCACCGGAATTTTTGTTTTTCAGCTATTATCCCAGGAGTGTGACAAACAGGGGAGATGGGTCCGGGTCACTATAGATCATGGGGGAGAAACCTATTCTATACATAACATCTATGGTCCTAATAGTTCAAATAAATCCTTCTTTGAAGATATAGAAAGGAAGATTATTCTTGACAATTCACCTCTGATAATCACTGGCGGTGACTTTAAAAAGTACATAAAATAGATCAGGACAGAAGGAGCCAGAGCAGGACCCCTCAGAGAAGAAAATGCACTCCCTTCTCTTCTTAACCAGACTGGGTTGAGAGATGTCTGGCGCTGGCTACATCCTGACGCTAGAGACTTTACTCATTTTTCCCATGTCAATCCTGGTCAAGGATCGATTATCTTTCGACCTCTGAAAATTTATTGACTATACTGAAATCGGTTGAAATATATGATTTGGTCATATCGGACCATGCCCCAGTGGGTATTGAACTGACGGACAAGGTGGTTAGAGGGACAGACTTTATATGGAGGTTTCCTGCCTTCCTTACGAAGGATGAGGGATTTAATGACAAATTGCGCTGTTGCTGGGAGGAGTTTATATTTGACAACAGAGAACACATAGATCAAACTGCTCTGTTTTGGAATACGGCAAAGACGGTGCTGAGAGCCAGAATTTTAATGTATGTCTCTTCCCTCAAGAAAAAGGTGAAGGAGGGGTATTCCGAATCGAGTGCAAAACTCAGACATGCTTACACGGAGTTCTTGCAGAATCCCTCAGCTCAAAATAGAGAACATTGGAAACTGGTCAAACAAGACTTTGAGATGTGGTTAGACAGAAGGGAGCAGATGTATCAAACTAGACAAGAAGTTGAATTACTCAGACATGGTAACAAGGCGGGTAAATTATTGGCGAGATTGGTGAAGGGGCGCTCTCAAGTATCTCCCATAGTCAGAATAAAAGATAGACAAGGAAAGGTAACTTCCGATCCCAAGAACATAATTGCCGTACTACAAGACTTTTATAAAGACCAATATAAATCCTCCCACACCAACATAACAGAGGGCAGATCCTTCCTCCAACATTTATCTCTCCCAAAACTTACACAGGAGCAGTTGGATGTAATTAAAGCAGATATTAAGGAAGAGGAGGTAACGCAAACTATTATGCGGGCTTAACACGAGACGATCTATCATGCGATAGATCGTCAGGGTCACGGTTTTCGTGACGCACATCCGGCATCGCTTGCGACGTCGGCCTGTGTGACACCTCCTAGCGACGCAGTATCGCTCACAAATCGTGAGTCGTGTACTGGTCACTAGGTTACATAAAATTGTTTATTAAACATGGCGCCGGTTGTTCATCGTTCCCGTGGCAGCACACGTCGCTCCGTGTGACACCACGGGAACGATGAACATTGCTTACCTGCGTCCCGCGGCTCCCGCCGGCTATGTGGGAGGAATGAGGTGGGCGGGATGTTTACATACCGCTCATCTCCGCCCCTCCGCCTCTATTGGCTGGCCGCCGTGTGACGTCGCTGTAACGCCGAACATCCCTCCCACTTCCGGAAGTGGATGTTCGCCGCCCTCAGCAACGTCGCACGGGAGGTAAGTACGTGTGACGGGGGGTTAACGACTTTGTGCACCACGGGCAATCAATTACCCATGACGCACAAACGACGGGGGCGGTTACAATCGCTCGTGCAATCGCACGATAGATCGTAACTTTTAAAGCCCGCATTAGTCATCTTCAGAATGGGAAGGCACCCGGATCTGATGGGTATAGTGGGGAGTTTTATAAGGCACTTAAAGAACAGATTTCCCCGACATTGACTACTTATGACAACAACATTTTGACAACGGGGGACATTCCAGTCAAATCCAAAGAGACGTACATCAAAGTAATACCGAAACAAGAAAAGGACCCCCTAGAGGCAGGCTCCTATAGACCTATTTCACTAATTGACCTAGAACAAAAGATGATGTCTAAAATAATGGCTGAACATTTGATTGGGGTGCTTCCTCAGTTGGTGAAACAGGCTCAGGTGGGGTTTGTTAAAGGGAGGGCTGCGGTTAAGAACATAAGGAAAGTTTTGACAGTGTTGGACGTGGTAGGATGACAGCAACACTCAGGTGACAGACCAGCTCTCCTAACTCTAGATGCAGAGAAAGCATTTGATAACGTCAGTTGGGAATGGTTGGGGGCGATGCTGGACACTTTCAATTTAAAAGGCAAATATAGAACATACTTGGACGGGGTATACAACAGCCCTACAGCCAGAATACATACTCCTGGATTCCTCTCTGCTCCTTTTCACCTACACAAAAGGGACCAGACAGGGCTGTCCAATGTCGCCATTGTTTTTGAACCTGGCCATGGAACCCTTTGCTAGATATGTGGAAGAGACTGATCTATTTCATGGAATTATTATTATTTATTATTTTTATTTATTTATAGAGCACCATTAATTCCATGGTGCTGTACATGAGAAGGGGGTTACATACAAAATACGTATACAAGTTACAGTAGACAGACTAGTACAGAGGGAAGAGGGCCCTACCCTTGCGGGCTTACATTCTATAGGATTATGGGGAGGAGACAATAGGTGGGGTGTAGGTCAGGCGGCGGCTCCGCACGGTGGTCGGGCGGCAGCTCCGCACGGTGGTCGGGCGGCAGCGAGTTCATTGTAGATTGTAGGCATTTCTGAACAGGTGCGTTTTCAGGTTCCGTTTGAAGTTTGCAAGGGTAGGGGATGGAATTAATGTAAGCAAGGATATAGTCAAAATTGCTCATTTTGCAGATGACGTCATATTGTTCCTGTCACAACCACTAGCACAGTTAGGAGATATTTTTTATTTTATTCAGAAACTTGGGGAATACTCGGGCTACAAGATCAATATTAACAAAAGTGAACTTTTAGAATTAGGAGAAAAAACACCCCTGGAGCACTGGAGGAAGCTGGGTTTGGAGCTCCGTATCTCAAAGTCACATATAACGTATTTGGGGATAAAGATAGGGAGGTGACCAGATCAATTATACTCACTAAACTATACCCCCCTGATAGGTAAAATATTGGAGGAATTGCAAAGGTGGCATCACTTACCAATATCCCTTCTGGGTAGATGTCATTTGATCAAAATGATTAGCTTTGCCAGACTCCTATATCCCTTGCAAACCCTACCCCTGATTTTAAAACACTCGGACATAAACAAACTAAAGAAGACCTTTACACACTTTATTTTGACAGGTAAAAGACCCAGAATCGCTGAAGAAATATTGATACTATTAAGAAATGAAGGAGCGCTTAATTTCCCAAACATACGGGCTTACAATATTGCCTCTTTGTTCAAGCATGTGGTGGATGGATGCACGACACGAGTTGTTACTCAAACACACATCTAGAATGACAGTTAGCTGCCCCATGGGACCTGACAGCTCTTATCCAGACTAAACAAGCCAAACTGCCACAGTCGATAAAATCCTCCTTTCTACTAAGGGACACTATAATGTCCTGAAAAATAGTAAGGAAAGCTTTCCAACTCCCCTCTACAGATATGCCAATATTTGGCCACCCCAAATTCCCCCAGGGAGCAGAGATCAGGATAGTAATTGGACAGACAAGTGACCATGTACGGAAGGCGGGGAGTATTAGGAGCTTAGAGGATAAAAAAAAAATAAAAAAAAAAATCGATGTCTCCACAAGAAATCATGGTTAAATTCCAGATACATAGTAAGCATTTCATACCGATCCTGCAGCTCCGGTCTTTCTGTCAATCCAGACTCAGACAGTTAGAAAAGGAAGCTACCTCTCATGCCCTAGACGAAATTATTGGCCCATGTACCCAGATGGTGAGCATTTCCTCACTGTACGGTAATATAAGACACAAATTTTTGAAAGCAAGACAGAGTAAACCGTTCAGGACATGGAAGAGGTGGACTAGAGACGAGGAGATAGCGGAGACAATACTGCAAGGGTGGGAACGGGTGAGAAAATCCATCTTGTGTGAGAGATGGAGGAAGACTTATTTTAAATGCATGCACACAGCGCTGTATGGATTTAACATCCCGCCTTCCCTTAGTTGCCCTGACAGAATTATAGTGTGTCCTAATTGTAGGGTGCCCTTTACAAACCTTTGGCACGGGGTGTGGGAATGCACAGAAGTAGTAACATACTGGAAGCTAATAAAGAGACCAGATCCAGGCATGTTGGGGAACAGAACTTCCACAAGCGCCACAGGCTTTGCTTTTCCATCAGCTTCGTCCCCGTGAATCTGAATCTAAACTTGGGATAGACAAAGTGAAGATCCCTAGAAATATTCACACATTTTTAATTGTGGCTTTACGAAATCTTTTTAGTGAGTGGCTTAAACCAAATATTCCATCAATGGGATCAATAATATCTCAAATGAAGCAATTATTAGGACTAGAATTGATAGAAGCTGAAAGGAGCAAAGAAAAATCAGCGGGGAGGGTTTTTCCGCTGTGGAAACAGTTTATAGGGTTCCACTATAGTCCTCAGGAAATTCTTAAACTAGTCAGTCCTTTTCGCCATACGGAATGGTACTGTCTGGAAAACCTGGGGGGGACATTGGGGGCTTTAGGGACATCAACAATTACTTAATGTGCATTATATGGAATCGGTGGCTGATACCATCACAGAGGCAGAATTGTGGAAGGGTTCACATTCTCACTCATTGTTTCTTTGTGTACATGTCTTCTTTCCCTTTTTTTTTTTCTTGTGTTAATACTCTATTTTTCCTTCACTTTTTTTATTTAATAGCTTAAATTAAAAAGGCTGTAACTAACGCTATAGCAATGTGCAAGGTACACTGCTCGAAGGTTGAGCATATCAATCTCATGTACACGGTTTAATTCTTTGAACAAGTTATTGCTTCCCTTTGTTATGTCTAAAAAAAAATTAATTAAAAAAGAATGTTTTTTTTTTTAAAAAAAAAGTAGCATCTGCATAAAAATTGTTAGCATCAGAAATTTCCAGACCCACATTTTAAATACATATAAGGTTAGACTCAAACATGCATGATATTATCCAAAGAACTAGAGTCATTGCACCAAATTTTTGTCTTTTACAAAAGTGCAATCAATTTTATTATAACTTAGTGCTTAAAACACAGATTATTTTTTGTATAGACAATTTCACAGATAATGTTTCAACGGTAAATTACATGGATACAGGGAAGACAAAGGGGCCCTCTTTACAGATAGCACAGCTATTAGTAAATTGGCAACATTATATCTACTTCTAGATCAACACTGGAATAGCATATAGTACCCACAGAAATGTGCATAGTATTGTAAACCTTAGATGGTATCCATATGCTACTTCCTATTAGGCAAATGCTACAGTCATGGCCAAACGTTTTGAGAATGCTACAAATATTAAATTTTTACAAAGTCTACTGCTTAAGTTTTTCTAATGGCAATTTGCATATACTCCAGAATGTCATAAAGAGTGATCAGCTTAACAGCAATTACTTGCAAAGTCAATATTGGCTAAGAAAATGAACTTCAACCCCCAAAACACATTTCAACATCATTGCATTCCTGCCTTAAAAGGAGCAGCTAACATTGTTTTAGTTATTGTTCCATTAACACAGGTGTGGGTGTTGATGAGGACAGGGCTGGCGATCAATCAGTCATGATTAAGTAAAGCGGGCTTTACACACTGCGATATCGGTCCCTATATCGCTAGTGTGGGTACCCGCCCCCATCTGTTGCGTGACACGGGCAAATTGCTGCCCGTGCCGCACAACATCGCCCAGACCCGTCACACATACTTACCTGCCCGGCGACGTCGCTGTGACCGGTGAACTGCCTCCTTTCTAAGGGGGCGGTCCGTGCGGCGTCACAGCGACGTCACTAAGCGGCCGCCCAATAGCAGCGGAGGGGCGGAGCTGAGCGGGACCTAACATTCTGCCCACCTCCTTCCTTCCGCATAGCGGCCGGGAGGCAGGTAAGGAGAGCTTCCTCGTTCCTGCGGTGTCACATGGAGCGATGTGTGCTGTCGCAGGAACGAGGAACAACCTCGTTACTGCTGCAGTAATGATTTTTGAGAATGGACCCCCATGTCACCGATGAGCGATTTTGCACGTTTTTGCAACAATGCAAAATCGCTCATCGGTGTCACACGCAACGGCATCGCTAATGCGGCCGGATGTGCGTCACCAATTCCGTGACCCCAACGAGTTCGCATTAGCGATGTCGTAGCGTGTAAAGCCCCCTTTAGAATGACACCACTGGACACTTTAAAAGGAGGCTGGTGCTTGGTATCATTGTTTCTCTTCAGTTAACCATGGTTATCTCTAAAGAAACACGTGCAGCCATCATTGCTCTGCACAAAAATGGCCTAACAGGGAAGAGTATCGCAGCTACAAAGATTGCACCTCAGTCAACAATCTATCGCATCATCAAGAACTTCAAGGAGAGAGCTTCCATTGTTGCCAAAAAGGCTCCAGGGCGCCCAAGAAGAACCAGCAAACGCCAGGACTGTATCTTAAACCTGTTTCAGCTGCGGGATTGGACTACCATGGCAGCAGGCTGGTGTGAGTGCTTCTGCACGCACTGTGAGGCGGAGACTCTTTGAGCAAGGCCTGGTTTCAAGGAGGGCAGCAAAGAAGCCACTTCTCTCCAGAAAAAACATCAGGGACCGACTGATATTCTGCAAAAGGTACAGGGAGTGGACTGCTGAGGACTGGGGTAAAGTAATTTTCTCAGATGAATCCCCTTTTCGATTGTTTGGGACATCTGGAAAACAGCTTATTAGGAGAAGAAGAGGTGAGCGCTACCACCAGTCTTGTCTCATGCCAACTGTTAAGCATCCTGAAACGATTCATGTGTGGGGTTGCTTCTCAGCCAAGGGAATCGGCTCACTCACAGTCTTGCCTAAAAACACAGCCATGAATAAAGAATGGTACCAGAATGTCCTCCAAGAGCAACTTCTCCCAACCGTCCAAGAGCAGTTTGGCGCCCAACAATGCCTTTTCCAGCATGATGGAGCACCTTGCCATAAAGCAAACGTGATCACTAAATGGCTCATGGAACAAAACAGAGATTTTGGGTCCATGGCCTGGAAACTCCCCAGATCTTAATCCCATTGAGAACTTGTGGGCAATCATCAAGAGACGGATGGACAAACAAAAACCAACAAATTCTGGAAAAATGCAAGCATTGCTTATGCAAGAATGGACAGCTATCAGTCAGGAATGCTCCAGAAGTTGATTGAGAGCATGCCAGGGAGAATTGCGGAGGTCCTGAAGAAGAAGGGTCAACACTGCAAATATTGACTTGCTGCATTAACTCATTCTAACTGTCAATATAACCTTTTGGCACTCATAATCGGATTGCAATTATATTTCTGTATGTGATGTAAACATCAGACAAACACAATTAAAAACCAGAGGGCAACAGATCATGTGAAAATATAATTTTGGTGTCATTCTCAAAACGTTTGGCCATGACTGTAGATAAGCGCACAGACATTATTTTAAGTGCATGAAGTACGTGCATAGAAATATAAAAAAATGTACACAAAACATACTATGCAGATACAAAAGTCGTTTTAGCAGAGCAGTGTGTCACTATGCAAATGCATGTATTGTATACAAAACAATGTAGATACAGAGCAAACAAACGTTTAGTAGGGCAGTGCCTCACTATACATATGCATAGATGTTCCTATTGTGATCCCTGATTGTGCTCACAAGGTTAAACCAGTGCTGATTAAAGATCCAAGGTTACAATATTCTTCCTTACCCATGTGGGAGCCAGGGAGTTGTGTTTGTGTGAAGTGGGCTCCTGCCCCTACAGCTGTTTCACAGACGTAAAGATCCGCTTCGTCAGGGGGCGTGGAAAATTGTATAATTGAAAACATCAGCTCAAGACGCAAAAAAAATAAGCAGTCTCTGAGCTCCACATCCCGAAAAATGAGAACGCTATGGGTTTCAGAAAATGGCGCCAAAAGCACAAATTTTATTTTTTTTTAACAAACTTCTGAATTTTTGTAACCCCTTAGATAAAAGTACAAGCATACATGTTTGGTTTCTACGAACTCGTACTAATCTGAGGAATCATACTGACATGTTAGTTTTACCATATAGTGAACACTGTGAATAAAATATTCGAAAAACAATCGTGCAATTGCACTTTTTTTGCAAATTCACCGCACTTGGAATTTTTTTCCTATTTCCCAGTACAATAGATGGTAAAACTAATGATTTCACTCAAAAGTACAATTTGTCACTCAATAAATAAGCCCTTATATGGCAAGATTGACGGAAAAATAAAAAGTTACGGCTCTCGGAAGAAGGGGAGCAAAAAAAAACCAAAACGGAAAATCGCCCGGGGGTGAAGGGGTTAAGTTTTGAGTACTATAATACTATGACAAAATCTTATGAACGTATGAATAACAAAACTGATAGCTGTCAGTGAATGGCCCTCAGCAATACGTCTGGCTCATGTACACGGAAAGCCACATTACACTGCAGGGGGTATAATTTTACTGCAAGGGGTGTGTGTAATTATACTCCAGGAGGTGGTTATTTCACGATAAGTTACTATATGAATATACTCAAAAGGGGGATAATTATTATAGTCAAAAGGATGGGGGTCATTATTCTATGATTATAATCTAGTGGGGGAGGGTCATTATTCTAGGATTATAATCTGGTGGGGGACATTATTCTACAATTATACTCCAGGGAGTGGTCACCACAAAAACGCAGCAAAAAAAACCAAAAAAAACTGCACTGTGCGGACAGCCAAAATAAAATCTCAGACTTTGTTTGGGAAGGAAATTCATGCAGTTTTGACATCAAAACTGCACCCAAAAAACGCGCAGAAAGAGCGGCAAAAAACGCAGCATGTGCACATAGCCTTATATAGGACTACACTGTGTGCAGACGTATTAGGTAAATGAGTATTTTGATCACGATACGTTTTATACATGTTGTCCTACTTCAAGCTGTATAGGCTTAAGAGCCAACTACCAATTAAGTAAATCAAGTGATGTGCATCTCTGTAAATAGGAGGGGTGTGGTGTAATGACATCAACACCCTATATAAGGTGTGCTTAATTATTAGGCAACTTCCTTTCCTTTGGCAAAATGGGTCAGAAGAGAGATATGACGGGCCCTGAAAAGTCCAAAATTGTGAGATGTCTTGCAGAGGGATGCAGCAGTCTTTAAATTGCCAAACATTTGAAGCGTGATCACCGAACAATCAAGCGTTTCAGGGCAAATAGCCAACAGGGTCGCAGGAAGAGTGTTGGGCAAAAAAGGGGCAAAATAACTGCCCATAAATTGAGGAAAATCGAGCGTGAAGCTGCCAGGATGCCATTTACCACCAGTTTGGCCTTATTTCAGAGCTGCAACGTTACTGGAGTATCAAAAAGCACAAGGTGTGCCATACTCAAGGACATGGCCAAGGTTAGGAAGGCTGAAAAACCACCACCTCTGAACAAGAAACATAAGATAAAACGTCAAGACTGGGCCAAGAAATATCTTAAGACTGATTTTTCAAAAGTTTTATGGACTGATGAAATGAGAGTGACTCTTGATGGGCTTGAGGAATGGCTGTTATGATCCGGAACCATGGAAGATCATAATAGATCATTGGCAAAAAGGTGACAAGAGCATTGGCAACTAATCTAGCCGCCATCCCCTTACTAACCATCAACAATAGAAGTAGCTGAGAGGTGAACTAACATCCTATGCACCGCGAATCCAGCCAGAGAACTAGCTATCCTAAAGGAAGGAAAGATGAATAACTCTCTGCCTCAGAAATAGACCGCAAAAGGTATAGCAAGCCCCCCACATTCAAAGGCTACAGTGATATAGGAAAATACAATACACGGATGATAGGATTAGCAAAGGTGAGGCCCCACTAACTAAATAGAAAAGGATAGGAAAGGGGCTGATGGTGGCCAGAAAAAAACCCTACAAAAACCCAAATACCTGATAGTACAAAAAGGTCCTCAGATCGCACGATCCGCACTCTGTCCTACATCAGGCAATCTTGTCAAACTAATGAACAGAAAATAGGAACAATTACAAACTCAAGAAGCAACAAACACATGGACTTATAGGAGCAAAACTCCAAACATAGCTGCAGGGTGCTTCCCAGGTAGGCAACAAAGAGGGAAGATTCCTGCATGCAAATCAACTGACAATAACCACAGTAAATGACAAACCCAGATAAGAACAAAAAGAACAAAACAACTAAGAAAGAACCAAGCACTTATCCGGGGTTAGATGTGGTCTGGAGCAGATGAAAAGGCTGGTGAACTAAAGAACAAATGATAACCAGCCCAGACAGCCATTAAGCAAGAGCTTAAATAGGCAGAGAGTTAGCAATGGAAACGCCCATTGATCCAGCACACTTGGTCTCTGTCCAAACCATTCCTGGCCACAAGAGGGAGCCTCACAGCAGCAAAAGCATAACTGACATTCACAACAGGTGGGCCAGAGGCTGATCAGTAAAGAGCAGAGAGCTCCACTCAGACGCCAGCAAAGTGGAGGTGGGGTACTGGTATGGGCTGGTATCATCAAAGATGTGGGACCTTTTCGGGTTGAGGATAGAGTGAAGCTCAACTCCGAGACCTACTGCCAGTTTCTGGAAAACAACTTCTTCAAGCAGTGGTACAGGAAGGAGTCGGTATCGTTCAAGAAAAACATGATTTTCATGCAGGACAATTCTCCATCACATGCATCCAACTACTTCACAGCCTGGCTGTCCAGTAAAGGTCTAAAACAGGGGTGGGGAACCTTTTTACTGCCGGGGGCCATCTGGAAATTTCTACGAACCATCGGGGGCTGCACAAAATTATCAATGTGAAAATTATCCGGCTACATTTGGTCAAGCAATTAATTAACTTACCCCTATTGTGGTGGCCAGAGATGCTTCTCTTTGGCGCAGCGGTTCATTTTCGGTGATATTGATCATGTTGCTTCTCACAGCTGCTTTTCCAGGATTGTCTCGGTCTGGAGCAGTCAACTCTTTGTGATAATAAGATTGGTAAATCATATACATCACAACTGACACTGGGACTGCTGTATATATATATACACATCACAGGAGGGGCTGGGGGCATATACATCACATAGGAGATGCTGGAACTACTGTATATACATCACATAGGAGATGCTGGGACAGCTGTATATATATATATATATATATATATATATATATATATATATTTTAAAGGATATGCCCCAGCCCCTCCTGTGATGTATATGCCCCAGCATTTCCAATGTGATGTATATGCCAACAGCCCCTCCTGTGATGTATATGCCCCCAGGGTCTCCTGTGATGTGTATGCTCCAGCCCCACCTGTAATATATACATTACAGGAGAAAATGGGGCATATACATCACAAGAAGGGCTAGGAGCATATACATCACAGGTGGGGCTGGGAGAAAATATACGTCACAAAAAAGGCTGAGGACATATACATCACTGGGAGGCATAGATATTGCTTTGGAGAGCAGACAGCACTGGGGGGGGGGCACGGACAGCACTGGGGGGGAACGGACAGCAATAGGGGGCACGGACAGCAATAGGGGGGCACGGACAGCATTGTGGAGAATGGACATCACTGGGGGCACAGCACTGGGGGCACAGCACTGTGGGGGGTGGGGGGAGTCACACAGCTCTGGGGGAGGGGGGGCACACAGACCTAGTGGAGAGGGGGGTACACACAATCCTAGAAGAGGGGGGGGACACACAGACCTAGAAGAGGGGGGACACACAGACCTAGAGGGGGGGGGACACACAGACCTAGAGGAGGGGGGGACACACAGATCTAGTGGAGAGGGGGGACAGAGACCTAGGGGAGGGGGGGCACACAGCCCTGGGGGCCACACAAACCTGGGGAAGAAGCACACAACCCTGTGGAAGAAGCACACAACCCTGGTGGAGCGGACACAGAGGGAGCAGGCACATGGCAGCTGGGAAATGAGCACATAGCAGCACAGTGGGAACGGGCACACAGCACAGTGGGAGCGCACACTGGGGAGCGGGCACGGGGGAGCTGGCACAAAGGAGCAAGCACGGAGGAGCGGGCACGGGGAAGCTGTAACGGAGAAGCGGGCACGGGGGAGCGAGCACGTATTAGCTAACACGCAGCACGGGGGAGCGCGCACGGAAGAGCTGGCACGCAGCAGGGGGGAGCGCTCACCTACTAGTTGAAGCCGTCAAACTGCTGCTGGGCTTCTGTGGGACGGGGTGAAAGTGTTAACCCCAACCCACAAAATAAGTCCTGAGCACACACGCACTGACCAGCGTTCAGTAGTGAACGCTGAATGCGCGTCCTCGTAGAGCGCATGGGGATTTAAAGGGCCGGCAACCGGCAAGACACGGATGCCGGCAGAGTCCTGGGGGCAGTAGAAAAGGTCTTCCGGAGGTTCCCCACTCCTAGTCTAAAAGATGAAAAAATAATCACATGGCCCCCTTGTTCACCTGATCTGGACCCCATAGAGAACCTGTGGTCCCTCATAAAATGTGACATCTACAGGGAGGGAAAACAGTACACCTCTCGGAACGGTGTCTGGGAGGCTGTGGTGGCTGCTGCACGCAATGTTGATCGCAAACAGATCAAGCAACTGACAGAATCTATAGATGGTAGGCTGTGTAGTGTCATCATAAAGAAAGGTGGCTATATTGGACACCAATTTTTTGGGGTTTTGTTTTTGCATGTCAGATATGTTTTTTTCTAAATTTTGTGCAGTTATATTGGTTTACCTTGTGAAAATAAACAAGTGAGATGGGAATATATTTGTTTTTTATTAAGTTGCCTAATAATTCTGCACAGTAATAGTTACCTGCACAAACAGATATCCTCCTAAGATAGCCAAATCTAAAAAAACCCACTCCAACTTCCAAAAATATTAAGCTTTGATATTTGAGTCTTTGAGAACATAGTTGTTAATCAATAATAAAAAACTCCTCTAAAATACCACTTGCCTAATAATTCTGCTTGCGGTGTATATAAACTTTTTAGTTTCACATTCCTAAACTTCACGTTTAACAAAGAAAATGAAACTATACAAGTCCTTATCTAAAGTAAGCAGAGGTCTCTGTTGCATTACACCAGGAAAGACACAGTACAGGCTCTACAAAGACAAAATGGAGTGTAGATTTAACAAAATAGATTCTGCTCTCATTAAAGCAATACACAGATGGATGAATAAAGAGTATAACTTGGCTATAAAAAAAGTTTATTCTCCCCATCAAAAATTAGAAAAATGAAATATGTAAAAACATGAATAGTTTGTAAATGATCATAAAACGTACACAACTGTAATGACCCATGAAAAGAAATGAACTCTTTATTAACAGATAGTAAAAGCCTATTAATATTTACTAAAACAGACATTCTATTCATGACTATGGCTTCACTCCTGTTATTTACCCTGTTACCAGCGTACGCTGCTTACACAGAGTCGGTGCTCATTGGTCTCCCGCAGTCAAACACACCAATGCGTGCTGCCCTGCAGGAGCCCGACGACCAAAAAATGAACCAGAACAGTGTGTAACGATCAGCAATTTCACAGCAGGGGCCAGATCGCTGCTTAGTGTCACACACAGCGAGATCACTGATGAGGTCACTGGTACAACACAAAACCTGTGACTCAGCAGCGATCTTGCTAGCGATCTCGCTATGTACCCCTTCCACAAAGACAAAATGGAGTGTAGATTTAAAAAATTAGATACTGCTCTCATTCAAGCAATACACAAATGGATGAATAGAGTATAACTTAGCTATATATTAAAAAAAAAAAAAAAATTGTCTCCTAATCAAAAATTAGAAGAAAAAGTATGTAAAAAGATGAAGTTTGTAAATGATCCATCATAAAAAGTACACAACCGTAATGACCCATGAAATAAAATGAACTCTCTATTAACAGATAGCAAGTCTTAATATTTACAAAAACAGGCATTCTACTCATGACTATGGCTTCAATCTTGCGTGAATTATCTTATGTATAATAAAATCTGCTTTCCGAGCAAAACATTTTCCACATTCTGAACATGAATATGGATTCTCTCCTGTGTGAATTATCTTATGTTTATTAAGATTTGATTTTGCAGCAAAACATTTCCCACATTCTGAACATGAATATGACTTCTCTCCTGTGTGAATTCTCGCATGTATAATAAGATGTGATTTCCGAGCAAAACATTTTCCACATTCTGAACATGAATATGGCTTCTCTCCTGTGTGAATTATCTTATGTTTATTAAGATTTGATTTTACAGCAAAACATTTTCCACATTCTGAACATGAATATGGCTTCTCTCCTGTGTGAATTATCTTATGTTTATTAAGATTTGATTTTGCAGCAAAACATTCCCCACATTCTGAACATGAATATGATTTCTCTCCTGTGTGAATTCTCTCATGTGTAATGAGATATGATTGCTGAGAAAAACATTTCCAACATTCTGAACATGAATATGGCTTCTCTCCTGTGTGAATTCTCCCATGTTTAACAAGAGCTGATTTCTCAGCAAAACATTTCCCACATTCTGAACATGAATATGAATACTCTCCTGTGTGAATTCTCTCATGTGTAATGAGATATGATTGCTGAGAAAAACATTTCCCACATTCTGAACATGAATATGGCTTCTCTCCTGTGTGAATTCTCCCATGTTTAACAAGAGCTGATTTCTGAGCAAAACATTTCTCACATTCTGAACATGAATATGGCTTTTCTCCTGTGTGAATTCTCCCATGTTTAACAAGAGCTGATATCTGAGCAAAACATTTCTCACATTCTGAACATGAATATGGCTTCTCTCCTGTGTGAATTCTCACATGTTTAACAAGACTTGATTTGTGAGCAAAACATTTCCCACATTCTGAACATGAATATGGCTTCTCTCCTGTGTGAATTTTCTCATGTCTAATGAGCTCTGATTTCATAGCAAAACATTTCCCACATACTGCACATGAATATGGCTTCACTCCTGTGTGAATGCTCTCATGTGTAATGAGATGTGATTTCTGAGCAAAACATTTCCCACATTCTGCACATGAATATGGCTTCACTCCTGTGTGAATTATCTCATGTCTAATAAGATTTGATTTCTGAGCAAAACATTTCTCACATTCTGAACATGAATATGGCTTCGCTTCTTTGTTACTTTCACTTCCCTTAGCATTCTGTGTAGAACTCCTGGTACCGTCATCTGTCATAAAAAAAATTGAAGTTATAAGCTTTTAATAATATAACTTCAAACATTCACATAGACACTCATAAATCCATATAACTTCCAAAGTGTGTAGCAAAATTCTACTTTAAAAAGGCCTGTGTGACAGAAAATACCCAAAAATGACATCATTTTAAAAAAAGACATTCAATAAAACATTTACAAACATATCCAGTGGCACTCAATAATATAAGGATACTTTGGCATTGCATTACTGCTGTAGAAATATTAGAAAAAAGGGATTAATACACAGGTAATGAGAAAAATGAGTGAAACGACATAGGCATTGCATTACTGCTTTAGAGATATTTGCAAAGTGAGATTCTTAGCTTATGTATTGACCAATCCATGTGAGCCCGATAACCTTGACAAGCATCTGACCAAGCACTCCGCCCTATAGCCAGGGTGTGTCCACCATCTTAATTTACCAGGAACCTATCTGCCCAGACATGCAGATTGTTAAATCACACATAGAGGCATTTAAGGTTAGGTTCCCAATATAATGAGATCACCTTGTCGAGGTTATCGGGCTCACATGGATTGGCCAATACATAAGCTAAGAATCTCTCTTTACAAATATCTCTAAAGCAGTAATGCAATGCCTAGGTCTTTTTACTCATTTTTCACATTAGCTATGTATTTATCCCTTTTTTGTAATATTCCTACAGCAGCAATGCAATGCAAAAGTACACCTCAGATGCATCACAGGAATTAAAGCAATGTGGAAGGAAAAAATTAAGATTTTAATTTTTCCCACAAAAGTGTTGCTTTAACCACAAATTTTCATTTTCCCAAGGGTAAGATGAGGAAATGGACCATATAATTCTGTTAGGCAATTTCTCGAGGGTACGCCGATAGCCCATATGTGGTGAAAACTACTGCTTGGGTCCACAGCAGGACTCGGAAGGGAAGGAGCAACATTTGACTTTTGGAGAACAAAATTGGCTGAAATAGATAGAGAATGCCATGTCACGTTTGTAAAGCCCTTGATGTGCCTAAACAGTGGAAACACCCCACAAATTATCTCATTTTGGAAACTACACCACTGAAGGAATGTATTTAGAGGTGTGGAGATGATAGGAGTACCCTTATATAAGGCAAGGGGTCTTTAGCCGACCCCCAGCTATTATGGCGGACCCATCTGCACCCAATGATAAGGTTGCTGGGGGCGTTGGATATGTGGAACGCCCCATAGGCTGTGAGCTGTGAATG
Source organism: Anomaloglossus baeobatrachus (assembly GCF_048569485.1). Taxonomy (NCBI): domain Eukaryota; kingdom Metazoa; phylum Chordata; class Amphibia; order Anura; family Aromobatidae; genus Anomaloglossus; species Anomaloglossus baeobatrachus. Next base: position 325,492 of record NW_027445228.1, read on the forward strand.
CTGCTGTCAAAGATTGAAAAGTTAACAGCAATGGGTAAAGCTTACCTCCACTGAATAACTGAATAGACATCATCTGCTGCCAATAACAGAGACTTAGCTTCTGGTCCGCAAGAAGTAATAGGATGAAATAATACTTTACATATCGAGGAGGGGTTAAAGAAAACCTGGCAGCTACAAGAACACTATTTATTTGCAGATACAGTGGCAATCTGAGTACCTAGTATTTAAATAATATCTATCTGGTTTATTCAAACAGTGTGTAATGCTAGTCACTGCATTTATTTCCTCCCCTACACGTAGTGTCTCTCTCCTTTGTGTGCAGTGTAGGACTTTTGCTTTTCCCTGGGTCTGTGGTATTTGTGGGGTTTGCATCTCCACTCCAGGTGGGGGGAGAGGGTGGTGTTAGATCAGGGTTTGTACAGGAGTTAGTGTGGCGCCCCTGAGGCGTCAGTTGCCACAGGATACTGCATCGCAACCAAGGTGTGGTATCAATCTCGGGTACGGTGGAGGTAATTCACCGGTATGCACACAATTCACACAACACTCATCTTAGCAGCTCTGCCATTGGGCCTGGGCTAGGGTAGGATGGGGGGTGGCCATCACGAGGTATGTGACCTCCTGCTCACTAGTTCAGCCAACCCGGGGAATGGAGTGTAGTTCGGGGGAGCAGCCTGTGACCGCAAGGTAGAGAAGAGACAGATCAGCAGGAGAGCTGTACAGACAGTCAATCAAGGAGTGAAGACCTGTGGCTTGGAGCTGGTGCAGCTCGGCCCAGGTATGGAATAGAAAGGGATCCTAGGGCTCACGTAGAGTGCAGCAGGCACCCGTGACCCGTTTCACTAGCAAGCAAGTGGGTGGCAAGTCCATTAGAACAAGGAACACACAGAAAGGAGCATCGGCCTTGACCTCCGAACTATCCGGGATCAGCTGGAGCCCACCACAGCAAAGCTCAGTACTCCAGAGGCGGCACGTGTCATCTCTGTGCATCGGATACCTCAGTGAGTAAAGAAACTTTGATTGCAATCTCTGTGTCGATCCATATTTCCTCGGCACTTCAGGCACCACGCTCGCCTTACAACATCAGTGTCGACTACCACTCTCAACTTTGCCTGTGGAAAGCTGTACCAACCAAGCTGCGCTACCATCTGCCCCAGAGGAAATGTCCCGTAGTGTCGGCTCATAAATAGCCGCAAACCACAGGTGGCGTCACGAATAACTTTCATCCCCAGTAAATATTTCCCTTCCACCATCTTTATTGACACCGCTGGGGTCACGAAAGCGGGTCTGGCCGCTGTGACATCCCCCTTTCTACACCGGCCTGGTGATGAGTAACCCGCAAGACCCCGTGGGCGCGTCATTAGAGTTACACTGGCGGTCCAGACATGGATACCATCAAGCCTACCTGTGGGATAAGGGACAGCACAAGATCCCTAGACTGAGGGCCTGATTCAGGGTGTCTCTTCTCCAGTTACCCCGGCAACTCTGTGATACCCTGGTTTTGGGAGTAAGTACTCAGCTAAGTAACTGATCAATCACTCAGAACAGGTAACCCCTGAAGAAACCAAGCACCTCCCAGTTTGATTGAACTGAGCTGTCGCTCAACTAACAGCTTGGCATGGCCCTGATTCCATAGAAAGGCAGCAGTCACTCACTGCATCCAAGACAGCAGAGAGATTGTGGCACAGTGGCTGCAAGGGGAAAATGCAGTTACATTCTCCCAGCAGCTGCTCGCTTCCAGTCACCAGCACAGTGGGAGAGGCTGTAACAGTCACCACTCACTACATAGTGGGTGCACAGTAATCAACCCGCTTGTTCCTTGGCTGACAGCTTGTGAGCGGTAAGTGTTACTGTTTCCCGCACTGCATCGGTGACGGTATACGAGCGGCAGCAGGGAGAATGTAACTTCATTTTCTATTGCAGCTGGGAATGTGACTGTTCTCTTTGTTATTTAATGGTGACTCTTCACTGAGGAGGGTTACCTGTGGAAAGATCTCTACTCCGTTCATCACTCCGCACATCCATTTCTCCTTTTTCCATTGTGTCTGCAGCGTTCTGCATATCTTTTCCCTGAATTTCAAAGCTGTAAAATAAATAATGTAAAAGTCAGGGACAGAAGGAAAAGTCATGTGGAAGGTTCTAGATGGACGCTTCTGTTACCAGAGCCGTGTGGCCCCTGAGACCAATCGATGCATGGCCCCTACGCCTCCTATATCGCCCGTGCTGCCCCAGAGTCAGTTCAGCAGGGATAGAAGCAGACGTGGCAGGATCCACTTAGTGTGGTACATTATGACATTGGGATTTCCTTCATTGTTTTGTCTTCACAATTTGGACGCCCTAATGCTTATTTTTCCGTCATTTGAGAATTGTTTTAGTCAACAATGTTGTATTTTTGAAAGTCTTTTTGAGGTAAATTAGTTTTATTCAATTGTTTTTCTTTAAGAGGGTGGACAGAGGCGTACATAGAAATCATGGGACCCCACAGCGGAAGTTCTAATTGGTACCCCCCCCCCTAAAAAAAATAAAAATGTAATTAATATTCAACTGGGTCATATAAGAACCTCTCCCAACTTTACAGCCCTTAAACCTACAAATTTGACCACCACACAAAAAGCAAGGCCAGTTCAAAAATATATAAATCCGGGCAGTGATACAGTGGTAAACACAAAACCTACAAACACTACCCTGAAAGGACTCAAACAAATTTATTGCAAAAATTTCTTTATTATTAAAAGTTGTAAAACAATAGTACAGCAGAAAATGTGAAAAATATACCAATCAAATATGCCCCATGGCACTATATAGTCATCAGTTTGCCAATATTGAGTATTGAAAATATATATCATACATTATTAGTCATAATGACAAACTGTAATATATGGCATCAAATAAATAAATTATGGGGGCGGGGCGATGTAGCCAACCAGAGAGGACGCATGGGAAGAGAGCTCCTATAATCCTGATCTTATCCTAGCTGTTTATACCCGGTTACCTGACACATCTACTCACCGACCTGCTGCTGTGACAGGAGACACCATTTGGAGACTGTCGGTCCTCACCGGAGCTGTTCCCTGAGTAGTGCAGGGCGACGCTGGATCTCCTGAGGCTGGAGTGACTCGCCCACCCCAGGGCTATGGGACACCCGGTGCCAGGCCGGACTAGTTCGGGGTCGTCAGTGGTGGCAGGGCCCGACTCCGTGGCCCTGGTGGGTGTCAGTTAAATATGGCTGGTGACTTGGGGTTTGTGTTCGTGACGCCACCTGTGGTATGCGGCTATTAAGCCGCTGCTGCTGTGTAGGGCCTCCGGGGTGATGATATGGCAGAAATGGTGGTACTGCTCCCCACAGGTGGAGCGTAGCCCCGGGGACACTGTTGGTGCTCGTGAGAGTCTATGGTGTTGTGTGGAAAACACAGTGCAGGGCCGACAGGCATGAAAGAAACAGGCACAAACAACAGTCTCTTTACCTTCTCCTCTTTTACTTCACAAACGGTTAGTCCTGGGAGACCGTTACAGGTGGTAGAGGGCTCCGGCCGGCCTGGAAGTAACTGAGCTGTCGTTTTGGCCAGATGAGTATGAGGCCTACTCCTGTTCTTTTCCTTGCTGTCATAGGACCCTGCTCTCTGGATTTAGCAATGGCCCTCTTGCTGCTGGGACCGGTGGTACGTCCCTTTCCCTCTGTGGTAGGCTGCACAGGCCCTCTCTGGTGCTTCTCTGCTGGAGTCCACACCGGGCCCTGATGATGCAGCTGTACCTTCGGGCTGTTTATGGGCCAGGTGCTTGCAGCTCTCCTGCCCTTCGGATTCGGCTACCAGGGAGTATTTTAGGCCCTGGTGGCCACAGACTCCGATGTCCGAGTCTCTTCTTTGCCTCTCTGCTCCTCCTGCCTCACTACTGGGCCAAGCTGCTCCAGCTCTAGGCCCCAGTTCCACAGGACAGCACTACTCTGCGTCTGCTTGCTATGACTTCTCTCTACAGACTGAACACTATCTCCTCTCTCAGGCCAGACTTAAGGAATGCTCCCTGGAACTCCAGGTTCAGAGCTCCCCCTGCTGGTCTGAGGGAGAACTGCGTTGGATGTTAAACTTACTGGCCAATAGACCTCCCAATTACCTCCAGGCTCAGCATTAACCCTTTGGAGGGGCAATGCTGTTGTGGCGACCAGGTCCTGGGGCGCCACACTCCCCCTTAGTTAAACTCAGTACTCCCGGACTGAAGAAAACAAAACAAGACATAACATGTTACAACCTTAAACAACTATAAGAGTCCAGTGTGGCTCCCTGCCGGGTGTCCAATACACTGCTCCATGGGGGACCCGCCGTGATAAAACCCCCAACGTAGGCTCTGGGCATGCGTCAGAGCATTGATGACCCCACTATGCACGCCGGACGGGTTTTCCTTCAGGGGTACTGAGCACACTGGTGCTAACTATGTACAGCTAGAGTGTTGGCCACCCATAGTCCAGTGACCCAATTGTCCATTTACTTAATCACCTAAAACAAAACATTACATACAAGACATTTTCACATAACTATTTACACTCTGTTAGGTATTTTACTTTCTATGTTCTATACCTTGGAGGGGGCTGTCCCCGAGTGCTACGTTGGGACCGGTGTAGCTCTGGGGTTTGTCCCTGACTACTTGGAGTGTCTGCCCCCTCCGTGTTACTGGTAGGCCTAACCCTAACAGGTATGCGTGTTGGTTGCCTACGGAGTCTCAGATTCACCAAGGGTACGACAGGTTCACCACTGGCAGGGGGTTGATTCTCCTGTTCTACTGCTGGCGTGTCATATTGTGTTGGGGCAGACAGTTCCTTAGATGGGTCTGGAACCTCTTCTGTCTCTGGCTCGACCAACTGCGGGAACGTCAAGACTGGTACCACTATGGCATTATTTGTTCGGGTCCAAGTTTTGGGGAATTTGCCGAGGATGGTTTGTATCATCTCTTCCTCTTTTTCTCGAATTTCTTCCACTTCTTTTTGGATTTTGCACCGCTCAGGGCACGCTTTCAGGCGGTCTCTGGAAACCGTTTGATAGGTCTTGCCTTCATCCTTGCTTATGAGGCATACCTTACTATTGTCAAAGTTGGAGGGAATAATGGTGTAGGGTTCATTCTCCCACTGATCATCTAATTTATGCGCCCTCCGCTTTTTCTTAAGGACCTGTTCTCCAGCTGCTAAGGGAGTTGCTGGGGCCGTTTGATTGTAGTTCTGTTCTTGTCTCGTTCTTGCTTGGGACAGGCTCTTTTCTACGCATTCCTGAACTCTGCGGTACTGCTGTTGTCGCTCTGTATCCCAATCTTCTATCTCTTGAACTGCTTCAGGTGACACAGTTCCCATCTCCAAGTCTACAGGTAACTTGCCAGGTCTTGCTCGCATCAGGTAAGCAGGGATGCAGTTGGTCGAATTTACTGGGATATGGTTATACAGGTCTACCAGATCTGGTAACTTCTCTGGCCATTGGTTTCTTTCTTCCAGCGGTAGAGTCTTGAGCATATCAAAGACCACATGGTTCATCTTCTCGCACAATCCATTGGTCTGGGGGTGGTACGGTGTTGTTCTGATTTTCTTACAACCGTACATTTTACAGAACTCTTGGAACACTTCTGCCTCGAATGCAGGACCTTGATCAGTCAGTACCCTTTCAGGGTAACCGTGAGGTCGACAAAAGTATGCCTGAAACGCTCTAGCTGCTGTTCTGGCTGTCTGGTCTTTCACAGGCACTACTACCAGGAAACGAGAGTAAGGGTATGTGCGCACGTTGCTTTTTACCTGCTTTTTTGCTGCTTTTTCTTCTGCGCTGTTTAATGCCAAAATGGATGTGTTCTTCTATTCAAGCAAAGTCTATGGGAATTTGGGTTTCTTGTTTACACTATGTTGTTCAAAATGCTGCCTTTTTGTGGCAGAACTTTGGTCAAAAACTCAGCTTTTCAAAGAAGCAACATGTCAATTGTTTTTGCCATTTGGGTTTTGCACTGCAAAGCTGAGTTTTTGACCAAAGTTCTGCCACAAAAAGGCAGCATTTTGAACAACATAGTGTGAACAAGAAACCCAAATTCCCATAGACTTTGCTTGAATAGAAGAACACATCCATTTTGGCATTAAACAGCGCAGAAGAAAAAGCAGCAAAAAAGCAGGTAAAAAGCAGGTAAAAAGCAGGTAAAAAGCAACGTGCGCACATACCCTAATGGTCCACAATGGTGAGGGCGTAAACATAGCCTGACCGGCTCGGTGTTAACTTCACGTGGTCCAGGGCCACCAACTCTAGGGGCTGCTTCGTGACAATTGGCTGTAGGGGAGACCTCTGGCTGGCACCATCTTTCCGCCTCAGGTTACACGGACCACAGTCTCGGCACCATTTCTCGACTGTCTTTCTCATGTGCATCCAGTAGAACCAATCACGGAGTAGGGTCTCCAACTTCTTCCACCCGAAGTGTCCCGCTTTATCATGGTAAGCTGCTAGGACCATTGGAGCATCCCTCTGTGGGACCACTATCTGCCAGATGAGTTCATTCGTTCGCCAGTTGACATATCTCTTGCATAGCTTGCCTTGGTAGGTGAACAGTCGTTCCCTCTCCTTCCACAGCTGCTGGGCTTCTTCTGGAGCATCTGGGCCAAGATGGGTCTCAGCTTGTGCTAGCTTTTCTTTGACCAATCGCACGGCCGGGTCACCGTTCTGTGTCTCTTCCCAATTATGGTGGAGTAATGGGTTGACCGAGACCTCGTGCTGGCTCGAGTGCTTCTCTCCTACAGCATGCTCACACTGGGAAACACCTTGGTGATGGAAAGCCGGTAACTCTATCTCTTCGAGTTCATCCAGGTCTTCTCCAGACTCGGGTAAGTGAGGCATTCTGGACAGCGCATCAGCATTGTTATTCTTCTTGCCAGCCCGGTACTTGATGGTAAAGTCAAAGTTAGACAGCCGGGCCATCCATCGCTGCTCCAACGCACCTAGCTTGGCTGTTGCCAGATGTGTCAATGGATTGTTGTCCGTGAAGATGGTGAACTTGGCCGACGCCAGATAGTGCTTGAAGCGTTCAGTCACTGCCCAAACAATAGCGAGGAACTCCAGCTTGAAGGAACTGTAGTTTTCTGGATTCCTTTCTGTGGGACGAAGCTTCCTGCTGGCGTAAGCTATCACCTTCTCTCTGCCTCCCTGCACCTGGGACAGAACTGCTCCCAGGCCCACGTTGCTGGCGTCTGTGTACAGTACAAACGGCTGGCTGTAGTCAGGGTAGGCCATAATTTCTTCTCCCGTGAGAGCCCCTTTCAGCCGGACAAAAGATGTTTCTATTTGGCTGTTCCATTCAAATGGAGGGCTTTGCTTCTTAGCCTTCTTTGGCTGGCCCACCAGGAGATCTTGAAGAGGCGCCGCTATCTTGATGAAACCATCAATGAACCTTCGGTAGTAGCCCACCAGCCCAAGGAACTGCCGCACCTCCTTTACCGTGGTGGGTCTCGGCCAGTCCTTGATTACTGTGACTTTCTCTGGATCAGGTGCCACACCTTCTGCGCTGACCACATGACCCAAGTACTGTACCTTTGGCTTCAAGAGGTGACATTTGGACGGCTTTATCTTCAGGCCATACTCCGACAGGGACTCGAACACTTCTGCCAAGTGCCTCAGGTGGTCTTCATAAGTCCTTGAGTAGACTATGACGTCATCCAGGTACAACAGCACGGTTTCAAAGTTGTGATGGCCCAAGCAGCACTCCATCAACCTTTGGAATGTCCCTGGGGCGTTGCAGAGCCCGAATGGCATACAGTTGAACTCGCAGAGGCCCATTGGTGTCGTGAATGCAGTCTTCTCCTTGTCCGCCTCTGCCACGGGAACCTGCCAATACCCACTGGTGAGATCTAAGGTGGAGAAATAGTTAGCTGACTTTAAGGCTGTTAGTGACTCCTCTTTTCTGGGTAGTGGGTAAGCATCTTTATGTGTAATGCGGTTAATTTGTCTGTAATCTACGCACATTCTCATTGTACCATCTTTTTTCTTTACGAGCACTAGTGGAGCTGCCCAGGGGCTACAACTATCTCTGATAACCCCAGCCTCCTTCATTTCCCGTAACATTTCTTTGGCACGCTGATACTGCGCTGGTGGTACAGGGCGGTATCTCTCTTTAATGGGATGATGATCACCCGTGGGGATTTGATGTTTGACCCCTTTTACCTGCCCAAAATCTAGGGGGTGTTTGCTGAAGACCCGCTCGTACTCCTGTACCACCCGGTAAACCCCATGCTTTTGGTGTGAGGGGGTGGAGTCGGTGCCCACATGTAATTTTTGGCAACAGTCTTCCAGCTGTCCCTTGGAGCCATTGTCTTCCGCCTGGTCGGATGGGATCAAGGGTTCCACTGCTTTGATGGTATTGTTACTGACAGTGTACAGTTTTGCTACAGTGGCGTACCGGGGCAATTTGGCTTCCTCCTCCCCACAATTCATGACGCGGACGGGCACTCTTCCCTTGCGGACGTCTGCTACCCCTCTGGCTATCAGGACACCAGGCCTACTTTCTGAATACACAGGTTCCACCAGGGCCTGGTAATCTTGACCCTTGAGGCCTATTGCTGCCCGACACCATATAAACATTTCACTTTTGGGGGGAATTGCAATGGGGAGAGGGTCACTTACCCTTACACTGCCAATTTCTCCTCCGGCCAGCTCTACCTGCTGCCTCCTCATCAGGGCTCTGATCTCCCTCTGTAGGGCACGCTGCTGCCCGGAGCTGGCACCTTCAGACGCCTGCTGCAACAAAACTATCACTTCGGCAAGACAATTTTAAATCACATTTGTACCAATGGTTAGCAGTGGGTTAGATTCTTTGCGATCAATATCTACAATTATCATCCCCTGACATGGCAATTCTACCCGCCCCACTTTAATGGTTACTTCCTTATACCCAATTTGAGGCAAGGGCTGACCATTACTGGCTACAATTGTTAAATCATCATCTGGGCCATGGTCAATGTCTGAATCAGCCCAATATCTTTTGTACAATTTATAAGGGATGGTTGTTACCTGGGACCCCGTATCCAGGAGGGCATTCAACGGGATCCCATCCAGCACAATAGGAAGGACCGGTCGTCCTCCCACATACTTGCTGCGGCTGGGGGTTGAGCCGGGCTTCCTTACACCTGGGGGTTGGCTCCTGGCCCCAGGCTCGGCCCATTTAAAGGACAGTGTCTTGCAATGTGGCCCGCCTGGCTGCAGCGGCGGCAGATCGGTTGTCCAGTTGAATCATACCGGTCTGTGTCTTTTCCTCGGGTCGGCGGTATCCTCCTCTGTCGCATCCATAGGACGTCATCTGGGCTGGAGGCCAACTCGATTCTTGCAGGCGATGGGGTCACTTGTAGAGACTGCACGGTCTTGGCAAGGGCAGCTACAGTCTTGGTCAGCTCCTGGACCTGCTGTCTGAGCTCTACAGCGGGATCCTTATCCAGGGACTGCGCCTCAGCCCCTGCAGCGGCTCGTATTGCAGGCACCACCCCTGGGTACGTGATAGCAAGAGGCCGGAGGGGTACTGGGTCATTCGGTGTAGATTCTCTCAGTACCCGGATGGCCTGGTCCTTAAACTTTGCAAAGTCCAGAGCAGGGTTCTGCAGGACCATGATACGCAGCTGGGTCCTGTGGGCATCTGACAGGAGCCCCTCTATGAACTGCTCAGTTAGGAGTTTGTCTTCTTCACGTACACTCTCTGGGTCCACCTGTTTAATTGCTCTCAGGGCCTCCTGCAAGTTTAAGGCATAGTCCCTTATGCTGTCTGTGGCCCGTTGTTTGCACCCAAAGAATCTCATCTTTATTTCTGCTGCGGTGCGGGTGTCAAAAGTACTCTTTAACTTGGCCAGTATCTGGGTTGCTGTCCCTTTATCTGTATCAGGCCAGGACTTCACTTCACGCTGGGCCGCGCCGGCTAGCTGCCCCATTAATATGCCCACCTTCTGGCTCTCAGTCAGCGGATACACTATGAACAAGCTGTGCAGCCTTTCTCTGAAGTCGCTCAGGGTATGGGACTCCCCGGAGTACTGCGGCAGCCATTCTGCTCCCGGGATGTACGGCATGGTGATCGGCATTACCGGCGCTACAGCGGGGGCTGGGGCGACGGCGACTGGGATTACATCGGCCGGTGCTGCTGCGTCTTGAGCTACCACAGCCACCTGCTCTCCCTCTGTCGGACATCTTCCTCCCCCTTAGTGAACCTCACCAGGCTCCGTTCACTTTTCAAAATCTCTTCCGGATAGCGCGGGGTTAACGGCGCTCTGCTCTGATGGCGCGTTCCCTTCGCGCTCTTTTTCGGGCACGCCCCCTTCTTCCTGCGCTCAGCGAGGCTAATGGCGGCGGCAGTTTTCAAACAGCAACACAGTCTTTTAGGCACAGTTTCTGCAGACGCACAGTACCCGGTGGGACCGGGCACGAAATCCTGTTCGTGACGCCAAAATTGACTCGCCCACCCCAGGGCTATGGGACACCCGGTGCCGGGCCGTACTAGTCCGGGGTCGTCAGTGGTGGCGGGGCCCGACTCCATGGCTCTGGTGGGTGTCAGTTAAATATGGCTGGTGACTTGGGGTTTGTGTTCGTGACGCCACCTGTGGTATGCGACTATTAAGCTGCTGTGTGAGGCCTCCGGGGTGATGTTATGGCAGCAATGGTGGTACTGCTCCCCACAGGTGGAGCGGTGCCCCGGGGACACTGCTGGTGCTCGTGAGAGTCTATGGTGTTGTGTGGAAAACACAGTGCAGGGCCGACAGGCATGAAAGAAACAGGCACAGACAACAGTCTCTTTACCTTCTCCTCTTTTACTTCACAAACAGTTAGTCCTGGGAGACCGTTACAGGTGGTAGAGGGCTCCGGCTGGCCTGGAAGTAACTGAGCTGTCGTTTTGGCCAGATGAGTATGAGGCCTACTCCTGTTCTTTTCCTTGCTGTGATAGGACCCTGCTCTCTGGATTTAGCAATGGCCCTCTTGCTGCTGGGACCGGTGGTACGTCCCTTTCCCTCTGTGGTAGGCTGCACAGGCCCTCTCTGGTGCTTCTCTGCTGGAGTCCACACCGGGCCATGATGATGCAGCTGTACCTTCGGGCTGTTTATGGGCCAGGTGCTTGCAGCTCTCCTGCCCTTCGGATTCGGCTACCAGGGAGTATTTTAGGCCCTGGTGGCCACAGACTCCGATGTCCGAGTCTCTTCTTTGCCTCTCTGCTCCTCCTGCCTCACTGGGCCAAGCTGCTCCAGCTCTAGGCCCCAGTTCCACAGGACAGCACTACTCTGCGTCTGCTTGCTATGACTTCTCTCTACAGACTGAACACTAACTCCTCCCTCAGGCCAGACTTAAGGAATGCTCCCTGGAACTCCAGGTTCAGAGCTCCCCCTGCTGGTCTGAGGGAGAACTGCGTTGGATGTTAAACTTACTGGCCAATAGACCTCCCAATTACCTCCAGGCTCAGAATTAACCCTTTGGAGGGGCAATGCTGTTGTGGCGACCAGGTCCTGGGGCGCCACAGGAGCATGTGGAGCAGCGGTCATCTTCCCTTAGGCCTGCATCTTCAAAGTGAGCGGCAGCGCATGACTCCGAAAAGCAGTGAGGAGTGACAGATTTATACCCAGAGGTGAAGACCCGGAGCAGTGAGCACAGGGAGCTATTACTCACTTAGCTGTGTAACTGGCAGTCAGTGAACAGCACATTAAGGGCTGGCAGCGTTGCAGGAGACTTTAACCCATAGAGTGCTGGAGGGTCTGGAGTGTGTGCCTTGAAAAACAGGTCCTGCAGATTCTCCCTGGCACATGAAAACAAATGAGAGGCACATATTGAAGTCCCCATGCTGCGCAGGCCTGCATCATCCTGATAAATACACCCTGAGTGCTGTGCTGCCCTGGGACTCCCTTCATTATTATTATTATCCACCATATAAGTGGCTGTTTTCCGGCTCTCTGGACGCGGTGAGTGAGTGGAGACGGACATATTACTAAATATACATTATAAAAGGCACGGATTCAGACACACAGGGGCACGATAAGAGAGGGGTGCAGAATCGGCAAATCCCCAGTGTATCAATATGAGTCCCCCTAAACAAAGTGGAGCTATTGATAAACTTAAGGAGTTTGCAAGGGGTGGTCAGGCAGATGCCCCTAAAGCCAAGAGAAATGCCACCCCAAAAGGTCAGGCACTATTGGATGACGGGTCAAAGGATCAAGATGATTTAACCCTGAGACAGGTATATGAACAGCTTCTACAAGCAATTTCTACAAGCAACAGCTCCCTCACAGGGAAGATTGAGGAGCTACACTCAGAGGTGGGCCTCCTGTGTCAGGACATGCAATCCCTGAGGGCCCGAACAGCAGAAGTCGAGACGCGAGTGTCTCAACTGAAGGAACAAATTGCACCACTAAAGACAAAAATGATCACAATGGCCTGATCGGCAAATGCATGGCGCCAGAAAGCAGATGATCTAGAGAACCGCATGCTTCGAAACAATATAAGGATCATAGGATTGCCAGAGCACTCGGAAGGTCAGCATCCGGAACGGTTCCTGGAGGAGTGGCTGAAATCTAATCTCGGAGACGAGTTCTCCTCGACATTTGTGGTGGAGTTCCAATGAGGCCTCCTATTCCAGGCGCACCACCACATCCCTTTTTAGCAAGGATGCTCAACTGCAGAGATAGAGACACAGCTCTCTGTCTAGCCCGACAGAAGAGCCCACTCAAGTTCAACAACGCTACGCTCTCGATCTTTCCGGACTTTTCGGTGGACCTCCAGAAACAGAGGGCCCACTTTATGGATGTGAAGAAGAAATTAAGGGAGCGGAACATCATATACTCTATGCTGTACCCTGCCCGGCTCCGCATAGTGCATGAAGGATCGTCTCTGTTTCTTACTACACCTGCTGAGGCTGAGGACTGGCTACAGTTACACCCAAGACCTAAGGGGCAGAAGCAATGAGGTTGCTTTACTAGGTGACATTTTCTGAGCCCCCTTCTCCCACAGTTGCTTGACGCCCCCTTTGGAGACAGATGGGACTTTTCCATGCCTCGAGTGATGGAGGAATTAGTTCTTGTGAAATGGGAGCCCTATCTTTTTCACCCTTATACCACCTATACCAGGACACTGTATTCAGTGGTGGTATCCCCATTGAAGTTTGAAATGTTTTACAGGACTCTTTGAAAAGGTCTTGAAGTTCGATATTGGTTCTTTAATTTTACAGCTGAAAATGAATTAACTTTATTTCTTTGCAGGGACAGGCTTATTACTGTTGGAGGGTTAACCACACTTAATTGCAGGGCAGAAAGCGTCTTACACCTGGGACCCTGGTTCTATAAAAAGATCTATAAGATATGGGGTCAGAGCTGATATTTATGACCTGGAATGTCAGAGGCCTTAAGTCGCCCAAAAAACGTATTAAGGTATTTTCCCAAATTAAGCAAATCAGGGCTCAACTGGTGGTACTGGTAGAGACTCACCTCACACGGGACACAGCCAGACTAGTAAACAAACCATGGTACAATGGTCGACACATGCGTTGCACACCAGCTACTCTAGAGGTGTCTCTCTATTGGTTCATAAACATATCCGCTGGGAGCTGAGGGTGCTAAGGCGTGACCCGGAGGGGCGATTTGTGTTTATATATGCGTCTATAGACTCTAGAGCAAGGGTCTCAAACACACAGCCCCCGGGCCGCATGCGGCCTGCCAGTCTGACTTATGCGGCCCGCAGACATTGCAGAACACTTGATATTTGCCCTCCACTGCCTCCAGTCATTTAGCGGTCGCCAGCCGCACTTTCACATTGCAGCCGCAGCCGGCCGCACTTCCGCATTGGAGACGCCGCCAGGGAGAAGCAATCAAATGTCAGATGTCAGGTGTCAGGGTAAACCAATCGACGGCATCGTTCAACTCGAGCTCAGCAGCGCGACCCGAGCACCGCTGACGTCAGCTGCTTTGCCGGCGGGTGCAGCGGAAGGAACAAGAGCATAGGGCACGTTAGAACGTTCGTGGTGTCTGTGTTTGTGTGGTGTGTGTGCGTGTGTCTGATGATGATGAGTGTGTGTGTGTGTGAGTGTGAGAGAGAGAGTGTGTGTGTGTGTGTGTGTGTGTCTGATGATGATGAGTGTGTGTGTGTGTGTATGATGATGGCTGTGTGTGTGTGTGGATGATGATGATGGCTGAGTGTGTGTGTGTGGATGATGGCTGTGTGTGTGTGTGTGTGTGGATGATGATGATGATGGCTGTGTGTGTAGATGGTGATGATGATGGCTGTATGTGTGTGGATGATGATAATTGTGTATGCGTGTGTGGATGCTGATGGCTGTGTGTGTGTGGATGCTGATGGCTGTGTGTGTGTGTGGATGATGATGATGGCTGTGTGTTGATGATGATGGGTGTGTGTGTTGATGGTGATGATGATGTCTGTGTGTGTGTGTGGATTATGATATTGGCTGTGTTTTGATGATGATGATGGCTGTATGTGTGTGTGGATGATGATGGCTGTGTGTGTTGATTGTGATGATGATTGTGTGTGTGGATGATGATGGCTGTATGTGTGTGTGGATGATGATGATGGCTGTGTGTGTGTGGATGATGATGATGATGATGGCTGTGTGTTGATGATGATGATAACGGTGGTGGCTGTGTGTGACTGATGATGGTGATGGTGGCTGTGTGCGACTGATCATGATGATGTCGGTGGTGGCTGTGTGTGACTGATGATGGTGGTAGTGGTGACTGTGTGCGACTGATGATGGCGGTGGTGGGTGTGTGTGACTGATGATGATCGTGGTGGTGGCTGTGTGTGACTGATGATGATCGTGGTGGTGGCTGTTTGTGAGTGACGATGATGATGATGACGTTGGCTGTGTGTGTGTGTGTATAATGATGATGATGATTGACGTGTGTGTGACTGATGAAGATGATGGCGGTGGTAGCTGTGTGTGACTGATGATGATGGTGGTGGTGGCTGTGTGTGACTGATGATGGCGGTGGTGGCTGTGTGTGACTGATGATGATGGTGGTGGTGGCTGTGTGTGACTGATGATGATTGTGGTGGTGGCTGTGTGTGACTGATGATGATCGTGGTGGTGGCTGTGTGTGAGTGACGATGATGATGATGACGATGGCTGTGTATGATGATGATGTTGGCTGTGTGTGTGTGTGTGTATAATGATGATGATGACGCTCATACGGAGGGCGGACGGCTCAATAGCTACATCCCCTGAAGATATCTTAGAGTGCTTTTGTAAATATTATAAAGCCCTATATACTTCTAGAAATCTTCATGGAGTTCAAAGTTGCGTGGCATACTTGTCGGATTTGGAGTTTCCCACTTTGAGCAGATCGCAACGGGAGTCTCTGGAGGCGGACATCACATTGGAGGAAGTGATTACAGCCATCTCGGATATGGCTAGGGGGAAATCTCCAGGTCCAGATGGCCTCCCCATAGAATTCTATAGTAAATATTGCGATGTATTGGCCCCGATTCTTTTAGATGCTTTCTCACATTTTTCAGCAGGTGACTCTCTACCTGTCTCTGTCAGGTTTCCGGGTTTTCCAGTTCTCTGTTGAAAAAGCTTGCCCTCAGTTAACATGGAGTTTACTGTTCTGTTGCCCTACTTCCTGTCCAGCTGCTTAAAAGGCCGCCTCTAAACCTAGTCCAGTGCCTGAGTATACTGCTTGCTGTGTGCTCCTGCTTTGCTGCTGCTAATCCTGTTTGCCTTTGGATCCTCCTAAAGACTACCGACCGACCGACTCTGGACCTTACCTGGTTTCTCAAGTTGTGCCCGGATTCCGTCTGCCATCTTCGGTTAGCACTCTGCCCGGTTCTCTCTGGTTCGTAACCACTCTGGACATTCATCCCGTACGGACACTCCTGGACTTTTACCGTTTGCCCCTTGTGTCCCGGCTGCTGCGCATTTAGGCCTTCCGGGGGTGATTGCCGGACAGTCCCTGTATAGGGGTTCGCTCTGGTGGTCTCCCTGGGGGAGTCCGGTGCGTGGCCCCGGGAATTCCCTTCGCTCCGTCTCGGGAAGGTATTGCGTGTATTTGTACTGCTGTGTTTTCCGTTGTGTATCCGTGGTTACATATTATAAAATATCTTGTACCAAGAACTCGTCTCTGATTCTCATTGCCCTACGCTATCGAAATCCTCAGAACATATATATAAGTATTACAGTCTCCTTATACGAAGCACATATAGTTGTGCTGAGAAAGGAAGGCAAAGACCCACTAGACTGCGGCTCATACCACCCTATATCTTTAGTTAACGTGGATTACAAGATCTTTACCAAAATATTGGCGTCCAGGCTCAATTCAGTCATATTGAGTATAGTTAACCCGGATCAAACCGGATTTATGCCTGGGAAAAACACCTCTATAAATATAAGACGGGTCCAATCCATAGTGCAATATAGTAGGCTAGTCCAGGAAAACGAGTGGGCCTTGGCCTCGCTGGACGCGGCCAAGGCATTTGACTCGGTAGAATGGCCATTTTTGTTTGCCTGCCTCCAAAGATTCGCCTTTGGGCCTAAATTTAGTAACTGGATTCATATGTTGTATAGGTCCCCGATAGCACCATTGACTAGTACCCTGGCTATGTCTACACCCTTCTCATTGAGACAGGGCACAAGACAGGGGTGCCCACTATCCCCAGCATTGTTTGCACTTGTTATTGAAGCTTTGGCAATTAGAATCCGTTCTCATCCACAGATCACTGGAATCACTATAGCCGGCCACACAGATCAAATAGAATTGTATGCGGATGACATGGTTGTCTTAGATCGAGTGCAAGAAACTTTACCGGTGGTTATAGACACTATAGATTAATTTGGGGAGTTTTTGGGACTACGTATCAACTGGGACAAGTCGGCTTTGATGCCATTAATGCATGGGTCTGGAACTTCAATGGAGGGTAGGTCACCGTTGCAAGTGGTAACTAGCTTTAAATACCTGGGAATACACATACAGAAAGACCATACACTAGACCTGCAGACGAGTATAACACCACTCCTGGAGCACGTTAAACTTAAATATAACTTGTGGAGCAAGATACCCCTGTCAGTGGTTGGCAGAATAAACTTAATCAAAATGATATTACTTCCAAAGCTCAGCTATACACTACAACATAGTGCAGTATCAATGCCCAAATCCTTCTTCTCAATGCTGAACTCGCTTACTACCTCTTTCATATGGGGGAAATCCAGACCCAAACTTCGGTTATCCATTTTACAGAGATCCAAAAGACTGGGAGGGATGGCTTTACCGGAGATCTTCCTCTACTACCTGGCGGGACAGCTTAAGGCACTGGAGACCTGGATGCCTGGATGTCAGCTGCCAAACTCTGAGAGTCACTTGGCACACGCGGCTGGGACTGATTGTTTAGTGGGTTTTCTGGAAGCAGATGGACTGAGAACATCATGACAATTACCCCTCCTCAGGTTGGCAAGATTAGTCTGGCGACAAGCCAAGAGGGTGGTACATTTCGAAGGATTGGTGGCGGAACTCCTATTATGGGGGAATAGCCACTTCAATACTCTGAGAGATCACCCCTCGGCGCAATTCTGGGCCACTCACAGCGTCAATGCACTAGGTGATCTTTTTGCTCCGGGAACCACAACCTTCAAGTCCTTTGAACAGGTCCAAACTGAATATAATGTCCCAAGATCACAATTCTTTAGATACCTGCAGATTCGTACAGCGATTCAATCCCACATGCAGAAAATTGGAGCGAGTAAATTGATATCACTTCCTATGATAGGTATTCTAAAATCACAAGGACCTCGAGGCCTAATCTCAGCTATATATACTTACTTGTTGTCAGTGGGGGTGGAGTCGGACCCCTTGCCAGTCCAGGATAGATGGAAATCTCTAATTCCCTCTCTACAGGGAGAGGAATGGGAAGAGATATTGGAATCTCCGACTGTGGTATCCCCTTCGGTTAATAATAAGTTGATTCAATGCTACATTGTCCACCAGGCATACCTTACTCCTACCCGTTTATTTAGCATGGGCCATTCTCGTACATCGGAGTGCCCGAGGTGTCATCTCTCAGGGGCAAATTTCATACATATGATCTGGAGCGGTCCTAATATATCTTCGTACTGGCGGGGAGTGACATCTCTGCTATCATCGACTGTGTCAATTCCTGTTTTGTGTGACCCTTTGATATGCCTGTTTGGGGTAATGGAGGAAGAGTCCTGGGATCATTACATGACAATATTTCTCAGAGAGGCATTATTTTTGGCTAGGAAATTGCTAGCTCTGAGGTGGATGGGAGATTCGGATCCAACTGTGCGGTCCTGGGTTAAACTAGTCAATATAACTATAGTCTATGAGCGGGTGGTATATTATAATAGGGGGGTGCCCGGGAAAATTTAACAAAATTTGGGGTCTGTGGAATTCTTCTCCAGATACACTTACGGAGGCTTAGGGGAGATTACACGGATAATTGTGGTTCCCGTTAGTGTGCGACTGATCATGATGATGTCGGTGGTGGCTGTGTGTGACTGATGATGGTGGTAGTGGTGACTGTGTGCGACTGATGATGGCGGTGGTGGGTGTGTGTGACTGATGATGATCGTGGTGGTGGCTGTGTGTGACTGATGATGATCGTGGTGGTGGCTGTTTGTGAGTGACGATGATGATGATGACGTTGGCTGTGTGTGTGTGTGTATAATGATGATGATGATTGACGTGTGTGTGACTGATGAAGATGATGGCGGTGGTAGCTGTGTGTGACTGATGATGATGGTGGTGGTGGCTGTGTGTGACTGATGATGGCGGTGGTGGCTGTGTGTGACTGATGATGATGGTGGTGGTGGCTGTGTGTGACTGATGATGATTGTGGTGGTGGCTGTGTGTGACTGATGATGATCGTGGTGGTGGCTGTGTGTGAGTGACGATGATGATGATGACGATGGCTGTGTATGATGATGATGTTGGCTGTGTGTGTGTGTGTGTATAATGATGATGATGGTGACTGTGTGTGTATGATGATGATAAAAATGATTTTGATGATGATAGTGACTGGAAGAACGGAAAATGTTACTTTCGGTCTCAGCCTTCTTGTCGGTCTGGACAGACGCTCATCTGTTCAGAGCGATGAAGCTGAGCTGACATTGACTTTGGACTACGCCAGAGGGAAGCTTTTTTTTTCTAAAAAAGATGGAGTCCCTAAATGTGTTTTTTGTTTAATTTCTAATAAAAATATTTTTCTGTGTTGTGTTTTTTTACTGTTTACTAGAAATTCATGGTGGTCACATCTAAGTTGACATAACGCCATGAATTTCGGGTTTTCTACCAGCTGAGAATACAAAGCTGGTATTAACCCCATAATTACCAAGCGTGCCACTGCCACCAGGGACGCTGGAAGAGCCAGGTAAAGCACCTGGAAACGGCGCTGTGATGAATGCGCCATTTCCAGGGGCGGTTGTGGGCTGCGATTTTCAGCGTGGGGGGCCCAAAATGCTTGGGCCTTACCACGCTGAGAATCCCAGCCCTCAGCTGTCTGGTTTTACCTGGCTGGTGATCAAAATATGTCGGAAGCCCACATATTTTTTTTTCATTATTTAATTAAAAAACAATTGGGCTTCCCTGTATTTTGATTGCCAGCAAAGCTAAAGCCAGGCAGCTGGGGGTGGCAGCCCGTAGCTGTCCGCTTTATCTGCGCTGAGAATCAACAATACTGCGGAGCGCTATATCATTTTTTTAATGTATTTATTTTTACACTACTATGTGTGACAGACCCAACAGCCAATCACAGATGCTGTGACAGAGAATGAGTGTCTGTGCTTGACTGTTGGAATAACCTGGAATCTTCTTATACATATTGATGCTGATGCCAATCACAGATGCCCACTCTCTTTGACAAATAAATAATATAAAAAAATGACATTTCGCTTCACGGTATTTTTGATTCTCAGCGCATACTAATGTAGCATTGTTATAATAGTTGAAATAATTGATTAACAATTATATTGTATTGTATTAAATTTGAAAGGAATGCAGCCCTCTGCCCTAAATTTTTTTTATGTGCGGCCCACTTACTCTGACAAGTTTGAGACCCCTGCTCTAGAGATTATGTGCTATTATGCATTTACAACCCCCCACCGGCTCGCGTCTCCATTCTTAAGCAGGCACTGAGCTTTGCCCTCAATTATCCAAATGCGTATGTGCTATGTATGGGGGATGTATGGGGGATTTTAATCTTGTGATGAATGAGGAGCAGGACAGGTTTCACATGGATGGGGGGGGACAACACTCGACCTCAAACTTGACTGATCTGCAGCAATGCGCGGAGGGAGGTGGGTGGATTGACCTTTGGCGATTCCGGCACCCTAATACCCGAGAATACACATGTCACTCTTCTACTAGACGCACGCTGTCCCGGTTGGATTATATTTTTGGGTCGAGCAATATCGCGACCTGGGTGGATGATGTGGTACACGGGGTCAGGGGTATATCAGATCACAGCCCAGTGATCCTTACTCTTAAGATTAACCAAAATGCTA
The DNA here is from genome assembly GCF_048569485.1 of Anomaloglossus baeobatrachus. NCBI lineage: Eukaryota > Metazoa > Chordata > Amphibia > Anura > Aromobatidae > Anomaloglossus > Anomaloglossus baeobatrachus. The sequence goes on from NW_027445228.1 coordinate 345,967, forward strand.
GCAAACCCTTTTGGAGGTTAAACCCCTTTTGGCTGAAACTAATTGATCAAAGCGATAGGACTCTGACCCAAATAGAAGATTTCCTAGAAGCTCACCCTAAGCCCTGGAATGCTAACTTGGTGTGGGATACTCTCAAGGCCTACCTTCGAGGGTGTCTGTCTTCAACCATAACATATCTTAAAAGAGTGACTAGAACTAAGGATGACATAGTAGAGGGGAGACTTGGGGACCTGGAGGCAGTATATATATCGGCCCCCTACCGATGGAAATAGGGTGGCCTGGATGCATTCATATAGGTTATATATGGAACACTCTGAGACCAAGTCCAAACGCAAACTGTTCTTTACCCGACAATCATATTTTGAGGTCGGAAATTAATCTAGTAAATTACTGATATATATGATTAGGCAACATAACACCTCAAATACAATACTGGGCATACGGAGGGCGGACGGCTCAATAGCTACATCCCCTGAAGATATCTTAGAGTGCTTTTGTAAATATTATAAAGCCCTATATACTTCTAGAAATCTTCATGGAGTTCAAAGTTGCGTGGCATACTTGTCGGATTTGGAGTTTCCCACTTTGAGCAGATCGCAACGGGAGTCTCTGGAGGCGGACATCACATTGGAGGAAGTGATTACAGCCATCTCGGATATGGCTAGGGGGAAATCTCCAGGTCCAGATGGCCTCCCCATAGAATTCTATAGTAAATATTGCGATGTATTGGCCCCGATTCTTTTAGATGCTTTCTCACATTTTTCAGCAGGTGACTCTCTACCTGTCTCTGTCAGGTTTCCGGGTTTTCCAGTTCTCTGTTGAAAAAGCTTGCCCTCAGTTAACATGGAGTTTACTGTTCTGTTGCCCTACTTCCTGTCCAGCTGCTTAAAAGGCCGCCTCTAAACCTAGTCCAGTGCCTGAGTATACTGCTTGCTGTGTGCTCCTGCTTTGCTGCTGCTAATCCTGTTTGCCTTTGGATCCTCCTAAAGACTACCGACCGACCGACTCTGGACCTTACCTGGTTTCTCAAGTTGTGCCCGGATTCCGTCTGCCATCTTCGGTTAGCACTCTGCCCGGTTCTCTCTGGTTCGTAACCACTCTGGACATTCATCCCGTACGGACACTCCTGGACTTTTACCGTTTGCCCCTTGTGTCCCGGCTGCTGCGCATTTAGGCCTTCCGGGGGTGATTGCCGGACAGTCCCTGTATAGGGGTTCGCTCTGGTGGTCTCCCTGGGGGAGTCCGGTGCGTGGCCCCGGGAATTCCCTTCGCTCCGTCTCGGGAAGGTATTGCGTGTATTTGTACTGCTGTGTTTTCCGTTGTGTATCCGTGGTTACATATTATAAAATATCTTGTACCAAGAACTCGTCTCTGATTCTCATTGCCCTACGCTATCGAAATCCTCAGAACATATATATAAGTATTACAGTCTCCTTATACGAAGCACATATAGTTGTGCTGAGAAAGGAAGGCAAAGACCCACTAGACTGCGGCTCATACCACCCTATATCTTTAGTTAACGTGGATTACAAGATCTTTACCAAAATATTGGCGTCCAGGCTCAATTCAGTCATATTGAGTATAGTTAACCCGGATCAAACCGGATTTATGCCTGGGAAAAACACCTCTATAAATATAAGACGGGTCCAATCCATAGTGCAATATAGTAGGCTAGTCCAGGAAAACGAGTGGGCCTTGGCCTCGCTGGACGCGGCCAAGGCATTTGACTCGGTAGAATGGCCATTTTTGTTTGCCTGCCTCCAAAGATTCGCCTTTGGGCCTAAATTTAGTAACTGGATTCATATGTTGTATAGGTCCCCGATAGCACCATTGACTAGTACCCTGGCTATGTCTACACCCTTCTCATTGAGACAGGGCACAAGACAGGGGTGCCCACTATCCCCAGCATTGTTTGCACTTGTTATTGAAGCTTTGGCAATTAGAATCCGTTCTCATCCACAGATCACTGGAATCACTATAGCCGGCCACACAGATCAAATAGAATTGTATGCGGATGACATGGTTGTCTTAGATCGAGTGCAAGAAACTTTACCGGTGGTTATAGACACTATAGATTAATTTGGGGAGTTTTTGGGACTACGTATCAACTGGGACAAGTCGGCTTTGATGCCATTAATGCATGGGTCTGGAACTTCAATGGAGGGTAGGTCACCGTTGCAAGTGGTAACTAGCTTTAAATACCTGGGAATACACATACAGAAAGACCATACACTAGACCTGCAGACGAGTATAACACCACTCCTGGAGCACGTTAAACTTAAATATAACTTGTGGAGCAAGATACCCCTGTCAGTGGTTGGCAGAATAAACTTAATCAAAATGATATTACTTCCAAAGCTCAGCTATACACTACAACATAGTGCAGTATCAATGCCCAAATCCTTCTTCTCAATGCTGAACTCGCTTACTACCTCTTTCATATGGGGGAAATCCAGACCCAAACTTCGGTTATCCATTTTACAGAGATCCAAAAGACTGGGAGGGATGGCTTTACCGGAGATCTTCCTCTACTACCTGGCGGGACAGCTTAAGGCACTGGAGACCTGGATGCCTGGATGTCAGCTGCCAAACTCTGAGAGTCACTTGGCACACGCGGCTGGGACTGATTGTTTAGTGGGTTTTCTGGAAGCAGATGGACTGAGAACATCATGACAATTACCCCTCCTCAGGTTGGCAAGATTAGTCTGGCGACAAGCCAAGAGGGTGGTACATTTCGAAGGATTGGTGGCGGAACTCCTATTATGGGGGAATAGCCACTTCAATACTCTGAGAGATCACCCCTCGGCGCAATTCTGGGCCACTCACAGCGTCAATGCACTAGGTGATCTTTTTGCTCCGGGAACCACAACCTTCAAGTCCTTTGAACAGGTCCAAACTGAATATAATGTCCCAAGATCACAATTCTTTAGATACCTGCAGATTCGTACAGCGATTCAATCCCACATGCAGAAAATTGGAGCGAGTAAATTGATATCACTTCCTATGATAGGTATTCTAAAATCACAAGGACCTCGAGGCCTAATCTCAGCTATATATACTTACTTGTTGTCAGTGGGGGTGGAGTCGGACCCCTTGCCAGTCCAGGATAGATGGAAATCTCTAATTCCCTCTCTACAGGGAGAGGAATGGGAAGAGATATTGGAATCTCCGACTGTGGTATCCCCTTCGGTTAATAATAAGTTGATTCAATGCTACATTGTCCACCAGGCATACCTTACTCCTACCCGTTTATTTAGCATGGGCCATTCTCGTACATCGGAGTGCCCGAGGTGTCATCTCTCAGGGGCAAATTTCATACATATGATCTGGAGCGGTCCTAATATATCTTCGTACTGGCGGGGAGTGACATCTCTGCTATCATCGACTGTGTCAATTCCTGTTTTGTGTGACCCTTTGATATGCCTGTTTGGGGTAATGGAGGAAGAGTCCTGGGATCATTACATGACAATATTTCTCAGAGAGGCATTATTTTTGGCTAGGAAATTGCTAGCTCTGAGGTGGATGGGAGATTCGGATCCAACTGTGCGGTCCTGGGTTAAACTAGTCAATATAACTATAGTCTATGAGCGGGTGGTATATTATAATAGGGGGGTGCCCGGGAAAATTTAACAAAATTTGGGGTCTGTGGAATTCTTCTCCAGATACACTTACGGAGGCTTAGGGGAGATTACACGGATAATTGTGGTTCCCGTTAGATGTAGGGATGTGAAACACTGTCCAATGGTATATTGAGATATAATAATGCAATGTGGCTGTTGTTCTTCTTTTTCATTCTTTTTTCTATTTTGTTTTTAAAATATGGTCGTGCTGATAGTTACAGCTGTTCCTATGTTCAATATAAAATTGGATATATATGCAAATGATAAGAAGTATGGATAATAACATTATTTTATTTTAAGTGCAAAAGATATTATAGACTTTATATGACAATTCATTAACCAAAAAAATGGTACTAATAAAACATTAACCAATAAGTGTGCATAAGATAAATGCAGAGGTCCTAGCATTGGAGAATTCAAAAAATGCAGCAAATATTTGCATAAATAATAAACTCACCACAGGTGAAAGTATGGTTACGGAGTTAAAATCCTTCAGCGTTCAGAAACAGGAAATAAAGAAAAAAGTGCAGTGCAACGGGGAAAATCTTCCCCGCGAGTATACTAGTTCTGCTCGGTGGAAATGACATAATAAATATAAGCGCAAGGAAACCGGAAACCGGACTGAACTATTGCGCATTCGTGTAGCAGCGGGGAATATTTTCCCAGTTCATACAAAAATGTTCCGTAAAAACGGAAGTAAAACCAAAAATAGGTGCACCGTGTAAAGTACCACGTGGAACGTAAATGCGTTCCACATATGGGGAAGTGACACTGTATAGGTACGTACGTGGAACCCAATCCATTTTTGTGCACTCTCTAGTAGTAATAGCATTATTCTTTTTTATATTTGAACGCATTAACATTCTATTTATGAACACTTATTTATAGCAATGATTTCACTTTCTTACATTTGGAACGCAATTGCATGCAAAACGCATGGAAAAAGAATCCAAAATGCATGCGTTGTGGATGCATTTTATTTTATAAACGCGGTGTCCAGTCTGCCAGAGGGTGCATTCTTTTCTGCACTGCAGAGAACACAACGTGTGCACATAGCCTAAAGCCGGCCATGAATGCACCCCCCATATTCCTCTATATATAATGCACACCCATTAGCTCTCCATTTAGTATAATGTGATTAACATTGCCTTCCATATATTACTATATATTATAATGCACCCCATAGTCCTCCATATATAATACATACCCATAATCCTTCATATATTGTAATACACCCCATAGTCCTAAATATAGTATACTTCAGCCCTCATAGTCCTCCATATATTATAATGCACTTTCCATATATTATAATGCATCCCTATAGTCTTCCATATAATATAATGCAACCACCATAGTCCTCCATATCGTGTAATGCACCCGCCATAATCCTCCATATCGTATAATGAACAGTCCATAGGCCTCAATATAAAATAATGCACACCGTATAGTCATCCATATATTATTATGCACCCCCATAGTCCTCCATATTGTATAATGCACCCCCATAGTCTCCCCCCCCCCAGGATTTCTGCTTTATTTTTTTTATGTTACACCACACTGGTCGGCTGCAAAAACATCAAAAAGCTGTTTCAAATGTATAATTTTTTATGTTTTCTTTGGATTTATTTGTATGAAACATTTTTTTGATTTATATAAACCTTTCTGATCTTATTCACTTTCTTTTCTCCCAGTTTGGGGTGTTGAGTAGAGATGAGTGAACCTGTGAAAGTTCGGTTCGGCGGCAGCAGTCGTACCTCCTCTAGTTGGATATTGACCCGAACCACAATGGAAGTCACTGATTGGCAGTTCGAGTCTCCGCCCACATACAGCCAGCCATAAGCAGAATACTTCCGGGAGAGGGTGGGCGGGGTTTTACCCCCAGTGTGAGCAGATTAAACACTGCAAGAGGCTCGCACCGGGCTGAGCACCGAGCGTACCTGAGCACAGCGATGCTGGCGCCATTGCTCAGCTTACATAAAGCATCCGAACTCTTTTTTTTTTTTGAAAGTCGGCATTTGGCTCGAAAAAAAACGAACACTGAACATCGGGTTCACTCATCTCTAGTCCTGAGATCCTCTGCTCGCTGATATAATACACTGCGCTCTGTATTGTGATTATTTGTCCATCAGTGTAGACCTCGTATGTGCACACACCGCTTCATAGACTCCGGCGAGTGCGACCATGCTCCGGTGCTCGGTACAAGCATTTTGATGCTCGGACGGGATCGACTTGTTTACTGAGTATAATGGAAGTCAATAGACAGATATATAATAGATAGATATATAGATAGACAGATAATAGTGATAAATAGATAATAGATAGATATGTGATAGATAATACAGACAGGTAATAGATAGATCAATCACTGCACTGACCCTTTCTCCTGTGTTCTGCGCTGATCTTCGGTCTCGTTCTCCTCACGGATTTATACCAGCTGTCTGATAGATAAATTAGATGGATAGTTAATAGTGATAGATTGATTTGGATAGAAAATACACAGATAATTAGATAATAGTTAATAGAGATAGACAGATCGATGATAGATGGATATGTGATAGATAATACAGATACATAGATTATAGATAGTAAAAAGATGGATATATAAAAGATAATATAATATACAGTACAGACCAAAAGTTTGGACACACCTCATCTCTAGAACAACTGTTAAGAGGAGACTTTGTGCAGCAGCCTTCATGGTAAAATAGCTGCTAGGAAACCACTGCTAAGGACAGGCAACAAGCAGAAGAGACTTGTTTGGGTAAAGAACACAAGGAATGGACATTAGACCAGTGGAAATCTGTGCTTTGCTCTGATGAGTCCAAATTTGAGATCTTTGGATCCAACCACCGTGTCTTTGTAGAAAAGGTGAACGGATGGACTCTACATGGCTGGTTCCCACCATGAAGCATGGAGGAGGAGGTGTGATGGTGTGGGGGTGCTTTGCTGCTGACACTGTTGGGGATTTATTCAAAATTGAAGGCATACTGAACCAGCATGGCTACCACAGCATCTTGCAGCGGCGTGCTTTTCCATCCGGTTTGAATTTAGTTGGACCATCATTTATTTTTCAACAGGACAATGACCCCAAACACACCTCCAGGCTGTGTAAGGGCTATTTGATTAAGAAGGAGAGTGATGGGGTGCTACGCCAGATGACCTGGCCTCCACAGTCACCAGACCTGAACCCAATCGAGATAGTTTGGGGTGAGCTGGACCACAGAGTGAAAGCAAAAGGGCCAACAAGTGCTAAGCATCTCTGGGAACTCCTTCAAGACTGTTGGAAGACCATTTCCGGTGACTACCTCTTGAAGCTCATCAAGAGAATGCCAAGAGTGTGCAAAGCAGTAATCAAAGCAAAAATGCAGCTACTTTGAAGAACCTAGATCATAAGACATATTTTCAGTTGTTTCACACTTTTAAGTATTTCATTCCACATGTTTTAAGTCATAGTTTTGATGCCTTCAATGTGAATCTACAATTTTCAGAGTCCTGAAAATAAAGAAAACTCTTTGAATGAGGTGTGTCCAAAATTTTGGTCTGTACTGTATATTTATTCATTGATATGGCACTATTAATTCCAAAGCACTTTTCATACATTGGCAACACTGTCCCCATTGGGACTCACAATTGAGTCCCTATCAGTATGTCTTTGTAGTGTGGGACGAAACCGGAGTATCTGGAAAAAAAACCCACACAAAGACGAGGAGAACATACAAACTCCTTGTAGATGTTGTCCTTGGTGGGCTATGAACCCAGGACCCCAGCATTGCAAAACTACAGTGCTAACCACTGAGCCACCATGCCCCCCCCCCCCATAGACATAGACAGATTTAGCTAGAGAATTTAGATAGAGAATAGATAAATAATAGATAGTGATGAGCGGACTCTCAGATACCCGGGAGGCAGGTCCATATGGGTTTAACATAAAAAAAAACCAGATTCAGCCCCGGAATTGATCCCGGATATCTGGCCGGATGGCGGTCCCCATATAAGTCTATGGGGACCAGAGTCCTGTGCTTTAAAATGGTGGTAGAAGGGATAGTGGGCTTGGAGCAGACACATTATACTGTGAGTTTCTGAGCGGCAATAACCTCATTAACCTCATACACATTCACTGCTTCTCCGCCCACTGCCAGTCCCCACGTCTCCGATTGTTTTTTTACCTGTTGTCCTGATGAAGGGAGCTGAGACTCCTGAAAAGCGTTGACCTGTGCATGAAAATAAAGAAATAAACCGATCTTGTCATTGGCGCAGTGTTGAAAACCCGTTTTCTACTATTCTCTGTTATCTAAACAAAGAAGGAAAAATCTGTACAACGACTGAATTGCAAAAGACTTAAATTTTTATTAATACAAAAGCATGATAGCAAATAGACAATGTATAAAAAAGTAGAGACAGGTGGTATATGCCGGCAGGTGGCGCCCTCACCACATACAAGGCGTATAGGAGCACATAGTAAATGAATTCATGAGTGCACAGCCAGGGCCTACTCATGAAGCAAGCAGCCCAAGGCTGGACTGGTTATAGACAAACAAACAGTGCTCCTGTGCAGTTAATCCAGGATATAGTAAAATCAATGATACAAGGTAAACAAGTACATAACCCTGAATCGATTGCAGTAAATGAATAAGACGTACCTATGAGTGTAGTGAGAGCCCAAAACCCCGACCTATAGGTTTCGGTGTCAATCCTTCTTCCGGACCATCCTAGTGACATCCGTTTTTATGGGTACAATTCTATCATGTAGCAGAAAACACTATAAATGGTCCTGTAAATGACTAACAGCTGCTGAGAAAAAAAAACAGATTGTACAGGGACAGCACAAGGAGGACAAGTGACAAAAAAATTGTCCTAATCTCCGGCATGAGAATCGGACCGATTTTTCATACCCAAGTGTGACTCCAGCCTCAGGCAGAGAATGACTGAGCTGTGATGACATCACTCAGGTTACAGCTCCCACAATCCTCCACCGGTGATTGCAGGTAACCTCATTGACCCGAGTGACCTGGCAGAAAACCACAGTCAGCAATAAAATATAAAGAGGCTCCGAACAGGCCCGAAATCCAAGAGATGCTCCATAACTTCTACAGCTACAAGTCTAACCCAGAAGGAGCGAGTAAGGCTATGTGCACACACTGCGTTTTTTTAACGCTGTGTTTTTGCGCGTTGTTGAACGCTAAAAACGCACAGAAACGCAGAGTCTTTAAAAATGCATGAAAAAACGCATGCGTTTTTACCGCGTTTTGGTGCGTTTTTGGCTGCGTTTTTTTATCAGTGAACATTGCCATTAAAGATTGTTGGGGAAAGAAAAAAAAAAGGTCTGATGTCATTTCCTTCTTCCATATGTTCTTCATTCTCCACTAGTGTATGCAGGAGAGCAGACAGCTGCAGAACTACAAGGCTCAGCATGCTCCATCCACTAGTGGATGCAGGAGAGCAGACAGCAGCTGCAGAACTACAAGGCTCAGCATGCTCCATCCACTAGTGGATGCAGGAGAGCAGACAGCAGCTGCAGAACTACAAGGCTCAGCAAGCTGCATCCAATAGTGTATGCAGGAGAGCAGACAGCAGCTGTCGAACTACAAGGCTCAGCATCCTCCTTCCAGGACTGTATGCAGGATTTCTTTGCCCCCCCAAACAAAAAAAATGATGTGGGCTTCGCCATATTTTTGTATGCTAGCCAGGTACAGCAGGCAGGTACGGGCTGCCCCCAACCCCCAGCTGCCTATTTGTACCCGGCTGGAAACCAAAAATATAGGGAAGCCCTTTTTTTTTTTTTTTTTTTTTAATTATTTCATGAAATAATTAAAAAAAAAATGACGTGAGCATCACCTAATTTTTGTGTCCAGCCGGGTACAACTAGGCAGCTGGGGATTGGAATCCACAGTGCAGGGTGCCCATGCTTTCTAGGCACCCCCACTACGAATTGCAGTCCTCAGCCGCCCCAGAAAATGGCGCTTTCATAGAAGCGCCATCTTCTGGCGCTGTATCCAACTCTCCCAGTTGCCCTGGTGACGGTGACTCGCTGGGTAATAATAGGGTTAGGGCTAGCTTTATATTATGAGCTGGCCCTAAGCTCGAAATTCATGGTGTCACACCAATATTAGACATGGCCACCATGAATTTCTAGTAAAGATAAAAAAAACACAACACACAGAAAAATATTTTTATTAGAAATAAAACACAACACAATTAGTGACTCCATCTTTATTGAAATAAAGAGCCCCCCTCCGCAGTAATCCTGGGTCAAGGGTCCCACGCCGTCCAACCCGGATCCAATATCATCTGATCGGTTTGCTGGAAGGTAAAGCGATCAGATGATGTGTCAGGTTCAAGTGCCTGAATCACATGACACATCAGCTGATTGCATAAAAGCCGTTTATACAATCAGCAGATGCATCAGTGCAAAAAAACCCCAAAACTCACTTATGTGCTGATTACCGGCAGCTCCTGGAGAGAGTCTGATCCCGTCCGATCGCTGCAGGAGCTGCCGGTAATCAGGGATGAAGTCTCCTGACGGCATCCGCTGACAGGTTAAACCGGCCGGGCGCCCGCGTCACCGCGATACTTACGATCAGCTGACGCGTCAGGTGACTGCATCAGGTGATCCATCGCCAGGTCCTGCAGGCATACGCACCCGGGGAGACTGCACACAGCCGGAGTGGCGGTACCGTGCGAGGAGCTGGGAGCGGGCATCGCACCGCGAGTCTGCAGAAAGGTGAGTATGACATTTTTTTTTTCTACTGTTCACTTTTGATTTCGCAGCTGCCTCCACCTCCCGCCCAGACATGGCCCTGCACGGCAGCATACATGCACAGGACTGGAGGTGGAAGCGGCGGTGACGGTATCGGGAGGATTCACGCTTCTGTATTTACTGACAGAAGGAATCCTTTTCCTGTACATGTCACTTTACTACCCACCTCCTGCGTTTATAGCTGCATTTTTGGTCTTAGAAACGCAACAAAACGCACCAAAACGCAGCTATAATAACAATTTGCGTTTCTCATTGCGTCTTTCAACATCCCATTGCACTCAATGGATGAAAAACGCGGTAAAAAACGCGGGAATAATTGACATGCTGCATTTTTGTGGTCACCACAAAAACGCAGCTGAAAAAAAACGCTGTGTGCAGACAGCAAAAATGAAAACTCAGACTTTGCTGGGGGAAGCAAAGTCATGCAGTTTTCTGGGCAAAAACGCACCCGAAAAACGCCGCGAAAAACGCACCTTGTGAACTTACCCTGACGCTGCAAAAGACCTCAACAAAATATTCTACACCATGGCCAAATTGTCCAACCTTACACAAGTCAACTACAAGAGACCAAAAGAAGAGCAGATCAATGGTTGGTTTGACAGAGAATGTAAAGCCGTACGAAAGACCCCGAGAACAGCCTCAAACAATAAACACAGAGACCCCAACCACCCGAGCCTGAGGGAAGACTATGACACCATACAAAGGCAGTACAAAACCATCCTCAGGGGGAAGAAGCAGAGCTACATCTCTACCAAACTTAGGCTGCTTTCACGCGTTTTTTTAGCATGCTGCATGAACGTTTTTTTGCTGCAAAAGCGGATCCTGTTTGTGCAAAGAAAAACGCATGCAAAAACATGTGTTATTTTGCAGGATCCTGTCACTTTAAGTTTATGGGCGGGCATTGGAGTCATGTGATCGGGAGTCAGTGTATCTGAACGTGACAGACTGGGAGCCGACATCTGACAGCTGCGGAGGCACGTAACCAAGGTAAACATCGGGTAACTTGCTTGGATACCCGATATTTACCTTGGTTACGAGCATCTGCAGCTGCTAGGAGCAGGGCTGCCTGCTCCCTGCACATGTAACCAAGGTAAACATCGGGTAACTAAGTCCGCGGTTACCCGATATTTACCTTGGTTACGAGCGTCCTCCGCTCTCAGGCGGGGGAGAGAGAAGAGAGAGGGAGGGGGAGAGAGAGACTGATCACGCGAGGCTGGTTTCTGGGCATGCTCAGTAGAGCAAGCAGGATCCTGTCTATCAGCATGCCTGCATTCACATGCGTTTGCGTGCAGTATAGTCAGGATTCAGCAATTTGCAGTATTTGGACGCAGCTCAAAAACGCTACAAGTAGCGTTTTTGAAAAATGTTAAAAAACTGCAAGTCGCTGGATCCTTACTAGAACGCAAGCAAACGCATGTGAACGCATAATGACGCGAGTCCATTGCAAATGCATTGAAATGAAAACGCATTTGTACTGGATCAGTTTTTGCGTTAAAAAAAATGTTCATGACGCATGTTAAAAAAACGTAGTGTGAAAGCAGCCTTAGCCAACTCCAAGACGCCCTCCAAGACAACTCCTTCTGGGAACTATGGTGTCACATGGACACAAAGAGCAAGAATAACAATATCCATATCCGAAATATCTGGCTCCAGTACTTCAGAGACCGCTACAAAGACATCCCAAAAGAAGGACTAAGCCAAGAACAGGAAAACAGAACATCAAAACTAAAGGTGATGGAGGAGAAAGTCAAATTTCCTAAAACCCCCTGGATACACCAATTACATTAGAGGAAGTTGCAGAGAATTTCTTCCATAAGGTGTAAAAAAGCCAGGGGTCGGGATGGAATCCCCCCAGAGATGTTGAAAAACAGCCCACCGAAAATACAAGCTGAATTGGTTAAACTGTTTAATATTGTGCTGAGTGCCGGCTACTTCCCTCGAACCTGGAAGCGAGGGCCCATCACACCCATCCACAAGAGTGGGGACAGGTGTGACCCTGCGAACTACAGAGGAAGACGTGTCAGCAGGAACCTGGGAAAACTGTTCACCAGCCTCCTGAACAAGAGGATCCTCAGTTTCCTCACCGAGCACAATGTCCTCAGCAAGAGCCAACCAGGGTTCAAGCCAAACCACCGCACCACGGATCACATCTACACCCTGCACAGTCTCATTCGGAGCCACATCCACAAAACAAAGTACGTGAAGATATACGCCTGTTTTGTGGACTTTAAAAAGGCTTTTGACTCCGTGTGGCACCCGGGCTTGTTCTTGATCTGGAGAGCGGAATAGTAGGAAAGACCTACGATGTCATCAAAAGCTCCTAAACCGAGAACCTCTGCAGTGTGAGTGTGAACGGTAGAAGAATCGCTTATTTCCAGCAGAGCCGAGGAGTCAGACAGGGCTGCAGCCTAAGGGTAGCTTTACACGCTGCGACATCACTAGCCGATGTTAGCGATGGCGAACGTGATAGCACCCGCCCCTATCGTTATGCCGATATGTGAAAATCGCTGCCGTAGCGAACATTATCGCTACGGCAGCGTCACACGTAATTACCTGCTCGGCGACGTCGCTGTGACCGGCGAACCGCCTCCTTTCTAAGGGGGCGGTTTGCTCGGTGTCACAGCAATGTCACTAAGCGGCCGCCCAATCAAAGCAGAGGGGCGGAGATGAGCGGGACGAACATCCCGCCCACCTTCTTCCTTCCTCATTGCTGGCGTGTGGCAGGTAAGGAGAGGTTCCTCGTTCCTGCGGCGTCACACGTAGCGATGTGTGTTGCCGCAGGGACGAGGATCAACTTCGCCCAAGTGACAGCAGCGATAATTGGGAGAGGTCCCCCATGTCAACGAGGAGCAATTTTGGACGATTTTGCAACGATCCAAAATTGCTCCTAGGAGTCACACACGAGATCGCTACAGTGGCCAGATGTGCGTCACAAAATCAGTGATCCCAACGAGATTGCTGTAGCAATCTCGTAGCGTGTAAAGCCCGCTTAAGTCTAAAGGGGGCTTTACACGGTAGCGATATCGCTAGTAATTTGTAGCGATAGCGAGCGTGTAAGCACCCGCCCCCGTCGTGCATGCGATTGTTTGTGATCGCTGCCGTAGCGAACATTATCGCTACGGCAGCATCACACATACTTACCTGGTCGTCGTCGTCGCTGTGACTTCAAGGGGGAGGGACGTTTGGCATCACAGCGACATCACCGCAACGTCACTAAGCGGCCGGCCAATCAAAGCGTAGGGGCGGAGATAAGCAGGACGTAACATCCCGCCCACCTCCTTCCTTCCTCATTGTGGCCAGCGGCAGGTAAGGAGACGTTCCTCGCTCCTGCAGTGTCACACATAGCGATGTGTGCTGCCGCATGAGCGATGAACTACCTGGATAAACAACCCTTACCGATTTTTGAGTTTGGGACGACCTCTCCATGGTGAACGATTTTTACCATTTTTGAGGTCGCTTAAGGTCGCTGTTCAGTGTCACACGCTGCGATATCGTTAATGACGCCGGATGTGCGTCACTAACAACTTGACCCCGACGACCAAACATTAACGATATTGTAGCGTGTAAAGCCCCCTTTACGTTCTTTAATATCTCCATCAATGAGAGTACACTGCTCTGGAATGTTCCACAGCTCCAGGTCTTAGGCTATGTCCGCACTTTGCTTTTTACCTGCTTTTTCAACTGCAGCGTTTAATGCCAAAATAGATGTGTTCTGCTTTTCAAGCAAAGTCTATGGGAATTTGGGTTTCTTGTCCGCACTATGCTGTTCAAAACGCTGCCTTTTTGTGGCAGAAATGTGGGCAAAAACTCTGCTTTTTAAAGAAGCAACATGTCAATTGTTTTTGCCATTTGCGGTTTGAGCTGCAGAGTTTTTGCCCACATTTCTGCCACAAAAAGGCTGCAGTTTGAACAGCATAGTGCGCACAAGAAACCCAAATTCCCATAGACTTTGCTTGAAAAGCAGAACACATCCATTTTGCCATTAAAACGCTGCAGTTGAAAAAGCAGCAAAAAAGTAGGTAAAAAGCAAAGTGTGGACATAGCCTTAGGGTCCCGTTACACATAGCGACGTACTAGAGATCCCACCAGCGATCTGACCTGGCAGGGATCTCTGGTACGTCACTACATGGTCGCTGTTGAGCTGTCAATCAGGCAGATCTCCACAGCGACTAGCCATCAGCGACCCGTGTAACGACAGCTACCTGCACACTCAGAACCTGCGCTCGTTGGTCTCCTGCCGTCAAACACTCCAATGCGTGCTGCACAGCGGGAGACCAGCGAGCAAAAAATGATCCTGATTGTTTTGTCACCTTCAGCGACCTCGCTCGCTGCTGCTTGTCAAAACCTGTGACGTTTCAGCGATCTCGCTATGTGTCACGGGGGCTTTACACTCCACGACACTCAGGTGAAATTCTCTCTATGCAGATGACCTCCTGCTGCTGACACCAACTGAGAAAGGCCTCCAAGACAACCTACAAATCCTGGAGAAATTCAGCTCTATGTGTGCGCCACTGATCAACCTAAAAGGAGGCCAACATCAGAGAGTTCCAGAAGAGAAAAATGAAGATCGGACCCGCCCCCGTCCTTTTTGCGTCACGGGCAAATCGCTGCCCGTGGCGCACAAAGTCGGTAACCCCCATCACACATACTTACCTCTCGTGCGGCCACGCTGTGGGCGGCGAACGTCCACTTCCTGGAGTGGGAGGGACGTTCGGCATCACAGCAACATCACACGGCCGCCGGCCAATAGAAGCGGAGTGGCGGAGATGAGCAGGATGTAAACATCCCGCCCACCTCCTTCCACATAGAGCCGGCGGCTGACGCGGGAGGCAGGTACGCGATGTTCATCGCTCCCGTGGTATCACACAGAGCGACGTGTGATGCCACGGGAACGATGAACAACCGGCGCCCGATTTCAGAACCAATATTATGGAACCTAGCGACCAGTACACGACCCACGATTTGTGAGCGATACTGCGTCGCTAGGAGGTGTCACACAGGCCGGCATCTCCAGTAATGCCGGATGTGCGTCACAAAAACCGTGACCCCGACGATCTATCGCACGATATTGTCTGGTGTAAAGCAGCCTTTAGCCCCCCAATATGCAGCATCGCCCAGTGTAAGCCCCCAATATGCAGCATCGCCCAGTGTAAGCCCCCAATATGCAGCATCGCCCAGTGTAAGCCCCCAATATGCAGCATCGCCCAGTGTAAATTCCCCCCAACCTGCAGCATCGCCCAGTGTAAGCCCCCAATATGCAGCATCGCCCAGTGTAAATTCCCCCCAACCTGCAGCATCGCCCAGTGTAAGCCTCCCAATATGCGGCATCGCCCAGTGTAAGCCCCCAATATGCAGCATCGCCCAGTGTAAGCCCCCAATATGCAGCATCGCCCAGTGTAAGCCCCCCAATATGCAGCATCGTCCAGTGTAAGCCCCCAATATGTAGCATCGCCAAGTGTAAATTCCCCCCAATATGCAGCATCGCCCAGTGTAAGCCCCCAATATGTAGCATCGCCAAGTGTAAATTCCCCCCAATATGCAGCATCGCCCAGTGTAAGCCCCCAATATGCAGCATCGCCCAGTGTAAGCCCCCCAATATGCAGCATCGCCCAGTGTAAGCCCCCCAATATGCAGCATCGCCCAGTGTAAATTCCCCCCAACCTGCAGCATCGCCCAGTGTAAGCCTCCCAATATGCGGCATCGCCCAGTGTAAGCCCCCAATATGCAGCATCGCCCAGTGTAAGCCCCCAATATGCAGCATCGCCCAGTGTAAGCCCCCCAATATGCAGCATCGTCCAGTGTAAGCCCCCAATATGCGGCATCGCCCAGTGTAAGCCCCCAATATGCAGCATCGCCCAGTGTAAGCCCCCAATATGCAGCATCGCCCAGTGTAAATTCCCCCCAACCTGCAGCATCGTCCAGTGTAAGCCCCCAATATGCAGCATCGCCCAGTGTAAGCCCCCAATATGCAGCCTCGCCCCCTGCCCTGTGTAGCCCCCCATATCCCCCTTCCTTATGGAAGCCTCCACAGCCCTGTGCTGCAGCTTCAGCCCCTTCCCTGTGATATATACACGAGCTGCAGCCCCCAGTAGTGACAGGAGACACTTTTATTTCTTCCCCCAAAATCCAGTGTGACCTCAGCTCTATAACTAATGAGGAAAAGCGGAATCTTCCCCACCTCAGGGTCAGGATCCGGTAGAGTCTAGATCCCAGTGGCCAGAGGGACCTCTGCTGACGTCACGCCCATGTGACCGGCCTCTTGTGTGGGAGGAGCCTGTAGTTCCCGGCAGTCAGTGCGCAGTTGCGGTACAAGCAGCAGGATGTTTCCCTCTTCGCTGCTTCTGCTGTTTCCAGCCCTGGGTGTGATGTAACAGGAGGTCATATCTGATGGAGATTATCACATATGAGCCTCAGGGGGAATAAAAAGGGATTGTAGGTCACCGTCTCTGGGTGCAATAGTGTGCAGCAGTAAGTGCAATGCTCTGTCGGATGGAGGGAGGGGGTGCAATGCTCTGTCGGATGGAGGGAGGGGGTGCAATGCTCTGTCGGATGGAGGGAGGGGGTGCAATGCTCTGTCGGATGGAGGGAGGGGGGTGCAATGCTCTGTCGGATGGAGGGAGGGGGGTGCAATGCTCTGTCGGATGGAGGGAGGGGGGTGCAATGCTCTGTCGGATGGAGGGAGGGGGGTGCAATGCTCTGTCGGATGGAGGGAGGGGGGTGCAATGCTCTGTCGGATGGAGGGAGGGGGGTGCAATGCTCTGTCGGAGGGAGGGGGGTGCAATGCTCTGTCGGATGGAGGGGGGCAATGCTCTGTCGGATGGAGGGAGGGGGGCAATGCTTTCTCTGAAGGCTCTGTGTAGAGGAGGGGGGGCAATGCTCTTGGAGGGGGGGGCAATGCTCTGTCGGATGGAGGGAGGGGGGGGGCAATGCTCTGTCGGATGGAGGGAGGGGGGTGCAATGCTCTGCCGGATGGAGGGAGGGGGTGCAATGCTCTGTCGGATGGAGGGAGGGGGGTGCAATGCTCTGTCGGATGGAGGGAGGGGGGTGCAATGCTCTGTCGGATGGAGGGAGGGGGGTGCAATGCTCTGTCGGATGGAGGGAGGGGGGTGCAATGCTCTGTCGGATGGAGGGAGGGGGGTGCAATGCTCTGTCGGATGGAGGGAGGGGGGTGCAATGCTCTGTCGGATGGAGGGAGGGGGGTGCAATGCTCTGTCGGAGGGAGGGGGGCAATGCTCTGTCGGATGGAGGGAGGGGGGCAATGCTTTCTCTGAAGGCTCTGTGTAGAGGAGGGGGGGCAATGCTCTTGGAGGGGGGGGCAATGCTCTGTCGGATGGAGGGAGGGGGGGGGCAATGCTCTGTCGGATGGAGGGAGGGGGGTGCAATGCTCTGCCGGATGGAGGGAGGGGGGTGCAATGCTCTGCCGGATGGAGGGAGGGGGTGCAATGCTCTGTCGGAGGGAGGGGGTGCAATGCTCTGTCGGATGGAGGGAGGGGGGGCTATGCTCTGTCGGAGGGAGGGGGGTGCAATGCTCTGTCGGATGGAGGGAGGGGGTGCAATGCTCTGTCGGAGGGAGGGGGGTGCAATGCTCTGTCGGATGGAGGGAGGGGGTGCAATGCTCTGTCGGAGGGAGGGGGGTGCAATGCTCTGTCGGAGGGAGGGGGGTGCAATGCTCTGTCTGATGGAGGGAGGGGGGTGCAATGCTCTGTCGGATGGAGGGAGGGGGTGCAATGCTCTCTTGGAGGGAATAGGGGGGCAATGCTCTGTTGGATGGAGGGAGTGGGGGGCAATGCTCTGTCTAGTGGAGGGGCAATGCTCTGTCTGACTTGAGATACATCAGTTTGCGAAAGTATACAACCCCCTTGGTATTTTTCGTGTTTTGTTACCTCACAGCCTTGAATTTACCTTTTGCGTTTGTTTTTCAGGGTTTACATCAGTTCATGTGAAGAACGTGCCGTCAACTGAACATTTTTTTTTTTTTTTTTTTTTGGTGAAGCGGACAACAAATATTTAAAAAAAAAAAAATAATCAGTGTGCATAACTATTCACCCCCCTAAAGTCAGTGTTTTGTGGAGTTTCCTTTATGTGGCAATTACAGCTGCAGGTGGCTTTGGAGAAGTCTCTGAGCTTTACACATCCTGGCACTGGGCTTCTTGCTTCTTCCATCTCCTTTATTTGATGGTTTCCTCCGGTGAGCAGCGTCTTCTCCTCTGACCACAGATTCTCCATTCCTCCGGTGAGCAGCGTCTTCTCCTCTGACCACAGATTCTCCATTCCTCCGGTGAGCAGCGTCTTCTCCTCTGACCACAGATTCTCCATTCCTCCGGTGAGCAGCGTCTTCTCCTCTGACCACAGATTCTCCATTCCTCCGGTGAGCAGCGTCTTCTCCTCTGACCACATATTCTCTATTCCTCCGGTGAGCAGCGTCTTCTCCTCTGACCACAGATTCCCATTCCTCCGGTGAGCAGCGTCTTCTCCTCTGACCACAGATTCTCTATTCCTCTGGTGAGCAGCGTCTTCTCCTCTGACCACAGATTCTCCATTCCTCTGGTGAGCAGCGTCTTCTCCTCTGACCACAGATTCTCCATTCCTCTGGTGAGCAGCATCTTCTCCTCTGACCACAGATTCTCCATTCATCCGGTGAGTAGCGTCTTCTCCTCTGACCACAGAGTCTCCATTCCTCCCGTGAGCAGCGTCTTCTCCTCTGACCACAGATTCTCCATTCCTCTGGTGAGCAGTGTCTTCTCCTCTGACCACAGATTCTCCATTCCTCCGGTGAGCAGTGTCTTCTCCTCTGACCACAGATTCTCCACTCCTCCGGTGAGCAGCGTCTTCTCCTCTGACCACAGATTCTCCATTCCTCCGGTGAGCAGTGTCTTCTCCTCTGACCACAGATTCTCCATTCCTCTGGTGAGCAGCGTCTTCTCCTCTGACCACAGATTCTCCATTCATCCGGTGAGCAGCGTCTTCTCCTCTGACCACAGATTCTCCATTCCTCCGGTGAGTAGCGTCTTCTCCTCTGACCACAGATTCTCCATTCCTCCGGTGAGTAGCGTCTTCTCCTCTGACCACCACAGATTCTCCATTCCTCTGGTGAGCAGCCTCTTCACATCTGACCACAGATTCTGCATTGCATTAAGGGTAAGTTCACACACTGCGTTTTTCCTGCAAAAAACGCACACAAACACAGCGTCCAAAAAAACGCGTGCGTTTTTGTCTGCGTTTTTATGCATTTCAGTGAACAATGCCATTTAAAGATTGTTGAAAAAAAAAAGGTCTGATATTTCCTTCTTCAATATGTTCTTCATTCTCCACTCCTGTAGTGTATGCAGTAGAGCAGACAGCAGCTGCAGAACTACAAGGTTCAAATCCTCCATCCAGGACTGTATGCAGGAGTTTTTTGCCCCCAAAAAAAATGACGTGGGCTTCGCCATATTTTTGTATGCTAGCCAGGTACAGCAGGCAGGTACGGGCTGCCCCCAACCCCCAGCTGCCTATTTGTACCTGGCTGGGAACCAAAATATCAAAAATATAGGGAAGACCCATTTTTTTTTTTATTTTTTTTATTTCCTAAATTTCATGAAATAATTTAAAAAAAAAAATAATGACGTGGGCTTCGCCCAATTTTTGAGTCTAGCCAGGTACAACTAGGCAGCTGGGGATTGGAGTCCACAGTGCAGGGTGCCCAAGCTTACTGGGTAACCCCACTGCGAATTGCAGTCCGCTGCTGCCCAAGAAAATGGCGCTTTCATAGAAGCGCCATCTTATGGCACTGTATCCAGCTCTTCCAGCTGCCCTGGTGACGGGTGGCTCGCGGGGTAATGATGGGGTTAGGGGTAGCTGTATATTATCAGCTGGCCCTAAGCCTGAAATTCATGGTGTCACGCCAATATTAGACATGGCCACCATGAATTTCTAGTAAAGATAAAAAAAACACGACACACAGAAAAATATTTTTATTAGAAATAAAACACAGCACAATTAGTGACTCCATCTTTATTGAAATAAACCCCCCTCCGCAGTAATCCTGGGTCAAGGGTCCCGCGCTGTTCAATCCAGCTCCAATATCATCTGATCGGTTTGCTGGAAGGCAGAGCGATCAGATGATGTGTCAGGTTCAAGGACGTGAATCACATCACACATCAGCTGATTGTATAAACGGCCTTTATACAATCAGCTGATGCATCAATGCAAAAAAATTACTCACTTCTGTGCAGACTCCCGTCTGATCGCTGCAGGACCCAGCGGTAATCAGCTGATTAAGTCACCCGACCGCATCAGCTGATCATTTAAGCCGGCCGGGCAGTACCAAGCCGGCGTCACCGCTGCACTTATACGATCAGCTGATGCGTTAGGTGACCGCATCAGGTGATCAGCGGCCGGTCCTGCAGCTATCAGACAAGCCCGGGAGTCTGCACACAGCCAGAGCAGGGGTGGCGGCACCTGGAAGAGGAGCTGGGAGCGGATGTGTCCCGGGAGTCTGCAGACAGGTGAGTATGAGATTATTTATTTTTTTTTTTCTACTGTTCACGTATTGATTTCACAGCTGCCTCCACCTCCCGCCCGGACATGGCGCCGGACAGAAGGTGGAAGCAGCGGTGGCGGTACCGGGAGGATTCACGCTTCTGTGTTTACTGACAGAAGGAATCCTCTTCCTGTACACGTCACTTTACTGCCCACCCCCTGCGTTTATAGCTGCATTTTTAGTCATAGAAACGCACTAAAACGCAGCTATATTTGCAATTTGCGTTTTTCATTGCGTTTTTGAACATCTCATTGAACTCGATGGGTGGAAAACGCAGTGAAAAATGCAGAAATAATTGACATGCGCCGTTATTGTGGGCACCACAAAAACGCAGCAAAAAAAAAACGCTGTGTGCAGACAGCAAAAATGAAAACTCATAGACTTTGCTGGGGAAGCAAAGCCATGCAGTTTTCTGAGCAAAAACGCACCCGAAAAACGCACTGTGTGCACATAGCCTAAGGTCTGGCTGTGACTCGGCCACTCCCATACATTTCCACGTTTCCCCTTACACCCTCCAGTGCGGCTTTAGCAGGAGCTTTGGGTCATCGTCTTGTTGGAAGGTGAAACCTCCGTCCCAGACTCATCACTAATCACAATAATCAATCATCGTGATGAGAATTCAAACTTCAAACTTCCGACCAACATAAAACATTTTCCAAATGATGGTGATGTAAAGCCGGCAGCCGGGAAACGTCATTTATTAACCATGTGAGGTCTGACTGGATTAAATGGATAATCAATAAAAGTTTGGAAATTACTATTTTGTTGGTCTTTTTGTAAAAATGTTTATTTCTAAAAATATCAACTTAAATTTACCATTTAATAATCGAATGTGATAGAAAAAAATACAATCTCCAAATCACTGCGACATCTTAAAATATTGCAGAGTTATTACCACATAGTGAGCTATCAGATTTTGTCTGGTCACTGAGGGGTTAACAACATATTTGCAGGTTAATAGCATTTTTAAATTAAGGCTACTTTCACACTTGCGTTCAGCGCAATCCGCCTCTATGGAGAATAGCACAGTCCGTTAACGCACTGCGCTATTCTCCATAGACTTGTATTGACGACGCACCGTAACGTAAGTGTCAGCGTTGCATCTGCTGGACGACGCTGCGTCGTTATTTTCACGCAGCTTCGAGCGGAGGGAACGCTACATGTAGCCTTTTTTGGGTCGTTTAAATAACGCACCTTGACTGATTCCGTTAGAATCCGCCAAGGTGTCTAATGATTGTCTATGGTGGTGGATTCCACCGCTATGCGCTAAGCGGCAGAATCCGCTCACTGATTCCGTCATGTTCTACTGAGCATGCTCAGCATGTCCAGCAGAACGATCGAAATAGTTTAAAATTACTCCTGGTCTCTCTCCCCCCTCTCTCATACTCACCGATCATGGGCACGGCGCTGCACAGTTGTCACAAAGCTCCGGCGGCTTTTCCTCTTTTGAAAATGCCGACCGCTCATTATTCCATCTAGTATTCACTGCTTCCCCCGCCCACCGATGCCTATTATTGGTTGCAGTCAGACACGCCCCCACGCTGAGGGACAGCTGTCTCACTGCAACATATTAAATAGCCACTGGGTTAAATACACAGATTAACAGTTCAGGACAGCAGTATTGCGCAATAGGGTCACCATATGCGAGAAAAAATTTAAAATTTAACTTTTAATTAAATTATTCATAAAAATGAGGATACTCCTCACTGACAAACAAACAAACAATACAAGAATAGGTTTGGCCCCTCCTACTTTTCAAGAGTTCAATGCAAACCACAAGTAGACTAGTACCGCTAATATAAAGTGGAACTTTTTGCCCATAAATCAGGTGCCAGTTTCATAAAGTCCACTGATAAATAAAGAAATGGAATTATCTCACCAATTTCTGATATACCACATATTAAATTCGAATGGGTTCAGGCATCCTCCTGGCGGAACCTCATGATTATGAAATTGTACCTCCCAACGCGTTTCGTTAGAAAAGCAAACTCATCAGGGGAGCTTATAATTGTGGCAATTACATCTCAGATCTCATAAAAAATGAGTCCAAAAATTCATCATATGCTGAAACAAAACATATATAGAATAACAATAAGTATCAGCATATAAATGGTTAATCACACAATCATATGTGGAGAAACTCACCAAAGATCATAGACTCAAAACAGGAGTCATATGTGCGGTAAATCCAATTCAGGTCCCACAAGCCATGGACCTCACTTTCAATGGCATGCTGAAATACATTTATAGATAAACAGACATCAGCATGTCAGGAACGATTAATTCCATGACAGCATGCAGACAGAGCAGGGGGACTCACCACATGGCAGGAGCGGCCGTGCTTCTCGCTCTAACAAGAGAGCCACCGCAGACTGTCAGGGTTTAAATGTTCCCACCCTGCACCAGCGTGTGACGTGGTTTCCGCCCATTCCGGTCACATGACCGCAGACGAGCACACCACGTCATGATGTTTACACTGTAGCCGTGGTGATGTGCACCTCCCCTCAACAAGTCATGTGACAGGACGTCACACAAACAAGGGAGACAGCCCGATATTAAACTGCAGGCACACAGTATCATTCCGGCTTGCATGCAGATTCAGAGAATCATCCAATCCTCCAGCATTCATTCACAAGTAATCACTAGGAGGGTATTGTTTGTACATAAAAGACTGCTCATGACTCAGTGATTTATATCCGCTTATTTTGAACAGTCGGTTTCACCAGTGTATATCACAAGCAGTATAATGGTGATTGCATACCATACTCAAAAGGTCACAGCCATACCACCACAATAATCAAAGATATGCCCGTGGAGAACTATAGCCCCACTCTAGAAGGATGTCACCCAGAAATATGGGGACCTCAAAAAAGCTCAAAATCAATATTATACTCAAGGGGCAAAATAGCAAAGGGGCTCAGATGTCATACTGATAGTCAGATTAAAATAACCTACTGAAGAGCTAGCAATAAATTATGCCCATATCGATCACAGCAAACCTCCAAACCCTATGAGGTTCATCAGGGGAACCTTTAAGAATACCAATCAGAAATAGAATTAGAAACCGCCACATAGAGACTAGCCTGACCCTACTTAAACCAAATTTCAGGGATGGCCCTACCTATCACGTGGGGGTCGGCGCCGTATGACAGAACGATGTGTGGGCGCCCCCACTCGGCCGACGTCTCACCCTCCTAACTAAGCTCACCCTACAACACCACTAAATAAAGGGTGCGAAAGAGAGTTCTTCATTTAAACCATTAGGATGAAGTGTTTTCAACCAGAAAATCCATCTGGATTCTTGCTGCAAGAGTCTCTTATCCCAGTCCCCTCCTCTAGGTGGAGGCCTGATGTGATCGATACCCTGAAATTTCAAAACAGTGGAGTCTCCATTGTGTACTTTATTAATGTGCCTCGCCAATGATGTATCATTATTAAGTCTAATGTCCCTCAGATGTTCTCCTATCCGTCGTCTTAGTTCCCTGCGAGTTTTACCTACATACTCCATATTGCATATACAGGTCGCCTTATATATCACACCTCGTGTTTTACAATTAATAAACGACCGGATGTCATACTCATTCTTGGTCACTTGACTGTGGAATTTGTTTCCCACTATGATGGAGTTACAGGCAATACATCCGTTACATCTAAAACAACCCTTCAACGTTGGTATAACCTCAAAAGGATTTTTTGGGGCGAGATAGCTGTGAACCAGCCGGTCCTTCAGCGATCTCGCTCTCCTATACGTAACGGATGGCCTGTCTGTAAGAAGGTCTCCTATATCACCATCCATTTTCAATATGGGCCAATACTTCTCAAGGATGTCTCTTACATCCCCCGCTCCATTGTTGAAAGTTGTTATAAATCTCATCACATCCCTGCCCTCGTCCTTCACCAATTTTTTAGGGGGGTATAGAAGATCTGTTCTTTTAACCTTTTTTATGTCAGCAGCCGCTCTACTTATCACTTGTTCTGGATATCCTCTTTCAAGAAATCTTTTCTCTAGATCTTTAGACTGGTTTTTGAAATGCAATTCATCAGAGCAGTTCCTCCGAATTCTGGCGAACTGTCCCTTAGGGATGCCCCTCTTCAAACTCAGGGGATGACTGCTTTCCCATTTTAGTAACGAGTTAGTTGAAGTCGGTTTACGATAAGTACTCGTTACCAAGTTGCCTCCCGAGTCTTTCTCGATCAAAAGGTCCAAAAAGGATAATTTTGACTTATTCATCTCAAAAGTAAAAAAGAGACCCAAGTCATTTTTATTCAAATCATCCATAAACCTCTTTAGTCCAGCTTCATTGCCTTTCCACACCATAAAAATATCATCAATGAATCTATACCAGATTCCGATGTTCTCATTGATGGACTCACGGTCCTCTCTGAAGACCACTGTTTCCTCCCACCAGCCCAGGAGCAGATTTGCGTACGACGGGGCACAGGGGCTCCCCATCGCTGTGCCCCTGAGCTGGTGGAAGGTGTGGCCATCAAAGGAAAAAACATTGTGTGTCAGGCAAAACTTGAGGATATCCATGATAAAACCAGTGTGTTCTTCACACTGTATTCCCCTGCCCTTCAAAAAATATTGGGCCGCCGACAAACCCAAGTCATGGCGTATGGACGAGTACAAGGATTCAACATCGATACCCACAAGGAGCGTCTCTTCCTCAAATGTAAGTCCTTCCACTTTTCTCAGCAGGTCAGTTGTATCTGACAGATAAGAGTCCAAGCCTAAAACAAATGGCTTAAGGATGTTATCCAGATAAACACCAAGATTCTGTGTCAGATTATCGACACCAGAAATTATAGGTCTACCTTTCAGGGGGTTAGTCCCTTTATGCAGTTTGGGTAGGCTGTAAAATGTAGCCATCACTGGGTGCCTTGGAAGGAGGAAGTCAAACTCAGACTTACTGATCAGTTTCTTCTCCAGAGCAGTCAGGAGAATCAATCTCAAATCCTTCCAATACTGTTGTGATGGATTGGACTTCAGTCTCACATAACTATTTTTGTCCCCTAAGATGTTATAACACATTTCAAGATATTTTTCTCGATCCATCACAACAGTGTTCCCCCCTTTGTCAGATTGCTTAATAATTATATCAGTCGCCTTCCCCAAAGCGTTAAGACTCACCATCTCCTCCTTAGTCAGATTAAATTTTACCTTATGGTTGGGTTTCAACCTTTCAAACTCCTGAGAGACAAGGTTACAAAAGACATCAATTGCACTGAGATCATTCTGGATTGGTGGCATTCTAGTACTCCTCAGTTTGAGATCTGTGAAGGGACCCTGACCCGTTGATTCAGGTCCCATCACATCCAAACTATATAGGAGTCGGACATCTTCCAGGATGTCATCCTGAATACCTAGATCAGTGCATGTCTTTTTGTTATCCCTAATGAAGTATTTCTTCCACTTCAATTTCCTAATGAAGAGATTGAGGTCCTTAACGCTTTCAAAGCCATTGTAATCTGTCGTAGGCACAAATGAGAGACCCTTACTAAGCACACTTAATTCGATGGTGGTAAGTACCCTGTTGGAGAGGTTAACTACTTGCTGGTGTCCGGAGGATTCTGATAACCTCCTCGGTTCGTTCGATTTCTGAGGAAATATTCCCTTGGCTCTAAAAAATGGCCACTCTGATAAGGTTGATTAAACCTGCCCCTCCCATTCCCAAAGTTCTTTTTCCTTCGACCTCTAGCTCCTATATTTCTTCCTTCGGAATCAGATACATCAGTATCCGTTGTGGAGCACTCGGTCTCACTGGGTTTCACAAAACGTGGCGGGGCAAAGTTATATATTTTATTTTCCCTAAAATCTTGCAGATCTCTATTATAGAATTTGTTTTTTATCTTTCAAATGATACTGATATTTTTCAATTGTATTCTGCAGAACTTTTTCTTTACCTGAAAATTCTGATTCTTTTGAAAAAGTATTAGTCATTTCTATCTGTTCTTTAAGTGCTATCTCTAGATCTGCAAGATTCTTTTTCTCTTCATCTAAGAGTAAGGTCATCAACCTTAGAGAACTCTCAGTGGCTTCTTTCTCCCATTTTGCAGCCAGTTCCTGGCTTCTATATCGGTAACCCGGCTGAAGGGAGATCCTCAGATGCCTAGGGACAATCCTATCACGAAGATAAACCTCCAGAGACTGTACTTCCCACCAAGAAGCTGTCCTGTTTTTGTAAATTTTAGTTAGTTCACGAAAAGCCCCATTAAGGGTAGGAGTATATTTTTTCTGTACGAAAGTTTTCTCTGAGAAAACATCCTTTGCTTCATTTGCCCAGGAGCCTATATCAATACCTGTACTCAGGAAGCCCGCCATACCAAATCAATATATTAAATAGCCACTGGGTTAAATACACAGATTAACAGTTCAGGACAGCAGTATTGCGCAATAGGGTCACCATATGCGAGAAAAAATTTAAAATTTAACTTTTAATTAAATTATTCATAAAAATGAGGATACTCCTCACTGACTAACAAACAAACAATACAAGAATAGGTTTGGCCCCTCCTACTTTTCAAGAGTTCAATGCAAACCACAAGTAGACTAGTACCGCTAATATAAAGTGGAACTTTTTGCCCATAAATCAGGTGCCAGTTTCATAAAGTCCACTGATAAATAAAGAAATGGAATTATCTCACCAATTTCTGATATACCACATATTAAATTCGAATGGGTTCAGGCATCCTCCTGGCGGAACCTCATGATTATGAAATTGTACCTCCCAACGCGTTTCGTTAGAAAAGCAAACTCATCAGGGGAGCTTATAATTGTGGCAATTACATCTCAGATCTCATATTGCATATACAGGTCGCCTTATATATCACACCTCGTGTTTTACAATTAATAAACGACCGGATGTCATACTCATTCTTGGTCACTTGACTGTGGAATTTGTTTCCCACTATGATGGAGTTACAGGCAATACATCCGTTACATCTAAAACAACCCTTCAACGTTGGTATAACCTCAAAAGGATTTTTTGGGGCGAGATAGCTGTGAACCAGCCGGTCCTTCAGCGATCTCGCTCTCCTATACGTAACGGATGGCCTGTCTGTAAGAAGGTCTCCTATATCACCATCCATTTTCAATATGGGCCAATACTTCTCAAGGATGTCTCTTACATCCCCCGCTCCATTGTTGAAAGTTGTTATAAATCTCATCACATCCCTGCCCTCGTCCTTCACCAATTTTTTAGGGGGGTATAGAAGATCTGTTCTTTTAACCTTCTTTATGTCAGCAGCCGCTCTACTTATCACTTGTTCTGGATATCCTCTTTCAAGAAATCTTTTCTCTAGATCTTTAGACTGGTTTTTGAAATGCAATTCATCAGAGCAGTTCCTCCGAATTCTGGCGAACTGTCCCTTAGGGATGCCCCTCTTCAAACTCAGGGGATGACTGCTTTTCCATTTTAGTAACGAGTTAGTTGAAGTCGGTTTACGATAAGTACTCGTTACCAAGTTGCCTCCCGAGTCTTTCTCGATCAAAAGGTCCAAAAAGGATAATTTTGACTTATTCATCTCAAAAGTAAAAAAGAGACCCAAGTCATTTTTATTCAAATCATCCATAAACCTCTTTAGTCCAGCTTCATTGCCTTTCCACACCATAAAAATATCATCAATGAATCTATACCAGATTCCGATGTTCTCATTGATGGACTCACGGTCCTCTCTGAAGACCACTGTTTCCTCCCACCAGCCCAGGAGCAGATTTGCGTACGACGGGGCACAGGGGCTCCCCATCGCTGTGCCCCTGAGCTGGTGGAAGGTGTGGCCATCAAAGGAAAAAACATTGTGTGTCAGGCAAAACTTAATCACCATTATACTGCTTGTGATATACACTGGTGAAACCGACTGTTCAAAATAAGCGGATATAAATCACTGAGTCATGAGCAGTCTTTTCTGTACAAACAATACCCTCCTAGTGATTACTTGTGAATGAATGCTGGAGGATTGGATGATTCTCTGAATCTGCATGCAAGCCGGAATGATACTGTGTGCCTGCAGTTTAATATCGGGCTGTCTCCCTTGTTTGTGTGACGTCCTGTCACATGACTTGTTGAGGGGAGGTGCACATCACCACGGCTACAGTGTAAACATCATGACGTGGTGTGCTCGTCTGCGGTCATGTGACCGGAATGGGCGGAAACCACGTCACACGCCGGTGCAGGGTGGGAACATTTAAACCCTGACAGTCTGCGGTGGCTCTCTTGTTAGAGCGAGAAGCACGGCCGCTCCTGCCATGTGGTGAGTCCCCCTGCTCTGTCTGCATGCTGTCATGGAATGAATCGTTCCTGACATGCTGATGTCTGTTTATCTATAAATGTATTTCAGCATGCCATTGAAAGTGAGGTCCATGGCTTGTGGGACCTGAATTGGATTTACCGCACATATGACTCCTGTTTTGAGTCTATGATCTTTGGTGAGTTTCTCCACATATGATTGTGTGATTAACCATTTATATGCTGATACTTATTGTTATTCTATATATGTTTTGTTTCAGCATATGATGAATTTTTGGACTCATTTTTTATGAGATCTGAGATGTAATTGCCACAATTATAAGCTCCCCTGATGAGTTTGCTTTTCTAACGAAACGCGTTGGGAGGTACAATTTCATAATCATGAGGTTCCGCCAGGAGGATGCCTGAACCCATTCGAATTTAATATGTGGTATATCAGAAATTGGTGAGATAATTCCATTTCTTTATTTATCAGTGGACTTTATGAAACTGGCACCTGATTTATGGGCAAAAAGTTCCACTTTATATTAGCGGTACTAGTCTACTTGTGGTTTGCATTGAACTCTTGAAAAGTAGGAGGGGCCAAACCTATTCTTGTATTGTTTGTTTGTTTGTCAGTGAGGAGTATCCTCATTTTCTTCAGCGCTCTATTGGGAGACCCAGACGATTGGGGTATAGCTACTGCCCTCTGGAGGCCACACAAAGCACTACATTAAAAGTGCAAGGCCCCTCCCCCTCTGGCTATACCCCCCCGTGGTATCACGGGTTCTCCAGTTTTAGCTTTGTGTGTGAAGGAGGTCAGACATTCCATGCATAGCTCCACAGATTTTAGTCAGCAGTAGCTGCTGACTGTTTCGGATGGAAGAAAAGAGGACACATATAGTGTCCCCAGCATGCTCCCTTCTCACCCCTGGATGGTGTTGTAAGGTTGAGGTACCTATTGCTGGTACAGGGCTGGAGCCTGACATGCTGTTTTCCTTCCACATCCCCTGGTAGGGCTCTGTGGAAGTGGGATCCTGCCGGCCTCTCAGCTCTGATGCCGGGCTCCATCCACAGACCCATTAGAACCTGATGGAGACGGAGCAGGAGTACGATCAGGGACAGGCCCTGCATCATAAAGGTACTCTGTGTCGGAGTGTGTCTGTGCCTGCCGGGGACCGCAACGTGGAGTTGGTGTCCCTACAGATTACTGGGGGACTTTTTTGTGTATGGGAACGCAGCGCCGACCCCCTCTGGATCGGGCGGCGCTGCTGTGACTTGTGGTGCGCCGGGGATCCGCCGTCCGCGCTTTTACGGCGGCGGCGGTTATAAATTTAGTCCCCGGCTTTTTGGGCCTAGGACGCCGGCAGCTCCGATTCGTTCCCACCCCCACCCTGTCATTCAGGGTAGGGGAGAGACGCTGTTCGCTAGCAGCGACGAGGGCTGGAGCCTGATTTACATGCTCCAGCCCTCTCACTTGGCACAGAGGGAAGCAGGCTTCCCGCTCTTGGCCAGGAACGCCCAGGGCCCGCCCCCCTTCCTCTCTCGAGACGCCGGCAGCCATTACATGCATGCCTGGCTGGAGGAAGGACGCAAGGCTCTGGGAGACCTGGACTAGGGGCTATCTGGCGACCACACACCCGCTTTTTTAAGCGGGCGGTAAGCGATTTTTCTGTGCTGGTCCCTCTAGTGCCTCACGGTGTATCGGTGTACTGTGTACAGATATATAGATATTGTATTTCTTGCACTGTGAGGTTGCTTCTGGCTGCATATCCCAGATCGCTCTGTGGAAGCAGCAACATGTCATCCTCAAAACGCAAGGCGGCCAAGGCAAAAAGGGCTGTGTATACTGCGTGTGCTGCATGTGGGGCTAATCTACCAGCAGGCTCCGATGACCCCCATTGTGTGCAATGCTCCGACCCGGTGCTGCTTCGCCAGCCGGAGTCAGGAGAGGTAGCGACCCAGGCTGAGACGCTTGTAAGTTCTGCCCCGGTGACAGGGACAGACTTTGCAGTTTTTGCAGATAATATGTCTGTGTCTATGGCAAAAATCCTTGAAACCTTGCAATCTATGCATGGGGCTCAGTCTCTGGGCACGGCGAGGCCTCTGTCCTCAGGTCCCCCTTACTTGGAATGTATCCAGCCCACAGGGGGGTCCCCGGCTTCACAGGCCGAGGATTATGACTCAGATGATGGCCCCAGCCACCCTAAGCGAGCTCGCTGGGAAAGACCCTCGACGTCTTCACACTGCTCAGGGTCTCAGCGCAATCAGTCTCCCTGTGATGTGTCTGATGAGAGTGATCAGGAATCCATTCCTGGAACCCCTCTCAACCTGGATACCCCGGATGGGGATGCCATGGTAAACGACCTTATCTCAGCCATCAATAGGCTGTTGGATATTTCTCCCCCAGCCCCTTCAGCAGAAGAGGCGGCTGCGGAGCAGGAGAAGTTTCGTTTCCTTTATCCCAAGCGTAAATTGAGTGCCTTGTTAGATCACTCTGACTTCAGAGAATCAATCCAGAAGCACGACGCTCACCCAGAAAGGCGTTTCTCTAAACGATCTAAAGATACGCGTTTCCCTTTCCCCCCTGAGGTGGTCAAGCGCTGGACACAGTGTCCAAAGGTAGACCCCCCGATTTCCAAACTTGCAGCTAGATCCATAGTTGCAGTGGAGGATGGCGCTTCACTTAAAGATGCCAACGACAGACAGATGGACCTTTGGTTAAAATCTGTCTATGAAGCTATCGGCGCGTCGTTTGCTCCGGCATTCGCAGCCGTATGGGCACTCCAGGCTATTTCAGCTGGCTTAGCAAAAGTGGATGCTATCATGCATCCAGCAGTGCCGCAAGTGGCGCACCTTACCACGCAGATGTCGGCGTTTGCGTCTTACGCTATCAATGCGGTCCTAGAATCTACCAGTCGCACCTCCATGGCGTCCGCCAATTCGGTAGTTTTGCGCAGAGCCTTGTGGTTAAAGGACTGGAAAGCAGATGCTAGTTCCAAAAAATGTTTAACCAGTTTGCCTTTATCTAGAGATAGACTGTTTGGCGAGCCATTGGCTGACATCATTAAGCAGTCCAAGGGTAAAGACTCCTCTTTACCACAACCCAGAACATCCAAACCTCAGCAGAAAAAGTGGCAGCAGAGGTTTCAGTCCTTTCGAGGTTCGGGCAAGACACCATTTACCTCGTCCAAAGGGACTCAGAGGACGCAAAGAAACTCAGATTCGTGGCGGACTCACACACGCCCCAAGAAAGCAAATGGAGGTACCGCTTCCAAAGCGGCTACCTCATGACTTCCAGCCCCCCCCCTCCGCATCGCCGGTCGGGGGCAGGCTCTCCCGCTTTTCCGGCATTTGGATGTCACAGGTCAAAGACCGGTGGGTGACGGACATTTTGTCTCGCGGGTACAGAATCGAGTTCAATTCTCGTCCTCCAGCTCGGTTCTTCAGAACCTCCCCACATCCAGACCGAGCAGATGCTCTGCTGCAGGCGGTGGATTCCCTAAAAGCGGAAGGAGTGGTGATCCCAGTCCCTCCTCAGGAACAAGGGCAAGGGTTTTACTCCAATCTCTTTGTGGTTCCAAAAAAGGACGGCTCGTTCCGTCCTGTTCTGGACCTAAAACGGCTCAACAAACATGTGCACGCCAGGAGGTTCCGGATGGAAACCCTCCGCTCTGTCATTGCCTCAATGTCCAGAGGAGACTTCCTTGCCTCAATAGACATCAAAGATGCTTATCTCCACGTGCCAATTGCTACAGAACATCAACGTTTTCTACGTTTTGTGATAGGAGACGACCATTTTCAGTTCGTAGCTCTTCCGTTTGGTCTGGCGACAGCCCCACGGGTCTTCACCAAGGTCATGGCGGCGGTGGTAGCAGTCTTGCACTCTCAGGGACACTCGGTGATCCCTTACCTAGACGACTTATTGGTCAAAGCTCCCTCTCAGGAGGCATGTCAGCACAGCCTGAATGCTACGCTGGAGACTCTACAGTCTTTCGGATGGATCATCAACTTTCCAAAGTCGATCCTATCACCGACTCAGTCACTAACGTATCTTGGCATGGAGTTTCATACTCTAGCAGCGATAGTGAAGCTGCCGCTGAACAAGCAGCGGTCACTACAGACAGGGGTGCAATCTCTCCTGCAGGGCCAGTTGCATCCCTTGCGGCGTCTCATGCATTTCCTAGGGAAGATGGTGGCAGCCATGGAAGCAGTTCCCTTTGCGCAGTTTCATCTGCGCCCACTTCAATGGGACATTCTCCGCCAATGGGACGGGAAGTCAACGTCCCTGGACAGGAAAGTCTCGCTTTCCCAGACGGCCAAGGACTCTCTACAATGGTGGCTCCTTCCCACCTCATTATCTCAGGGAAGATCCTTCCTGCCCCCATCCTGGGCAGTAGTTACGACAGATGCGAGTCTGTCGGGGTGGGGAGCAGTGTTTCTCCACCACAGGGCTCAGGGGACGTGGACTCCGCAGGAGTCCACCCTTCAGATCAATGTTCTGGAAATCAGAGCAGTGTATCTTGCCCTACTAGCCTTCCAGCAGTGGCTGGAAGGAAAGCAGATCCGAATCCAATCGGACAACTCCACAGCGGTGGCATACATCAACCACCAAGGAGGGACGCGCAGTCGGCAAGCCTTCCAAGAAGTCCGGCGCATTCTAATGTGGGTGGAGGACAGAGCATCCACCATATCCGCGGTTCACATCCCAGGCGTAGAAAACTGGGAAGCAGACTTCCTCAGTCGCCAGGGCATGGACGCAGGGGAATGGTCCCTTCACCCGGACGTGTTTCAGGAAATCTGTCGCCGCTGGGGAGTGCCGGACGTCGACCTAATGGCATCCCGGCACAACAACAAGGTCCCGGCATTCATGGCGAGGTCGCGCGATCAAAGAGCTCTGGCGGCAGACGCCTTGGTTCAAGATTGGTCGCAGTTTCAGCTCCCTTACGTGTTTCCGCCTCTGGCGCTCTTGCCCAGAGTGCTACGCAAGATCAGATCCGAGTGCAGCCGCATCATACTCGTCGCTCCAAACTGGCCGAGGAGGTCGTGGTATCCGGATCTGTGGCATCTCACGATCGGTCGACCGTGGTCACTGCCAGACCGACCAGACTTACTGTCCCAAGGGCCGTTTTTCCATCAGAATTCTGCGGCCCTGAACCTGACTGTGTGGCCATTGAGTCATGGATCCTAGCATCTGCAGGATTATCTCAAGGAGTGGTTGCCACAATGAGACAAGCTAGAAAGTCGAATTCTGCTAAGATCTACCACAGGACGTGGAAGATTTTCTTATCCTGGTGCTCTACTCAGGGAGTGTCTCCCTGGCCATTTGCATTACCCAAGTTTCTTTCCTTCCTGCAATCGGGGTTAGAAAAGGGCTTGTCGCTCAGCTCCCTTAAAGGGCAAGTTTCGGCACTATCCGTGTTTTTTCAGAAGCGTCTAGCACGTCTTCCTAAGGTGCGCACGTTCCTGCAGGGGGTCTGTCATATTGTGCCCCCGTACAAGCGACCGTTAGATCCATGGGATCTGAACAGGGTACTAGTTGCTCTCCAGAAGCCGCCCTTCGAGCCTCTGAAGGAAGTTTCCTTTTCTCGGCTGTCGCAGAAAGTGGCGTTTCTTGTTGCGATCACATCGCTTCGGCGAGTGTCTGAGCTGGCAGCTCTGTCATCCAAGGCTCCCTTCCTGGTGTTCCACCAGGACAAGGTTGTGCTGCGCCCTATTCCGGAGTTTCTTCCTAAGGTCGTATCCTCTTTTCATCTTAATCAGGATATCTCCTTGCCTTCGTTTTGTCCTCATCCGGTTCACCGGTATGAAAAGGACTTACGTTTGCTAGATCTGGTGAGGGCACTCAGAATCTACATTTCCCGCACGGCGCCCATACGCCGTGCCGATGCACTTTTTGTCCTTGTCGCTGGTCCGCGCAAGGGGTTGCAGGCTTCTAAAGCCACCCTGGCTCGATGGATCAAAGAACCAATTCTAGAGGCCTACCGTTCTGCGGGGCTTCCGGTTCCTTCAGGGCTAAAAGCCCACTCAACCAGAGCCGTGGGTGCGTCCTGGGCATTACGTCACCAGGCTTCGGCTCAACAGGTGTGCCAGGCAGCTACCTGGTCCAGTCTGCACACTTTCACCAAGCATTATCAGGTGCATACCTATGCTTCGGCGGATGCCAGCTTAGGTAGAAGAGTCCTGCAGGCGGCAGTGACACCCCCGTAGGGGAGGGCTGTTTTGCAGCTCTAACATGAGGTATTTATTTACCCACCCAGGGACAGCTTTTGGACGTCCCAATCGTCTGGGTCTCCCAATAGAGCGCTGAAGAAGAAGGGAATTTTGTTACTTACCGTAAATTCCTTTTCTTCTAGCTCTTATTGGGAGACCCAGCACCCGCCCTGTTGTCCTTCGGGATGTTTTTTTGTTGTTTGCGGGTACACATGTTGTTCATGTTGAACGGTTTTTCAGTTCTCCGATGTTATTCGGAGTTAATTTGTTTAAACCAGTTAATGGCTTCCTCCTTCTTGCTTTGGCACTAAAACTGGAGAACCCGTGATACCACGGGGGGGTATAGCCAGAGGGGGAGGGGCCTTGCACTTTTAATGTAGTGCTTTGTGTGGCCTCCAGAGGGCAGTAGCTATACCCCAATCGTCTGGGTCTCCCAATAAGAGCTAGAAGAAAAGGAATTTACGGTAAGTAACAAAATTCCCTTCTTTATGAATAATTTAATTAAAAGTTAAATTTTAAATTTTTTCTCGCATATGGTGACCCTATTGCGCAATACTGCTGTCCTGAACTGTCTCACTGCAACCAATCACAGCCGCCGGTGAGCAGGTCTATATCGTGCAGTACAATAAATAAATGAATAATAAAAAAAAAACGGCGTGCGGTCCCCCCTAATTTTGATACTAGCCATGATAAAGCCACACGGCTGAAGGCTGGTATTCTCAGGATGGGGAGCCCCATGTTATGGGGAGCCCAGCAGCAGCCCGGGATTGCCGCATCCATTAGATGCAACAGTCCCGGAACTCTACCCGGCTCATCACGAATTGCCCTGGTGCGGTGGCAATCGAGGTAATAAGGAGTTAATGGCAGCAGCTCATAGCTGCCACTAAGTCCTAGGTTAATCATGGCAGGCGTCTATGAGACACCCACAATGCTTAACCTGTAAGTGAAAGTAAATAAACACATACACCCTAAAAATACTTTATTTGGTATAAAAGATAAAAAAAACTCGCTCTTTCACCACTTTATTAACCCCCAAATACCCCTCCAGGTTCGTCGTAATTCACACGAGGTCCCGCGACGCATCTAGCTCTGCTACATGAAGCTGACAGGATCGGCGGTAGAACACCGCCGCTCTGTCAGCTCCAGGCAGCAACTTAAGTGAGTTGCGCTGTCAGCGGGGACATCACTGAGGTAATGTGTGCAGTGATGATGGGTGCGGTAGTGCCTGCGTGTGTGCGGTGATGATGATGGGCACATTATATTATAGAGCACCATATAGGACGCATTATATTATGGAGTATCATATAGGGTGCATTATATTATGGAGTACCATAGAGGGTGCACTATATTATGGAGCATCATATAGGACGCATTATATTATGGAGCATCATATAGGGCGCATTACAGTTAGGTCCAGAAATATTTGGACAGTGACACAAGTTTTGTTATTTTAGCTGTTTGCAAAAACATGTTCAGAAATACAATTATATATATAATATGGGCTGAAAGTGCACACTCCCAGCTGCAATATGAGAGTTTTCACATCCAAATCGGAGAAAGGGTTTAGGAATCATAGCTCTGTAATGCATAGCCTCCTCTTTTTCAAGGGACCAAAAGTAATTGGACAAGGGACTCTAAGGGCTGCAATTAACTCTGAAGACGTCTCCCTCGTTAACCTGTAATCAATGAAGTACTTAAAAGGTCTGGGGTTGATTACAGGTGTGTGGTTTTGCATTTGGAAGCTGTTGCTGTGACCAGAAAACATGCGGTCTAAGGAACTCTCAATTGAGGTGAAGCAGAACATCCTGAGGCTGAAAAAAAAGAAAAAAATCCATCAGAGAGATAGCAGACATGCTTGGAGTAGCAAAATCAACAGTCGGGTACATTCTGAGAAAAAAGGAATTGACTGGTGAGCTTGGGAACTCAAAAAGGCCTGGGCGTCCACGGATGACAACAGTGGTGGATGATCACCGCATACTTTCTTTGGTGAAGAAGAACCCGTTCACAACATCAACTGAAGTCCAGAACACTCTCAGTGAAGTAGGTGTATCTGTCTCTAAGTCAACAGTAAAGAGAAGACTCCATGAAAGTAAATACAAAGGGTTCACATCTAGATGCAAACCATTCATCAATTCCAGAAATAGACAGGCCAGAGTTAAATTTGCTGAAAAACATCTCATGAAGCCAGCTCAGTTCTGGAAAAGTATTCTATGGACAGATGAGACAAAGATCAACCTGTACCAGAATGATGGGAAGAAAAAAGTTTGGAGAAGAAAGGGAGCGGCACATGATCCAAGGCACACCACATCCTCTGTAAAACATGGTGGAGGCAACGTGATGGCATGGGCATGCATGGCTTTCAATGGCACTGGGTCACTTGTGTTTATTGATGACATAACAGCAGACAAGAGTAGCCGGATGAATTCTGAAGTGTACCGGGATATACTTTCAGCCCAGATTCAGCCAAACGCCGCAAAGTTGATCGGACGGCGCTTCATAGTACAGATGGACAATGACCCCAAGCATACAGCCAAAGCTACCCAGGAGTTCATGACTGCAAAAAAGTGGAACATTCTGCAATGGCCAAGTCAATCACCAGATCTTAACCCAATTGAGCATGCATTTCACTTGCTCAAATCCAGACTTAAGACGGAAAGACCCACAAAGAAGCAAGACCTGAAGGCTGCGGCTGTAAAGGCCTGGCAAAGCATTAAGAAGGAGGAAACCCAGCGTTTGGTGATGTCCATGGGTTCCAGACTTAAGGCAGTGATTGCCTCCAAAGGATTCGCAACAAAATATTGAAAATAAAAATATTTTGTTTGGGTTTGGTTTATTTGTCCAATTACTTTTGTCCTCCTAAAATGTGGAGTGTTTGTAAAGAAATGTGTACAATTCCTACAATTTCTATCAGATATTTTTGTTCAAACCTTCAAATTAAACGTTACAATCTGCACTTGAATTCTGTTGTAGAGGTTTCATTTCAAATCCAATGTGGTGGCATGCAGAGCCCAACTCGCCAAAATTGTGTCACTGTCCAAATATTTCTGGACCTAACTGTATTTTATGGAGTATCATATATGACGCATTATATTATGGAGCATCATATAGGACGCATTATATTATGGAGCATCATAGACGG
This sequence comes from Anomaloglossus baeobatrachus, assembly GCF_048569485.1. Classification (NCBI taxonomy): domain Eukaryota; kingdom Metazoa; phylum Chordata; class Amphibia; order Anura; family Aromobatidae; genus Anomaloglossus; species Anomaloglossus baeobatrachus. Next base: position 384,443 of record NW_027445228.1, read on the forward strand.
CGCATTATATTATGGAGTATCATATAGGGCACATTATATTATGGAGCACCATATAGGACGCATTATCTTATGGAGTATCATAGAGGGTGCATTATATTATGGAGTATCATATAGGGCACATTATATTATGGAGCACCATATAGGACGCATTATATTATGGAGTATCATAGAGGGTGCATTATATTATGGAGTACCATAGAGGGCGCATTATATTATGGAGCATCATATAGGGTGCATTATATTATGGAGCATCATAGAGGGCGCATTATATTATGGAGCATCATAAAGGGCGCATTATATTATGGAGCATCATAGAGGGCATATTTTATTATGGAGCACCATATAGGGCGCATTATATTATGGAGCACCATATAGGGCACATTATATTATGGAGCATCATAAAGGGCGCATTATATTATGGAGCATCATAGAGGGCATATTATATTATGGAGCACCATATAGGGCATATTATATTATGGAGCACCATATAGGGCACATTATATTATGGAGCACCATATAGGGCACATTATATTATGGAGCATCATAGAGGGCGCATTATATTATGGAGCATCATAGAGGGCATATTATATTATGGAGCATCATAGGGAATATTGTATTATGGAGCATCATAGAGGGCATATTGTATTATGGAGCACCATATAGGGCGCATTATATTATGGGCATCATATAGGGCGCATTATATTATGGGCATCATATAGGGCGCATTATATTATGGGCATCATATAGGGCGCATTATATTATGGGCATCATATAGGGCGCATTATATTATGGAGCATCATATAGGATGCATTACACTGTATGGAGGGCTATGTGGGACACATTATTCTGTACAGAAGACTATATGGGGCACACTGTATGATATGGGAGGCAATGTAGGGGGAATTCTAGTCTATAGAGGACTATATAGGGAATCTAGGTGGTTCAGTAGAATGAATATTACTTTCTAAGAGCTGCAAAGCTGGGAAACAATATATCCACCCCCCACCCTTACAGCCGTGTAGCTAATGCCCATTACATTACAAGAAAAAAATGACTGGCTCCCCCCCTGGAGAACTACCAAAGAGGAACGGTGCAGGGATCAGGAAACAGCCGGACCGGGCTGCAGCCAATCACTGACCCTGAAGAGAAAGAAGGATCCCGCAGCCAAGTTCCAATTGAATTAAAAATGTTTATTTATTCAACAAAGATATAAAAGGCTTCTTCAGTGATAATAATTCCAGTTTACATGGCCGGGGGGAAGAACGGACGCGTTTCAGAGCGACAACTCCTTACTCTGAGATCAGAATAAAGTTACCAGAATAAAGAACTGCTGCATGAATATTTCACTCTTCATTTGTGGACCTGAGATAATCGGCCACATACTGGAGAAGATTGTTTTTATCATGGACACGACATTATTTTGCTGGCAATATATTCAGGGATATTCTCAAATATACCCATTACATTACACCACTGCTCCCATAGAAGTGGACGGAGCGGCAGGGGTCACACATTACACCACTGCTCCCACAGAAGTGGACAGAGCGGCGGGGGTCACACATTACACCACTGCTTCCATAGAAGTGGACGGAGCAGGGGGTCACACTTTACACCACTGCTCCCATAGAAGTGGACAGAGCGGGGGGTCACACATTACACCACTGCTCCCACAGAAGTGGACGGAGCAACGGGGGTTACACATTACACCACTGCTCCCATAGAAGTGGACGAAGCGGGGGGTCACACATTACACCACTGCTCCCATAGAAGTGGACGGAGCGGGGGGGTCACACATTACACCACTGCTCCCATAGAAGTGGACGGAGGAGGGTCACACATTACACCACTGCTCCCATAGAAGTGGACAGAGGAGGGTCACACATTACACCACTGCTCCCATAGAAGTGGACGGAGCGGGGGTCACACATTACACCACTGCTCCCATAGAAGTTGACGGAGGAGGGTCACCCATTACACCACTGCTCCCATAGAAGTGGACAGAGGAGGGTCACACATTACACCACTGCTCCAATAGAAGTGGAAGGAGCGGGGGTCACATTACACCACTGCTCCCAAAGAAGTGGACGGAGGAGGGTCACACATTGCACCACTGCTCCCATAGAAGTGGACAGAGGAGGGTCACACATTACACCATTGCTCCCATAGAAGTGGACGGAGCGGGGGTCACACATTACACCACTGCTCCCATAGAAGTGGATGGAGTGGCGGGGGTCACACATTACACCACTGCTCCCATAGAAGTGGACGGAGCGGCGGGGGTCACACATTACACCACTGATCCCATAGAAGTGGACTGAGGAGGGTCACACATTACACCACTGCTCCCATAGAAGTGGACGGAGCGGGGGTCACACATTACACCACTGCTCCCATAGAAGTGGATGGAGCGGCGGGGGTCACACATTACACCACTGCTCCCATAGAAGTGGACAGAGGAGGGTCACACATTACACCACTGCTCCCATAGAAGTGGACGGAGCGGGGGTCACACATTACACCACTGCTCCCATAGAAGTGGACGGAGCAGAGGGGGTCACACATTACACCACTGCTCCCATAGAAGTGGACGGAGCGGGGGTCACACATTACACCACTGCTCCTATAGAAGTGGATGGAGCAGCGGGGGTCACACATTACACCACTGCTCCCATAGAAGTGGATGGAGCGTGGTAACTATGCTTCTGCTGTGATGACGTTACTTTGGGATATAAATCTGCTGAGATGTGGGTACGAGCTCTTATGGCTCCTGTATGTTTTATATTACAGAGGTGTAAAATGAATGGAAAGAGAAATGATTAGAAGCTGAACAGATGATGCCTGTAATGAGGATCTCTGGGGGAATTGGGGACTGTAGAGAAACCTGATCATGGGAAGCGTGAGCAGGACATGGACGCTATAATGGTGTCTGGAGCGGGGGGAAAAGCTGCCACAAGGCGCAAAGATGACACTTCAAAATGGAAATAAGCCACTTTACTAAAGGTAGAAAGTAAAGATTTTTCCAAAGCTCAGTTAAGGCTATGTGCACACGCTGCAGTTTTGTTTCTTCAGCAAACAAACCCATCCACTGGCCGAAAAAAACCCAAAAACACCTGCATGTCAATGTGTTTTTGGCCCAATGATGGGTACATTTTTTTTTTCCAATTTTCCCTATATACAATGCAAAAACACAGGTCAGAAAGGCTATGGCTATGTGCGCACACTGCAGCTCTGTACTGACCACAAAGATGCACGTTTTTGGCCTAAAAAACGCATCCAAAAATCGCATGTTTTGCCGCGGTTTTGATACTGCATTTTTTTTTAAAGGAGAAACAAAACCGGATAGGATAATTGATAGCTCGAATAGATAGAAAAAATAGAAGAGATAAAACATAGAATAGATAAGAAAAAAACAGACTATATTCTGTTATGTCTATCGATAGAGGGATAACTAGCTTGGCCAACTGTTTTTCTTCTTTTTTTTTTCTTTTTTGGTAAAAAAAAAATAACGTGGGGTCCCCCCCATTTTTCATATCCATCATAGGAACAGCAACAGCTGCGGACTACAACCCTCAGCTGTCTGCTGTACCTTGGCTGGTTATGAAAAATTGAGGGGATCCGAGGTTTTTTTTTAATTTTTTAAAGTGACGTGGGGTCCCTCCCCCCTTTTTCTAAAACTAGCTAAGGTGCAGCAGACAACTGGGGGCTGAGGTTATTAGGGTGGGAAGGGCCATAAGTTATTTGGCCCTTTCCAGCCTAACAATAGCAGCTCACAGCTGCACCAGAAGTGGAGCATCCATTAGATGCGACAATTCTGGCGTGGGCTCCGGCTCTTCCCATTGCCCTGGTGCGGGTTAATAAGGAGTTAATAGCAGCCCATTGCTGCCACTAAGTCCTAGATTAGTGATGGCAGGCATCTGAGACACCCATCACTAATAATCTGTAAGTTAAAGGAAAATAACACAAACACCCCAAAACTCCGTTATTTGAAATAAGACAAAAAAAGCCCCCTCTTTCACCATTTTATTAACCCATAAAACAGTCCTCCAGGTCCGATGTAATCTACACGAGGTCCCACGACTCATCCAGTACTGCTACATCTGAATCTCACAGCAAGAGCCATAGAACATGACTGCTTGCTGTGAGGTTCAGGCCGCGACTAAAGTGAGCCATGCAATCAGTGATGACATCACTCGGGTGATGTGCCGTCACAGCTGGAGTACTCAATCTGACCGGAAATCACATGAGTGACGTCACCGCTGATCCCGCGGCTCACTCCAGTTGCTGCATGGAGCTCACAGCGGGCAGTTTTGTTTTATGGTGCTCGTTGTGAACTTCAAATGTAGTAGTGCTGGACTTGTCGTAGGACCGCGTGTGGATTACGTCGAACCTGGTGGGGTGTTTGGGGGTTAATAAAGTGGTGAAAGAGGATGCTTTTTTGTCTTATTTTAACTAAAGGATTTTTGGGGAGTTTGTGTTTATTTACTTTCACTTACAGATTAGTGATGGGGGGGGTCTTATAGACGCCTGCCATCAGTAATCTATGATTAAGTGGCAGCTATTAATTACTTATTACCCAATTGCCACTGTATCAATGCAATTGGGATGATTCGGCAAACTGATATTTTTAGGCTGGGGCAGCCTAATAAACAGGTCTCCCCAGTCTGAGAATACCAGCCCCCAGCTGTGGGGCTTTATTTTGGCTGGGTATAAGGGGACCGCACGCCGTTATTATTTATTTTACTACATGATATAGACCCGCCCACCAACGTCTGTGATGAGCTGTAGTCAGAAAGCTGTCATTCAGCGTGGGGGCGCGTCTGACTGCAACCAATCACAGCCACCAGTGGGTGGGGGAAGCAGTGAATATGTATTAGCCTAATGAGCAGCCCGGGAAGAAGAGAGGCTGTGGGAGTAGTAGCGGTGCTGTTGAGTGTGAAGTGCTGGTTCCTACCCCTTTGCGCCAGATTCTGGTTCCCATAGACTTTATATGAGGACCAGCATCTGGCCAGATACCATGGATCAATCCCCCACCGACGTCAAGTGAGCCGGCAATTGATATGCCAGTCCTCCAAAACGCAGGGACAAAACGCAGAAAGAAGTGACATGCTGCATCTTTTTTCTGCAACCAAAACTGCAAGGAACAAAGAAGCAACGTGCGCACAGCCTGTCTGAATTCTCATAGACTTTGCTGGGGGAAGGCAATTCATGCAGTTTTGGGCAACAAACTGCACCCAAAAATGGAGCAAAAAACGCAGTGTGCACACAGGGTCTAAAGATGGAATTGCTGCTGGTCAACTTGCAAGACCTGTCACAGTGGCCGGTGTGTAATGTGTGGCAGATGGACAGGAGGTGTGAGAACGGCCTCTACCGCACCACATCCTCAGCTCTTCATTATATTACCTGGCCGGTGTGTAATGTGTGGCAGATGGACAGGAGGTATGAGAACGGCCTCTGACCGCACCACAGCCTTAGCTCTTCATTGTATTACCTGGCCGGTGTGTAATGTGTGGCAGATGGACAGGAGGTATGAGAACGACCTCTGACCGCACCACATCCTTAGCTCTTCATTATATTACCTGGCCGGTGTGTAATGTGTGGCAGATGGACAGGAGGTATGAGAACGGCCTCTGACCGCACCACATCCTCAGCTCTTCATTATATTACCTGGCCGGTGTGTAATGTGTGGCAGATGGACAGGAGGTATGAGAATGGCCTCCGACCGCACCACATCCTCAGCTCTTCATTATATTACCTGGCCGGTGTGTAATGTGTGGCAGATGGACAGGAGGTGTGAGAACGACCTCTATCGCACCACATCCTTAGCTCTTCATTATATTACCTGGCCGGTGTGTAATGTGTGGCAGATGGACAGGAGGTATGAGAATGGCCTCCGACCGCACCACATCCTTAGCTCTTCATTATATTACCTGGCCGGTGTGTAATGTGTGGCAGATGGACAGGAGGTATGAGAACGGCCTCTACCGCACCACATCCTTAGCTCTTCATTGTATTACCTGGCCGGTGTGTAATGTGTGACAGACGGACAGGAGGTGTGAGAACAGCCTCTGACCGCACCACATCCTTAGCTCTTCATTGTATTACCTTGCAGGTGTGTAATGTGTGGTAGACGGACAGGAGGTATGAGAACGGCCTCTACCGCACCACATCCTCAGCTCTTCATTATATTACCTGGCCGGTGTGTAATGTGTGGCAGATGGACAGGAGGTATGAGAACGGCCTCTACCGCACCACATCCTTAGCTCTTCATTGTATTACCTGGCCGGTGTGTAATGTGTGGCAGATGGACAGGAGGTATGAGAACGGCCTCTGACCGCACCACATCCTCAGCTCTTCATTATATTACCTGGCCGGTGTGTAATGTGTGGTAGATGGACAGGAGATATGAGAACGGCCTCTGACCGCACCACATCCTCAGCTCTCCATTGTATTACCTGGCCGGTGTGTAATGTGTGGCAGATGGACAGGAGGTATGAGAACGGCCTCTACCGCACCACATCCTTAGCTCTTCATTGTATTACCTGGCCGGTGTGTAATGTGTGGCAGATGGACAGGAGGTATGAGAACGGCCTCTACCGCACCACATCCTTAGCTCTTCATTGTATTACCTGGCCGGTGTGTAATGTGTGGCAGACGGACAGGAGGTATGAGAACGGCCTCTGACCGCACCACATCCTCAGCTCTTCATTATATTACCTGGCCGGTGTGTAATGTGTGGTAGATGGACAGGAGATATGAGAACGGCCTCTGACCGCACCACATCCTCAGCTCTCCATTGTATTACCTGGCCGGTGTGTAATGTGTGGCAGACGGACAGGAGGTGTGAGAATGGCCTCTGACCGAACCACAGCCTTAGCTCCTCATTGTATTACCTGGCCGGTGTGTAATGTGTGGCAGACGGACAGGAGGTATGAGAACGGCCTCTACCGCACCACATCCTCAGCTCTTCATATTATTACCTGGCCGGTGTGTAGTGTGTGGCAGATGGACAGGAGGTATGAGAACGACCTCTGACCGCACCACATCCTTAGCTCTTCATTATATTACCTGGCCGGTGTGTAATGTGTGGCAGATGGACAGGAGGTGTGAGAACGGCCTCTGACCGCACCACATCCTTAGCTCTTCATTATATTACCTGGCCGGTGTGTAATGTGTGGCAGATGGACAGGAGGTGTGAGAACGGCCTCTACCGCACCACATCCTTAGCTCTTCATTATATTACCTGGCCGGTGTGTAATGTGTGGCAGATGGACAGGAGGTGTGAGAACGGCCTCTGACCGCACCACATCCTTAGCTCTTCATTATATTACCTGGCCGGTGTGTAATGTGTGGCAGATGGACAGGAGGTGTGAGAACGGCCTCTACCGCACCACATCCTTAGCTCTTCATTGTATTACCTTGCAGGTGTGTAATGTGTGGTAGACGGACAGGAGGTATGAGAACGGCCTCTACCGCACCACATCCTTAGCTCTTCATTGTATTACCTGGCCGGTGTGTAATGTGTGGCAGATGGACAGGAGGTGTGAGAACGGCCTCTACCGCACCACATCCTTAGCTCTTCATTGTATTACCTTGCAGGTGTGTAATGTGTGGTAGACGGACAGGAGGTATGAGAACGGCCTCTACCGCACCACATCCTTAGCTCTTCATTGTATTACCTGTCTGGTGTGTAATGTGTGGTAGATGGACAGGAGGTATGAGAACGGCCTCTGACCGCACCACATCCTCAGCTCTCCATTGTATTACCTGGCCGGTGTGTAATGTGTGGCAGATGGACAGGAGGTATGAGAACGGCCTCTGACCGCACCACATCCTCAGCTCTTCATTATATTACCTGGCCGGTGTGTAATGTGTGGTAGATGGACAGGAGATATGAGAACGGCCTCTGACCGCACCACATCCTCAGCTCTCCATTGTATTACCTGGCCGGTGTGTAATGTGTGGCAGACGGACAGGAGGTGTGAGAATGGCCTCTGACCGAACCACAGCCTTAGCTCCTCATTGTATTACCTGGCCGGTGTGTAATGTGTGGCAGACGGACAGGAGGTATGAGAACGGCCTCTGACCGCACCACAGCCTTAGCTCTTCATTGTATTACTGTCGCGGGCGGAGGAGGGGACGCCGCGCTCTCCCTTCTGCTGCTCGGGTCCGGCTGGCACTGCGGCCTGCTGCTGCCGCTGCTCGGTGGCTCGAGCGATGGGCCGGAGCCCGGGGACTCGAGCGGCGCTCCTCGCCCGTGAGTGAAAGGGGGTTTGTTTTTGGGTGTTGGGGTTTGTTTATTGTCCGTGACGCCACCCACGGTTGTGGTGATTTGTTAGCACCACCGCTGCTCGGTATGGGGATCCCGGGAAGGATGGTATGGAGCAGCCAGTTGTTGTGTTGCCCCTCCGTGGGTAGGGGTTGGTGATCCCGGGGCCCAGTGATGAGGTGGGAGGTGCAGGGCTTGGTGGGCGCAGGGACGCGGGGGCAGCGCTGTGCCTTGCGGCACTGTGGTACTCACTCAGCCTGAGACGATGACACAGTTCTCGCTAAAACACACGGCTGGAAAGACGGTTCCCATGGACGGCTGCACTTGCTTTCCCCAGTAGGTGACGGTGACGGTCACTCTGTCCTGCACCTAAGTTTACAATGGTTGCGATGGGTTCTCACCGGTAACCCGCTCCCCGGCTTCAAGCTGGACCGAAGGAGCCCTACTTTGCCCGCAGGCGCTGGCCCTGAGAAACTGGTGCCCTGGCGGTGGCGGTGTCTCTCCTCAATGGTTGGACTGTTGCCTTCAATCGGGACTTAGTTGTTTGGAGACAGACGTCCCCTTCACTGACGGATTTGGCAAATTTACGGCGACTCCAAGCCTTGCCGGGGTCCGAGAGGCCTTTGCCCTGGTGCTGACTGTTCTTCGTATACTGCTCCAGACCGCCGGGCCACTACCCGTCCGCGGTCCTTCCAGCAACCTCCGAGCAGTCCCCCTCCAGACTGTCACTGCCGTTGCTGACCTTGCTGACCTGTCCTGCACACAGCCGGACTAACTTCAGGCTTTCTTACTGACACTTTTACTCTTTTCTTCTGTTTCTCTACTACTTCACTTCCACTTCACTTAGCTCCTCACTCAATTGTTTACTCCTTCTTGTCCAAACCCTAAGGCTATGTGCCCACGCTGCGGATTTACCGCGGATTTTGCCGCGGATTTACCGCGGATTTGCCGAAAATCTGCAGCAGCGGCACTTCCAAGCCATTTCAATGGCATTTTGGAAATGCTGTGCCCATGCTGCGGATTTTTCCGCGGCGGATTTGCCGCGGATTTTGATCCGGAAAAATCTGCAGCATGTCAATTATTGTTGCGGATTTTGTTGCGGATTTTTCCCATGCAAGTCAATGCAAGGTGTAAAATCCGCAAGAAATCCGCAGGTCTGTTCCCACAGGCTCTTTTTCCTGCGGATTTGGTGCGGATTTCGCAAACAAATCCGCAGGAAGTGATGTAGGATAGTTCAGGAAGAGGAAATTTCACCAGTTTGTAGTGTAGAGTAGTGGCAGTGTAGTCGTGTTGTGTCCGGACTCTGGATTGCCAGCTAAAAGCAGCTAGTTACAGGCTGCTTGCTTTTAGCTGGCAAAACAGGATCCCAGGTATTTTTTCACAATTCTTTTTTAAAAAAAAAAAAAGTGCTCCGCTGTATTTTCACTGTCCAGCCCGATGCAAGCAAGCAACTGAGGGCTGTGCTTCTCAGCGGGATAAGGCTGAAGCATTCTCAGCCCCTCCCGCTGAGAAAAACAGTCCTCAGCTGCCCCTGAAAATGGCGGCTCCGTTGTGAAGCGCCATTCACAGGTGCTGTACCGAGGCTCATCCAGCTGCCCTGATGCATTGGCTGGCTGGGTAATTACGGGGTTAATGCCAGTTTTCTGCAAACTGGCACTAAGCCCGAGGTTCATAATGTCATGCCTGTGTAGACACGGCCATTATGAACCTCCGTTTGGTACTAAAGAAAAGAAAACACTTTTTTTTTAAATTTTATTTGAAAGAAAAACACACACACATCCCTGATTGCCATCTTTATTACTCCCTGAATCGCCCGATGATAATCCATGACAACTCCGAGCCGGGCTCCGATGTGCACCCGGCTGACCCGGGCACTGACGTCAGCCGGTGACAGCAGCCGTCAGTGTATTATTAAATGCTGCACAGCTCTCTTCCGGCAGCTGGGAACGTCTGATATCAGAGCCCTGGTCAGCTGACTTAATTCGCGAGCGCAGGCGGGTCAGCTGACGATGTGCACTCATGTGACCCGGGCACGGACGTCAGCCGGTCCCAGCAGCCGTCGGTGTTCGAGATGCTGCAAAGCTCTCTTCCGGCTGCTGATACCGGCTGACGTCCGTGCCCGGGTCACATGAGTGCACATCGGAGCCCGGCACATCAGCTGATCGGTGTGCAGTCAGCTGACCCGCCCGCGCTCGCGAATTAAGTCAGCTGACCAGGGCTCTGACGTCAGACGTTCCCAGATGCCGGAAGAGAGCTGTGCAGCATTTAATACACTGACGGCTGCTGTGACCGGCTGACGCTGTGACTCGGGCTCAGCTATGAACTGAGCTGACCCGGCCAGTGAGTTCTGCCGCTCACAGCAGCCGGCAGAGAGCAAACCAGTGATTACAATTGTCCTGGATTAACCTCTGAGGCTTGGGAGTAATAAAGATGGCAATCAGGGATGTGTGTGTGTTTTTCTTTCAAATAAAATTTTTCAAAAGTGTTTTCTTTTATTTAGTACCAAACGGAGGTTCATAATGGCCGTATCTACACAGGCATGACATTATGAACCTTGGGCTTAGTGCCAGTTTGCAGAAAACTGGCATTAACTCCGTTATATTACCCAGCCAGCCAATGCATCAGGGCAGCTGGATGAGCCTCGGTACAGCACCTGTGAATGGCGCTTCACAACGGAGCCGCCATTTTCAGGGGCAGCTGAGGACTGTTTTTCTCAGCGGGAGGGGCAGAGAATGCTTCAGCCTTATCCCGCTGAGAAGCACAGCCCTCAGTTGCTTGCTTGCATCGGGCTGGACAGTGAAAATACAGCGGAGCACATTTTTTTTTTTTTTTTTTTTTAAAATAACAGTGAAAGGGAACATGGCACCACATTTTTTGGCTGTAAGCTGCGGCCACCACCACCACTGGGTTATTATATACAGCCTGTTAAAATGCTGTATATAAGAGTGACTCGCCCACCCCAGGGCCATGGGACACCCGGTGCCGGGCCGGACTAGTCCGGTGGTAGTCAGTGGTGGCTGGGCCCGGCTCCGTGGCCCTGGTGGGTGTCAGAGAATATGTGGCTGATGACTTTAAGTTTGTGTTCGTGACGCCACCTGTGGTATGCGGCTACTAAGCCGCTGCTGCTGTGTGAGGCCTCCGGGATGATGTTGTGGCAGCAAGGATAGTACTGCTCCCCACAGGTGGAGCAATGCCCGGGGCACAGTTGGTGCTTGTAAGTGTCTATGCAGATGGAATAACAGAGGCAACTCCAAAGGTGCAGTTCAAGTTCTTTTACTCACAGTTCTTGTTACAGTTGTAGGGACCCTCAGACTGCTGGGACCACTGTCAGGGACCTCCGCCGTTTCTGGATGTTTCAGAGCGTGAAATCCGGTACCTTCTCTTTGTGTCTCTTTCTCTGCTGTCTTCACTAGCCCTGCCTTAGTTAGATGGACTTGGCTTGGCCTCCATTACAGCCTCCAGGCTGGGGGGTCACCTGTCGGCTGATTACCCCTTTTCTGAAGATCTGCTCTGGGCTCTGGCCCTGGGAGCTTGCAATTCCCCGGGCCTCGGTTTTTACTGTCTGGAGACTGTCTTTTCGCTCCTCCAGTCTTTAGGGACCGTCCCCCGTCGCAGCATATCACTCCACCGTTGTCACTGTGGAACAGGCCACCGCAGCCTGCAGCTACCCGTAGCGCCTCTGGGCCCTCGGCATCGGTACCCAACAAGGACTGCTCGTGGTACCTTACAGGACTACCCGCGGCCCTGCGACCAGTTCTTTTCTTCTCTTTCTACATGCTCACTCCTCACTCTCCCACTCCCTGAGCGAACTGACTAAACTTGACCTTTCCTATCTGTGTCTGCTTCCTGTGGCTCCTCCCACCTCCCCAGTTGCTAAGCTGTAACCTATGGGAGCAGGGATGGGTCTTACAGCCCCTCTCAGCATGCAGCATGGGAGGGTTGCCTGCCACTTTCCCTGGTCCTGTGTGTCCCTAGCAATAGGTGTAGTGTGAATTTACCATGGGACCGGAGTTCACTCTCTTCCTCCCCCAGAATGGGGCATCACACCGCAGATGGGGTGCAATGACCTGTGGCGACGGAAGCCTCAGGGGCGCCACACTCCCCCACAGCAAATCCCAGCACGTCCTCGGGCTGAAAAACAACAAAAACACATGGAGAACTGCAAAACATTTTTGGGTATGCATAACATAAACTGTAAAACATTTCTTCCCTTTATGGGGAGGCACAGATCATGAACGTTGCAAACTTCTTATAAAGAAAACTCTAAGTGTGCACTTCCAGTCCATTGCACGGTTCAGGCAAATCCCCCATAATTCTGGTAGGGGGCACAACGGGTGCAACTAATTACATTTTTGGCTACTACAAGTCCAGTAGCCCGTCAGTTCGTTTCAATCCAACAAAGTGACATCTTCGACCAGCCATTAAGTCCAATGGCCTGGTTACACAAGACATATCAACAACATACCAGCCATTAAGTCCAATGGCCTGGTTACATAAGACATATAGACTACATACCAGCCACTAAGTCCAGTGGCCTGGTAAGACATAACACATACACTTCCACCGGGGCCCACACTCCAGTTCAGTGGCCCGGTAACACATAACATGGGGGTGACGTCTTCGAAAAGAAGCAGGGGCAGTTCAGTAGGAAAGGGTGGCATCTTCGCAAAGAATCAGGGGCAAAACACAAGGGACTTCTTCAAAAAGAATAAGGGGCTATGTACAATTCGGCAGCTCTTCATCTTCCTTACTCTCGAGGATAGATATCAGGATCCCACTCCGGCATGGCTCCTGGCAGCAGGTACGCTGACGAGATCATAGTCTGGGTCCCTTGAGCACTGGTCCCTGACCTTCTGCGCTGTCCTGCAGCCTGGATTGGAGTGGGGCTGCCTGTAGGCGTTGCGCGGCGCTGCTGCAGAGGGCTGCTTGTCTGCAGGGGGCTATTGCTGTGGTCCCTGGGGCCCTGCTTTGGCCGGGCGCCCTGCATCACACGCGCCATGGAGATCCTGGTCTGCGTCTCCTGGGTAACTGTCATAGGCCCGCTGTAATGTTCTGCGGCCTGGGTCTGTCTGGCCGGAGGGCTGCGGCTGCTGCTGGCAGGGGACCCGCTGCGAGATGGCATGGCGCGGCGCCACTCCGGTTCCTCCGGGGTCGCTTCTTCCTGCACAATGCGCACATGCAGCGCATACCACCCGCGGTCCCCCATCAGCCGGGCATATTCAACCACATCACCCGGCTTGGCATCGCGCCCTGGGTGGCCTCTGGGCAGGTGCTCCTCAATGTCTCTCCGGGCCACAAACACGTCCTTGCCCAGGCCGGGCTCTCGGATGAAGCCCCAGCCATCTTTCTGCCGAAAATCGATTACGGTGCCCCGTCTCACTGGGCACTCGGTCCCCTTCAGGGCCTTCCTGACTTCCTCCTTTGAGGCCAGATTTGCGACTTCTCGGGCCCTTCTTTTCTTTTCTCGGAGTTCCCGCTCCCGCTGGTACTCGGTCACCAGCCTCCGGCACGTCAGTTCGTTGGCCAGGGGGGTCGCCTTGGGGAGCAGCGGCCGCTGCAGTCCCCTAGTTTCTATGGGCGCTGCGTCCCAATTCACTCCCGGGGATGCCATTCCCAGGAGGTTCGCAGAGGGACTCGGCAGGGGGCCCACTAGTTGTTCGGGGTTCTCCCCACCCCAAGCTCCGTCTGTGGGGGTCTCAGACAGGCCTCCGGTGCCCCACCGGGCGTCCGCAGGGCAGGCCGGGAAGGCCAGAGGGTCGGTGAAGGGGCTAAGCGGGGGTTCATGGCGGGGCCCTGGGTCCGGACTGGACGGGGTTTCTGGCTGCTCACCCTGCACTTGCTCCGCGGCATCCATCCACCGTTCCAGATCCTCAGGCACCCTCGGCGTCTCTCTCCGCTTGTCCGCCTCCATGCTGCGCAGCCTCCGGGCCAGAACTCTCACTTCTTCCCGGAGCAGGTCCAGCTTGCAATCCTCTCTGCCGGCTCCTGGTGCACTCCGCTGCAGCTCCTCCGCCATGCTACCGTCCTGGAGAAGGCTGCCTGGGACACTGCTCGGGTGCTCGACCACGCCACTCGGCTGCACCCTTTCCCTTCTTGGAGGCGGGGCCGGGGGCTGCACGAGCAGCTGGCGCCAGACTGGCGCCCAGCCCATCATGGCCGGCACCACTCCACTTGCTATCAGGTACATTTTCGTTTCTGCTGGTCTGACTTTTAAACTCTTTCTGCCAGTCGGCCAGCTTATTTGGTCACCACTTCTTTTTCTTCCGCTTTCTATGGCGGGCACCGCTTCGCGCGCTTTTCTTGGACAAGGGGGCGGGGCTTCTCTTCGCGCCCTTTCTTCTTGCACGCCCCCCTTCTTCCCGCTCTCGGCAGCGCTAATGGCGGCGGTTTCTCGGCAAAGTACACAGTTCTTCAGGCGCACAGTACCCGGTGTGACCGGGCACGAAATCCTGTTCGTGACGCCAAAAGTTTACTCGCCCACCCCAGGGCCATGGGACACCCGGTGCCGGGCCGGACTAGTCCGGTGGTAGTCAGTGGTGGCTGGGCCCGGCTCCGTGGCCCTGGTGGGTGTCAGAGAATATGTGGCTGATGACTTTAAGTTTGTGTTCGTGACGCCACCTGTGGTATGCGGCTACTAAGTCGCCGCTGCTGTGTGAGGCCTCCGGGATGATGTTGTGGCAGCAAGGATAGTACTGCTCCCCACAGGTGGAGCAATGCCCGGGGCACAGTTGGTGCTTGTAAGTGTCTATGCAGATGGAATAACAGAGGCAACTCCAAAGGTGCAGTTCAAGTTCTTTTACTCACAGTTCTTGTTACAGTTGTAGGGACCCTCAGACTGCTGGGACCACTGTCAGGGACCTCCGCCGTTTCTGGATGTTTCAGAGCGTGAAATCCGGTACCTTCTCTTTGTGTCTCTTTCTCTGCTGTCTTCACTAGCCCTGCCTTAGTTAGATGGACTTGGCTTGGCCTCCATTACAGCCTCCAGGCTGGGGGGTCACCTGTCGGCTGATTACCCCTTTTCTGAAGATCTGCTCTGGGCTCTGGCCCTGGGAGCTTGCAATTCCCCGGGCCTCGGTTTTTACTGTCTGGAGACTGTCTTTTCGCTCCTCCAGTCTCTAGGGACCGTCCCCCGTCGCAGCATATCACTCCACCGTTGTCACTGTGGAACAGGCCACCGCAGCCTGCAGCTACCCGTAGCGCCTCTGGGCCCTCGGCATCGGTACCCAACAAGGACTGCTCGTGGTACCTTACAGGACTACCCGCGGCCCTGCAACCCGTTCTTTTCTTCTCTTTCTACATGCTCACTCCTCACTCTCCCACTCCCTGAGCGAACTGACTAAACTTGACCTTTCCTATCTGTGTCTGCTTCCTGTGGCTCCTCCCACCTCCCCAGTTGCTAAGCTGTAACCTATGGGAGCAGGGATGGGTCTTACAGCCCCTCTCAGCATGCAGCATGGGAGGGTTGCCTGCCACTTTCCCTGGTCCTGTGTGTCCCTAGCAATAGGTGTAGTGTGAATTTACCATGGGACCGGAGTTCACTCTCTTCCTCCCCCAGAATGGGGCATCACACCGCAGATGGGGTGCAATGACCTGTGGCGACGGAAGCCTCAGGGGCGCCACAAGAGCACAGTGGTGTTGGCCGCAGCTTTTTACAAAAAAAAGTGGCGACAGGTTCCCTTTAAACATTTCTGCCCCTTTATTACAAAATGGGAGAAGAAAGGAGGGTTGGGACAGGAAATGACATAAAGAGCCTTTTTTTTCCTTCAAAACAGACTAAGCTTTATTCAGAAACACAATAGAGTACAATGGACAAAATCCGCATCAAAATCCGTAACGAAATCCGCGTCAAATCCGCACCTATGCTAAGGTGCGGATTTCGGGGGAAAGCTGCGGATTTTGATGCAGAAAAATCCGCAGGTACTTTCTCCCGTGGACACATAGCCTTAGACTAAACATTGCTTTTCTGTCTGGAAAGTTCGGGCTGGAAACATCAGGCTGCATTGTGACCACGCCCCATCACATGACCAGTGACGTCATACCTGTCAGGAGCCCGTACATTCTAGCATCTCCCCTGTGCAGAGCGGACGGATCCTGACCCTGAGGGGGGGAAGATTCAGCTTTTCCTCATTAGTTATAGAGCTGAGGTCACACTGGATTTTGGGGTAAGAAATAAAAGTGTCTCCTGTCACTACTGGGGGCTGCAGCTCGTGTATATATCACAGGGAAGGGGCTGAAGCTGCAGCACAGGGCTGTGGAGGCTTCCATAAGGAAGGGGGATATGGGGGGCTACACAGGGCAGGGGGCGATGCTGCATATTGGGGGGCTACACAGGGCAGGGGGCGATGCTGCATATTGGGGGGGCTACACTGGATGATGCTGCATATTGGGGGGCTTACACTGGGCGATGCTGCTTCATGGGGACACATCGGGGGTGGGGACTGTAGGAAGGATGGATGGGGTATAGAAGTCCATGGCTTATCATATTTTATTTCTCTTCCTCCTTCATGGAGCTGAAATCCCTCACTGCTGAGTGTCCCTCACTGCTGAGTGTCCCTCACTGCTGAGTGTCCCTCACTGCTGAGTGTCCCTCACTGCTGAGTGTCCCTCACTGCTGAGTGTCCCTCACTGCTGAGCGTCCCTCACTGCTGAGTGTCCCTCACTGCTGAGTGTCCCTCACTGCTGAGTGTCCCTGACTGCTGAGTGTCCCTGACTGCTGAGTGTCCCTCACTGCTGAGTGTCCCTCACTGCTGAGTGTCCCTCACTGCTGAGTGTCCCTCACTGCTGAGTGTCCCTGACTGCTGAGTGTCCCTCTCTGCTGAGTGTCCCTCTCTGCTGAGTGTCCCTCTCTGCTGAGTGTCCCTCACTGCTGAGTGTCCCTCACTGCTGAGTGTCCCTCACTGCTGAGTGTCCCTCACTGCTGAGTGTCCCTCACTGCTGAGTGTTTGGTGCAGTGTAGCAGGAGGTGGGTTTCATCCTTCCTTGGCCTCCAGGTCAGTGTTGGCACAGTCTGTCCTCCCTGGGCTTGTAGCTCTGCTTGTGTGGGAATTGATGGCTAGACTGTGGGCACTGAGTCTATATTGGCTCATAGTCCTGCGGTCTCTGGGGTCTGGGGGTTTCTCCAGATATGGGGTCAGTCTGTAGTCTCTGGTACGTGGTCAGTTTCTGTGAGGTGTAGATATCGGTCCTCCAGTCACTGACACCTCTCCTGGCCCTCGTCTACCATCTTCCTGATTCTGGCTTTTGTCAGGCTGCTGTGATTGGTCATTTTGTCCTGTTGGGTTTGGGAGAGCTGTGCCAGGGGTCCTGGTTCATCTGGACCACCTATATGTATCAGGGCTTTATGGTGATGGGAGTGTGGATTGTTAGGCTATGTGCCCACGCTGCGGGTTTACCGCGGATTTTGCCGCGGATTTCCCGAAAATCTGCAGCAGCGGCACTTCCAAGCCATTTCAATGGCATTTTGGAAATGCTGTGTCCATGCTGCGGATTTTTCCGCTGCGGATTTGCCGCGGATTTTGTTCCTGAAAAATCTGCAGCATGTCAATTGTTTGTTGCAGATTTGGTGCGGATTTTGGGTATAGAATGGGGAAAAAAAAAAAAAAAAAATCCGCATCAAAATCCGCAAGTCGCGGATTTTCATGCAGAAAAATCCGCAGGTACATTCTACCGTGGACACATAGCCTTATTCTGTAGGTGAGACTGACATGACAGTGCCCTCTTCAGAGCTGCTAGGTGTAGAGGGAATCTGCCCAGCTCGGCCTGACAGGCGCTGTTGGAGGTGCTTTGATGGACCTGGAGAAGGCGCTAAATTCCAGGTGGAATATTTCTGTTGGGCTGGAATCCCACCTTGATCAATCTGGGTAAGTGTGAGGGCCCCAGACTTCACTGCTGTACAGGAGGATTGGGATGATGATGGAATTGAAGATTTTTAGCCAGACCCTCACTGGAGGCTTCAGATGATGGTTTCCTTCGGATGGCATAGCAATCTCTATTGCTCATTTGTACGTCCCTGACTGGTGAATTTCCAGGCCCAGGTATGTGTATTTGTCCTTTCCTGTGTGAGCGCAGTTGTTTAAGGTCTCTTTCACACGTCCGTCAAAATCACACTTTTTTTCACAGACGTGTTAAAGGTGCGTATAACCCTCCGTGTGCCGTGTTTATGGCACACGTGTGTTCTCCGTGTGCTATCTGCGATAACACACGGAGAACAGGAACTTTCTGCTCACCTGTCCCTGTCCCTGCTGTCCGTGGTGCTGATCTATGGTCTCCGGCTCTGCCGACTCCCTGCTGCTGCTGCTTCCGACCCGAAATGCAGTGAATATGCGATGAGCATAATGAGTGGGGGTCGGAAGCAAGTGCCAGCAGAGACAGCAGCGCTGGAGAAGGTGAGTGTAGAAATCCCTTTTAATTCACAGACACGTGTGTTTTCTCTGGTGCGTGTCAGATGGATCACATCCGCGCGGTCCGTGTGACACCCATGATGCCGGAGAAAAACTGACATGTCTACGTGTGGAGCACACGGGCACATGTATGCTCCACACGGTCCATGGCAAAACACTCACATGAGTGCAGACCCATTGATTTTAAAGGGTCTACGTGTGTCCGTGTCTCCAGCACGTGAGGAAACGGATCAAACTCGTACCGGAGACACGGACGTGTGAAGGAGGCCTAAGATAAATGAAGGTGCTGGTCCAAACTTCATTTTTCTCTTCTGGAACTCTATGATGTTGGCCTCCTTTTAGGTTGATCAGTGGCGCACACGTAGAGCTGAATTTCTCCAAGATTTGTAGGTTGTCTTGGAGGCCTTTCTCAGTTGGTGTCAGCAGCAGGAGGTCATCTGCATAGAGCAAGAATTTCACCTGGGCATCATGGAGGGTAAGACCTGAAGCTGTGGAACATTCCAGAGCAGTGGCCGCTTATTGCTGGAGATATTAAAGAGAGTTATGCGGGCGTCACACGGGACGATCTATCATGCGATCTATCGTCTGGGTCACTGTTTTCTTGACGCACATCCGGCATCGTTTGCAACGTCGTCCCGTGTGACACCTATGAGCGTCTGTAAACAAGTCGCTCGTTTTTAAAAAATCGTTTATTCTACTTAGCGCCGGATGTTCATCCTCCCCTGGGTAGCACACATCGCTCCGTGTGACACCCCGGGAACGATGAACACAGCTTACCTACGTCCCGCGGCTCCCGCCGGCAATGAGGAAGGAATAAGGTGGGCGGGATGTTTACGTCCCGCTTATCTCCACCCCTCTGCTTCTATCGGCCGGGCGCTGTGTGACGTCACTGTGACGCCGGACGTCCCTCCCTCTTCAGGAAGTGGATGTTCGCCGCCCAAAGCGAGGTCACTCAGCAGGTAAGTACGTGTGGCGGCGGTTTAACGACTTTGTGCGCCACGGGCAACTAATTGCCCGTGACGCAAAAACGACGGGGGCGGATACAATTGCTCGTGCAATCGCACGATATATCGTACCGTGTGAAGCCCACATTAGACTTAAGGCCGCTCTACACGCTGTGATATCGTGACCGATATCGCTAGCGTGCGCACCCGCGCCCATCGTTTCTGCATCACGGGCAAACCGCTGCCCGTGGTGCACAAAATCGCGCGGACCCGTCACACTACTTACCTGCCTAGCGACGTCGCTGTGACCGGCGAACCTCCTCCTTTCTAAGGGTCCGGTTCATTCGGCGTCACAGCGACGTCACTAAGCGGCCGCCCAATAGAAGTGGAGGGGCGGAGATGAGCGGGACATAACATCCCGCCCACCTCCTTCCTTCCTCATTGCGGCCGGGACGCAGGTAAGGTGAGGTTCCTCGTTCCTGCGGTGTCACATATAGCGTCAGGAATGACGAACTATATCGTAGTGGCAGCAGCAACGATAATCGAGATTAGTGATTTTGAACGTTTTTGCGACGATTCAAAATCACTAATAAGTGTCACACGCAACAACATCGCTAATGCGGCCGGATGTGCGTCACAAAGTCCGTGACCCCAACGACATTGCTTTAGCGATGTCGTAGCGTGTAAAGTGGCCTTTAGCCTGTAGCCCTGTCTGACTCCTCGGCTCTGCTGGAAATAAGCCATTCTTGTATCGTTCACATTCACACTGCAGAGGTTCTCGGTTTAGGAGCTTTTGATGACATCGTAGGACTTTCCTACTATTCCGCTCTCCAGAAATTTCAAGAGCAAGCCCGGGTGCCACACAGAGTCAAAAGCCTTTTTAAAGTCCACAAAACATGCGTATATCTTCACGTACTTTGTTTTGTGGATGTGGTTCTGAATGAGAATGTGCAGGGTGTAGATGTGGTCCGTGGTGCGGTGGTTTGGCAGGAACCCTGGTTGGCTCTTGCTGAGGATATTGTGCTCAGTGAAGAAACTGAGGATCCTCTTGTTCAGGAGGCTGGTGAACAGTTTTCCCAGGTTCCTGCTGACACGTCTTCCTCTGTAGTTGGCAGGGTCATACCTGTCCCTGCTCTTGTGGATGGGTGTGATGGGCCCTTGCTTCCAGGTACGAGGGAAGAAGCCGGCACTCAGCACAATATTAAACAGTTTAACCATTCCAGCTTGTATTTCCGGTGGGCTTTATTTTAGCATCTCTGGGGGGATCCATCCGGACCCCTGGCTTTTTTATACTTTATGGAAGAGATTCTCTGCAACTTTCTCTAATGTAATTGGTGTATCCAGAGGGTTTTAGGAATTTTTTTTACTTTCTCCTCCATCGCCTTTAGTTTTGATGTTCTGTTTTCCTGTTCTTGGCTTAGTCCTTCTTTTGGGATGTCTTTGTAGAGGTCTCTGAAGCACTGGAGCGAGATGTTGCCATTTTGGATATGGATGTTGTTATTCTTGCTCTTTGTGTCTATGTGACTCCATAGTTCGCAGAAGGAGTTGTCTTGGAGGGCGTCTTGGAGTTCGCTAGGTTTGGTAGAGATGTAGCTCTGCTTCTTCCTCCTGAGGATGGGTTTGTGCTGCCTTTGTATGGTGTCATAGGCTTCCCTCAGGCCCGGGTGTTTGGGGTCTCTGTGTTTATTGTTTGAGGCTGTTCTCAGGGTCTTTCGTATGGCTTTACATTCTCTGTCAAACCAACCATTGATCTGCTCTTCTTTTGGTCTCTTGTAGTTGACTTGTGTAAGGTTGGACAATTTGGCCATGGTGTAGAATATTTTGATGAGGTCTTTTGCAGCTTAACTCGCTCCTTCTGGGTTAGACTTGTAGCTGTAGAAGTTATGGAGCATCTCTTGGATTTCGGGCCTGTTCGGAGCCTCTTTATATTTTATTGCTGACTGTGGTTTTCTGCCAGGTCACTCGGGTCAATGAGGTTACCTGCAATCACCGGTGGAGGATTGTGGGAGCTGTAACCTGAGTGATGTCATCACAGCTCAGTCATTCTCTGCCTGAGGCTGGAGTCACACTTGCGTATGATTGCGTCCAATTCTCATGCCTTAGATTAGGACGATTGTTTGTCACTTGTCATCCTTGTGCTGTCCCTGTACAATCTGTTTTTTTTTTTCTCAGCAGCTTTTAGTCATTTACAGGACCTTTTACAGGAGCATTAAGGCCTTGTGCACACGCTGCGGTTTTTGCTGCGGTTTTTGCTGCATGAATTGCTGCAGAAAATGTTCATAACCTTTCTGCAGTCATTTCCCAGTAAAACCTATGGTAAAAAAGATGTGCGCACACTGCGGTTTTTTCCCCTTCAGGTTCTTCTGCAGAATTTCTGCAGCAAAAAGAATGTGCATGTCACTCCTTTTCCGCAGGTACCTGCAGTTTTTGCCATAGATAATGGTTAAAAACCGCAGGGAACAACCTGCAGAAAATTCACGGCAATGCCGCAACCAAACCGTGGTAAAACCGCATGCGGTTTTCAAGTGCGGTTTGCTGCGTTTTTTTCCCGCAGGTGCGGTAATCTTTCAGAAGTTGCGGAATTTGATTAAGAATATTCCATTTTCTAGTGCGCACAGGGCAGTGTTTTCTGCTACATGATAGAATTGTATCCATAAAAACGGATGTCACTAGGATGGTCCGTGTGACATTGTTTTTTTTCTTGCACCCACAGATTTGCATTGGCGAGTCTGGCGCGAGATATCTGTGCAATCGCAGCATTCTGTAATTTATTTATTTTTTTTCCTCAGTCCCATTGGAGCTGCCTCATTGATTAACTTTGTTTTGAGGCCAATGCGAGATTTTCTCATATTGCACTCGTGCGAGTCATACGCAAGTGTGACTCCAGCCTGAAGCCATGTTCTATGGCCACACGTTGTGATTTCAGATGTAGCAGAGCTGCAATCGTCGTGGGACCTTGTGTGGATTACGTTGGTCCTGGGTGTTTTGGGGGTTAATAAAGGGGTGATTTTTTTGTATTTTATTTCAGATAAAGGATTTTTTTGGTGTTTGTTTATTTTTTTTCACCTACATATTACTAATGAGGGGTCTCAAAAACACCTCCCCATTACTAATCCAGGCCTTAGTGGCAGCTCTGGGCTGCCATTAACCCCTGATTACCTTGATTGTCACCACACCAGGGCAATCGGGATGACCTGGGTAAAGTGGCAGGACTGGCGCATCTAATGGATCCAGCAATTCCAGGCGGCTACAGGCTATATTTAGGCCGAAGGGCCCCAATAACCATGAGTCTCCCCAGCCTGAAAACACCAGCTTCCAGCTGCGAGCTTTATCATGGCCGGGTATCAAAATGGGGGGGGTGCAAGCATATTTTTTTTAAATGATATAATTTTAAAAAAGCTGCATGCGGTTCTTCTTTTTTTTTTTTTTTTTTTTTTTATTCACAGTCAATGTAGGGGTACGGCTGGGGGCTGCAGCCTGTAGCTGTATACTTTATCTGTACTGGGTTTCATAATATGGGTTGATGCTACACTAATTTTTTTTTATTTATTTTTATATATTGCAGTCAGACACACTGTTACACAGGCTGGGGGCGCGTCTGACTGCAACCAATCAGAGACGTGGGGACTGGCAGTGGGCGGAGAAACAGTGAATGTGTATGACGTTAATGAGGTTATTGCCGCGCGGAAACACAGTATAATGTGTCTGCTCCAATCCCACTATCCCTTCTACCACCATTTTATAGCACAGGACTCTGGTCCCCATAGACTTATATGGGGACCGCCATCCGGCCAGATATCCAGGATCAATTACGGACCTGAATCAGGTCAACAACAAACTTAGTCAGAGTATCGTACTGCAAGGATAGCTGTTGTGGAAAGTACAACCCTAATCTGGGTGCGCTACCAAACAAGATCTCATAGGGGCTCAACTTGTGGGCTCCGGTTGGGGTGTGTCTGATGCTGAACAATGCAAAGGGAAGACTCTCATGCCATGGCTTCCCTGTCTCCTGCGCTGCCTTAAGCATTTTTGCTTTCAGTGTCCCATTTAACCTCTCAACTTTCCCACTACTCTGAGGGTGATACGGGGTGTGTAGAGCCAATTCAGTACCCAAGGCCTGCCATATCTCTTTGGTCAAGTTAGCAGTAAAAGCAGGCCCCTAGTCACTTTCTATGGTCTCCGGGAGTCCATATCTGCACACTATCTCCGTGAGAAGTTTCTTCATCGTTGTTTTCGCGGATTGGTTCTTGACAGGAAACGCTTCTAGCCATCCGGAAAAGATATCTATCACCACCAAGACTTATTCAAATCCTCCTGAGTGAGGCATCTGGATGTGATCTATCTGTATGCGCTGGAAGGGGTACAAAGGCTTGGGTGTACACTTCTGAGGCGTCTTCTCCGTTTTCCCAGGGTTGCATCGGGTGCAGACCAGACATCCTTTCGTGTAGTTTGCTGCTGCAGTGGAAAATCCAGGTGCATGATAGTATTCTCTCACAAGATTGTGCATCTTCATCTTTGACTGATGTGTAATCCCATGGGCCCATCTGGCCACCATCGGGTAGAGAGCACGCGGAAGGCATGGTTTCCCTTTTTCCAGTATCAGATGTTTCTCATTCTGTACTGCTCCATCTAGGATCCATTTTTCTTTCTCTTCTTTCGAGGCCTGCCTCTGAAGAATACGGACCATGTCTTCCCAAGACTTTCCATCTTTCCCCTCTTCTTGTTCTTCAGGATTGGTTAGGGAGCACAACTTGGTCACTTCAGTGACGAGTGCTTGCAGTGCTGCTTCTTTGGCTGTTCTGTCAGCGAGGGCATTTCCCAGTGCTTCCTTTGAAGTTCCCCCAGTGTGGGCCTTGACCTTGATCACTGCGACTGTATCTGGCAATAGCAAAGACTCCATCAGTTCTTTAACGGCCTTGTGGTGGCGTACAGGTGTTCCATTTGTGGTGATGAAGTCTCTCGCCTTCCATATTGGTCCATAATCGTGAGCGATTCCCCATGCATAGCGGGATTCAGAGTAAATGTTCACCTTTTTTCCCGCCGCCATCTTGCAGACTTCAGTGAGAGCGCGTATCTCAGCTTCTTGAGCAGACAAGGATGCGGGTAGCGCCTGTGTCATCATCACAGCATCTTCTGTTACCACCGCTATACCCGTGCGAAACTGCCCCTCTTTATCTGCATATCTCGATCCATTCACAAAGAGGGTTAAGTCAGGGTCTTCTAAGGGTGTATCTTTCACGGTATCGAATCCAGAGATTTCCTGCCTCATGAGAGCAAGGCAATCACGCTGTGCTATGCCTGAGTCGACTACCTCTTCCACCAAGGTGTCAGAGGTGGGACACTCCCCCCCCCCCCCCCCCCAATGGGAGAGGGAGGAGAGTAGTAGGGTTAAGGACCGCACACCGGGAGATGGTGACGTTGTCAGGAAGCAGTAGGGAGCACTGTAGCCGCAAGTGACGAGCGGAAGAGAGATGTTTCGGCTGAGTCTGTGCCGGGATGGCAGTAATGTCATGCAGAGTCTTGATGTTCAACTGGTGACCTAAAACGATGTCAGAGGTCTTGTCCAACAGTAGGTGGGTTGCAAACACAGCTCTCATGCAGGATGGTGCTCCTCGGGCGACAGGATCCAGTCTGGCTGAGTAGTATCCAATGGGCCGCTGTCTTCCTCCATGGGAATGGGTCAAAACCCCCGTTGCATGTCCTGCTTTCTCCATGACGAACAGGCAGAATGGTTTTTGATAGTCCGGCAAACCCAGGGCTGGAGAGGAAGATATGATATTTTTCACCTTGTAGAATGCATGTATAGCCTCCTTTGTTAAACTGAATGGCTGATTCTTCAAGCATTCATATAAAGGCTCCATCATCAGAGAGGCATCCATTATCCACGGTCGACAATATGACGTCATCCCTAGGTAGGATTGCAGTTGAGTGTGATTTTGGGGAAGTGGTATTTGCTCAACGGCTGACTTCCTGTCTGCCGTTAGATGCTTAGCTTGATGCGAGATGCAGTGTCCCAAGAACACGACTTTTTCCTGGCAGATCTGGAGTTTGTTTTTGGAAGCTTTACATCCATTCAGTGCAAGGAATTGTAGTAGTGAGATTGAGTTTTCTTGGGCTTCCTCCAGGGAATCACAGCAGAGGAGAAGATCATCGACATATTGAAGCAGGACTACATTGGGGTGAGTGATCCTCCATGGTTCTAATACATCAGTCATTGCTTGGCTGAACATGGATGGGCTGTTCTGGGCCCCTTGGGGCATCACTGTCCATGTATACTGCTGGCCCTCATGGGTAAAAGCAAAAAGATGTTGACAATCTGCACTTAATGGGACACTGAAGAAAGCATTAGCTAGATCCACTACGGTGAAACAGGAGGCAGTAGATGGGATGCCTGCCAGCAGAGTATGTGGGTTAGGCACTATTGGAGTGTCCAGTACTGTGG
Source organism: Anomaloglossus baeobatrachus (assembly GCF_048569485.1). Classification (NCBI taxonomy): domain Eukaryota; kingdom Metazoa; phylum Chordata; class Amphibia; order Anura; family Aromobatidae; genus Anomaloglossus; species Anomaloglossus baeobatrachus. The sequence continues at coordinate 410,495 of NW_027445228.1, forward strand.
CTTCATTAACTGCTCGCAAGTCTTGGACCATTCTGTAGGTGGCTGGTTCTCCCTTTCTTGTTTTCTTTTTTACTGGAAACAACAGTGTGTTGCAGGGAGATTTGTTGGTATGATTGTTCCATTCTTGAGATAGCATTCTAACTGATGAGAGATAGCAGCAGACTGTTGAATTGAGACTGGGTATTGTGACTTGCGGGGGAGTAAGGCTCCTGGTTTAAGCTTCACCTCCACTGGCAGGACTGGCAGTCTTCCAACATCTTCTGGACCTTGTGACCAGAGTATATCAGGGACCTGTGATAGCCAGGTGTCAGAGGTAGGCTTCACATCTTCAGATACACAGAAAAGACCGAACACTTGCGACACTTCATCCTGATCCAGGGGGGTAGTTAAAGGGAAGGTATCGCGTTTTTTTATTTTTGTATTAAAAATAGTGATTATGAAATCAAGTATTTCTAATACAAAATGAAAATCGCAGCTTATTTAGTTTTTATGTAATTCTTATTTTACTGGAGGCACTGGGGGCTGCCATGCTGGATTTGCCTTGTGTGTAACGACAGTAACTCCTTCCTTTTATGGCAGCCCCTGTGCATAGACTCTGATAGTCGGGCTCCGACCCCATGCCATACGTTACAGTGGGTGTCTGCTGTGACGTGGACGCGCCCCCTGGGCTGTCCAGAACAGAATAGAGGGAGGAGACCAGCGCCATCATTGTGGAGCTCACAGCGTGTGCTGTTTGCTCCACTTTACCCCTGTCACCCGCCGAAATGTGTGAGTACGGGCCGCCTTCCTCCCCTCGTTACCGTCTCCAATGACACCCCCCTCCCTCCGTTCTCCCAAGTCCCCGCTCTGCCCGCTGCCGCAGCTCACCCGGCTCTGCCCGCCGCTGGTGTGTGTGTGTCACAAGGTCCCCATCAGGGGTGATTGTGAGTGTGTGTTGGCGCTTGCGATGCTGTGCCGTGAGCTTCCAGGACCTGCGAGAGGATCACATGGGAGGCATGTGATATCTCCGGATGTTGTGAGTGTGTGCGTGCGATTGTACAGGTATGTGCGATATCGTGAGTATGTGTGAGTGTATGCGATCGGATATGTGAAATGTCGGCCGGACGCAGGGGAGGATGGCATGCAGCACAGCTGCCTGGAGCGCCCACCGGAGGTCACAGGGAGGAATGATGTGAAAGGTGTGTGTGTGTGTGTGTGTGTGTGTGGCACAAGGTCCCCATCAGGGGTGATTGGTATGTGTGTGTGCACGTGCGTGCCACTGCATGTGAGTACCTGTGTGTGTACCGGTGATAATGTCTGCAGGGTTGTGTATCTAATCCTATCCTGTGTGATACTATCTGCAGGGCTGTGTATCTAATCCTCTCCTGTGTGATACTGTCTGCTGAGCTGTGTATCTAATCCTCTCCTGTGTGATACTGTCTGCTGAGCTGTGTATCTAATCCTATCCTGTGTCATACTGTCTGCTGAGCTGTGTATCTAATCCTATCCTCTGTGATACTTTCTGCTGAGCCGTGTATCTAATCCTGTCCTGGGTGATGCTGTCTGCTGAGCTGTGTATCTAATCCTCTCCTGTGTGATACTGTCTGCTGAGCTGTGTATCTAATCCTCTCCTGTGTGATACTGTCTGCTGAGCCATGTATCTAATCCTCTCCTGTGTGATACTGTCTGCTGAGCTGTGTATCTAATCCTATCCTGTGTGATACTGTCTGCTGAGCTGTGTATCTAATCCTATCCTCTGTGATACTGTTTGCAGAGCCGTGTATCTAATCCTGTCCTGGGTGATGCTGTCTGCTGAGCCGTGTATCTAATCCTCTCCTGTGTGATACTGTCTGCTGAGCTGTGTATCTAATCCTATCCTGTGTGATACTGTCTGCTGAGCTGTGTATCTAATCCTATCCTCTGTGATACTGTCTGCTGAGCCGTGTATCTAATCCTCTCCTGTGTGATACTGTCTGCTGAGCTGTGTATCTAATCCTTTCCTGTGTGATACTGTCTGCTGAGCCGTGTATCTAATCCTCTCCTGTGTGATACTCCTGCTGTCCTTGGTGACACTTTAGGCATTTCTGGTCACCATGAAAATAGCTGTGCACTGTGTCCTTACATGTCATTCTCTGTTATCTGTTGTAAACACTCAGATTAGGAGGGGGGAGGCGCCATCCCACACAGGAGAGCAGACTCCGCCCACTTTACAGCAGGCTGTAATCTGAGCTTTTTATACAGTGGAAATTCAGTAGGATTTCAGAAGCTGCTCCCCCTAGTGTTTTTATCAAGTGAAAATATCAAACTTTTTAATTTTTTTTTTATATTTTGCACAATTAAAAAAAAAAAATAATATTTAAACAAAACATTTAAACATTATTACTTTACATTTTTTTCAGTTATTATTATTTTTTTTTTTGACGATACCTTCCCTTTAACCCCTTCAGCCCCCGGGCACTTTCCGTTTTTGCGTTTTTGTTTTTTGCTCCCCTTCTTCTGAGAGGCGTAACATTTTTATTTTTCCATCAATCTTGCCATATGAGGGCTTGTTTTTTGTGGGACGAGTTGTACTTTTAAATGAAACCATAAGTTTTACCATATAGTGTACTGGAAAACGGCAAAAAAATTCCAAGTGCGGAAAAATTGCAAAAAAAGTGTGATCATACAATAGTTTTTGGGATATTTTATTCACTGTGTTCACTATATGGTAAAACTGAGGTATCTATGTGATGCCTCAGGTCGGTGTGAGTTTGTAGACACCAAACATGTATAGGTTTACTTGTATCTAAGGGGTTAAAAAAAATTCACAAGTTTGTCCAATAAAAGTGGCGCACGTTTTGCGCCATTTTCCAAAACACGTAGCGTTCTTATTTTTAAGGATCTATGGCTCAGTGATGGCTTATTTTTTGCGTCTCGAGCTGACGTTTATAATGGTACCATTTTTGCGCAGATGCTACGTTTTGATCGCCTGTTATTGCATTTTGCGTAAAACTTGCGGCGACCAAAAAACGTAATTTTGGCGTTTGGAATTTTTTTGTGACTACGCCGTTTACCAATCAGATTAATTGATTTTATATTTTGATAGATCGGGCATTTCTGAACGCGGCGATACCAAATATGTGTATATTTATTTATTTTTTAACCCTTTAATTTTCAATGGGGGGAAAGGGGGGTGATTTGAACTTTTAGGTTTTTTGTTTTTTTTTTATTTTTTAAAACTTTTTTTTTTACTTTTTTTTTTTATTTTACTAGTCCCCCTAGGGGGCTATAGCGATCAGCAATCCGATTGCTGATCGCTATCTGCTGATCACAGCTATACCGCTGTAATCAGCAGATTCAGTCACTTTGGTTTACCCTCTGCTCTCGGCCGAGGGAAAATGAAAGTGAAACATCGTAGCAGCAGGCGTCATCACATGACCCTGTGCTACGATGGCAACCACCGATAGTCACGTGATAACACACGTGACTTCCGGTGGGGGCGGCGGTGAGTAACAAACATGGCCGCGCGCATTTAAATCTTGCTGCCAGACTTTGGCAGCAAGATTTAAGGGGTTAATGGCCGCGGGTGGAAGCGATTCCACCCGCGGCTAGTAGGCACACATGTCAGCTGTTGAAAACAGCTGATATGTGTGCCGATCCACGCCGCCTGCCCGCGGCAGGGGGCGGGGCTTAACGGGACACGATCCTGGACGGATAGATCCGTCCAAGGTCGTGAAGGGGTTAAAGAGAGAAGGCCCATACACAGACATGGGTACAATCCTTTGTCTCTGGTCTCCGAGAGCCCATACGCAAACAACTGCAGCTAGTAACCCCTGATTACAGAGTAAAAGACCAAGACACCCTCTTTCAGGTAGCAAGAGGTGTTGAGATGAATCTAGCAGTTTCAAAGTCCACACCACGTACAAATGTGTTACTCGCACAGTCACCTGGAGAGGATCAGGGACGTAAGAAGTCTGACATCATCTGCTATAGATGTAAAAAACCTGGGCATATCAAAAGACATTGTAGGAAATTCTCTCAGCACAAGGACCTACAGCAGCAATCACCAACTGATGTGCCTCCTCCACCTCCCCCTCCTCTCCAATAGGAGATTGGCAAGCTGGGTCCACCACCATCTTTTAACCTACTCTACAATCATACCCCCAAGCAAGCTAGCGGTCCTCCTCCTACCATACAGGTGGAAGTAGAAGGGAAATCTATTCCCTTTTTGGTGGATACCGGTGCAGCCAGAAGCGTCATTAGGTTTGCAGATTTACCTGACCCAGATTGTCTCACAGATGAAGTTGTCCCATGTGTGGGTATTGATGGAACCACCCGAAGTACTCCCATGACACGTCCTTTGAATCTCAGCCTGCAACCTACACACAGTATGCTTTCACAGCTCGTGGTATCCAATACATGTCTGGTGAATCTTTTAGGCACAGACCCAACAATGATGGTACCGTCTCCATAACACTGAGCCCGATGTGTGTGTGTGTGTGTGTGTGTGTGTGTGGGGTGCTGAGCCCGATGTGTGTGTGTGTGTGTGTGGGGTGCTGAGCCCGATGTGTGTGTGTGTGTGTGTGTGGGGTGCTGAGACCGATGTGAGTGTGTGGGGTGCTGAGCCCGATGTGTGTGTGTGTGGGGTGCTGAGCCCGATTTGTGTGTGTGTGTGGGGTGCTGAGCCCGATGTGTGTGTGTGTGTGTGGGGTGCTGAGCCCGATGTGTGTGTGTGGGGTGCTGAGCTCGATGTGTGTGTGTGGGGTGCTGAGTCCGATGTGTGTGTGTGTGGGGTGCTGAGCCCGATGTGTGTGTGTGTGGGGTGCTGAGCCCGATGTGTGTGTGTGTGGGGTGCTGAGCCCGATGTGTGTGTGTGTGGGGTGCTGAGCCCGATGTGTGTGTGTGTGGGGTGCTGAGCCCGATGTGTGTGTGTGTGGGGTGCTGAGCCCGATGTGTGTGTGTGTGGGGTGCTGAGCCCGATGTGTGTGTGGGGGGTGCTGAGCCCGATGTGTGTGTGGGGGGTGCTGAGCCCGATGTGTGTGTGGGGGGTGCTGAGCCCGATGTGTGTGTGGGGGGTGCTGAGCCCGATGTGTGTGTGTGGGGGGTGCTGAGCCCGATGTGTGTGTGGGGGGTGCTGAGCCCGATGTGTGTGTGGGGGGTGCTGAGCCCGATGTGTGTGTGGGGGGTGCTGAGCCCGATGTGTGTGTGGGGGGGTGCTGAGCCCGATGTGTGTGTGTGTGGGGGGGTGCTGAGCCCGATGTGTGTGTGTGTGTGTGGGGGGGGGGGGGTTGCAGAGCCCGATGTGTGTGGGGGTGTGCAGAGTCCGATGCTTGTGTGTGTGTGGGGGGGGGGGTGCAGAGCCCGGTGTGTGTGTGTGTGTGTGTGTGTGTGTGTGGCGGGGGGTGCAGAGCCCGATGTGTGTGTGTGTGTGTGGGGGGGGGTGCAGAGCCCGATGTGTGTGTGTGTGTGTGTGGGGGGGGTGCAGAGCCCGATGTGTGTGTGTGTGTGTGTGTGTGGGGGGGGGCGTGCAGAGCCCGATGTGTGTGTGTGTGGGGGCGTGCAGAGCCCGATGTGTGTGTGTGTGGGGGGGTGCAGAGCCCAATGTGTGTGTGTGTGGGGGGGTGCAGAGCCCGATGTGTGTGTGTGTGGAGGGGTGCAGAGCCCGATGTGTGTGTGTGTGGGGGGGGTGCAGAGCCTGATGTGTGTGTGTGTGTGTGTGTGTGTGTGTGGGGGGGGGGGGTGCAGAGCCCGATGTGTGTGTGGGGGGGGGGGTGTCGCCCTGGACAAGCCAGGGGCCACAGGTAACAACACACCCCCACACCCCCAGCAGTTCACACAGACATCCCCAGTGAGACCTGGTTTCTTCCTCGGGCTCAGACGGACACACCAGGTGGGCGGAGTCAGGAGATGGAGACGCCCACCGAGGAGTTTAGCTGGCCTGAGGCAGGAAGCAGGCCCAGTCTAGTCCAGGCAGAGAACGAGAGAAGGTCTGCAGGGAGACAGAAGCAGACAGGGGCCTAGGTTGGAGCCTAAGGCCCCCGTGCAGAGAGTGAGGCAGACGGTAGTGGCCGTCTGCAGGGAGCCGACCAGACAGTTGGTGGAACCGCAGGTAGCCGGGGCTGGGCGTTGGCCCACCGGTACTGAAGCGGGGAGCCAGCTGGAAACCGGAGCACAGGAGGAGCGTGCACGGAGGTGAAAGGAAGGACTTACACTAACAACCTGGGGTCAGGGGAAAAACACCGCAGCCGTCTGGGGGACCCGTCCATCCAGCCGTGTGTTTTACCGAGAACTGTGTCATCGTCTCAGGCTGAGTGAGTACCCCCGTGCCGTACGGCACAGCGCTGCCCCCGCGACCCTGCACCTCGCCAGGCCCCATAGCCCGCCTGCATCATCCATCCCTACCCTCATCACCGGGCCCCGGGACAACCAACCCCCCTACCCACGGAGGGGAGACATAACAACCAAGCTGCTCCCTGTCACCGCTCCCGGGATCCCCATCTAGAGCAGCGGTGGTGTCACCATTATCACCACAACCGTGGGTGGCGTCACGGACAATAAATCCCCAATATCAATCCCCTTTTCACTCACGGGCGAGGAGCGCCGCTCGAGTCCCCGGGATCCGGCAAACCGGTCGAGCCACCACCGAGCAGCAGCTGCAGCAGCAAGCCAGACCTGAGCAGTGGGAGAGTGCAGCGTCCCCTCCTCCGCCCGCAACAGGTGCAGAGCCCGATGTGCGTGGGGGGGTGTGCAGAGCCCTGTGTGTGTGGGCATGCAGAGCCCTGTGTGTGTGGGCGTGCAGAGCCCGATATGGGGCTGTTATTTCCAATGCTAGAGTGATAACAGGTCAGTGCTGGCCTGAATACTGACAGCTAAGGCTATCTTCACACTTCCATTGTTTTGCATCCGTCACAATCAGTTGTGTGACTGATGCAATGGATGCGTTGCAGGTAGTGGCACAACTGATGTGACTGATTCTGCAAAACAACGATCCCTTTTTTTTTTTTTTTTTTACTGTTTAACCAGCGGCCGGCAATTATGAATGATCAGCTGATCGCTCACAGAAGGCGGCTGCCGGGTGATCAGCTGATCGCTCACAGAAGGCGGCTGCCGGGTGATCAGCTGATCGCTCACAGAAGGCGGCTGCCAGGTGATCAGCTGATCGCTCACAGAAGGCGGCTGCCGGGTGATCAGCTGATCGCTCACAGTAGCCGCCCGCCGGGCGATCAGCTGATCGCTCACAGTAGCCGCCCGCCGGGCGATCAGCTGATCGCTCACAGTAGCCGCCCGCCGGGCGATCAGCTGATCGCTCACAGTAGCCGCCCGCCGGGCGATCAGCTGATCGCTCACAGTAGCCGCCCGCCGGGCGATCAGCTGATCGCTCACAGTAGCCGCCCGCCGGGCGATCAGCTGATCGCTCACAGTAGCCGCCCACCGGGCGATCAGCTGATCGCTCACAGTAGCCGCCCACCGGGCGATCAGCTGATCGCTCACAGTAGTCGGCTGATGATTTCTTTGTACGCCTCTGTCCACCCTCTTAAAGGGGTTATCCGGCTTATTTTGCCTTTTTTTGTAATTACACTATTGGGCTACATTAGGGCAGGTAAGTAGACAGTAACTCCCTACCTGCCCTGCTGACAGCCCCTCTCCCCCGGCTCAGAGCGGTCATGTGACCACTGCTGCTGTGATTTTACTGCTTCCTGTGGATGTCAGGACAACAAGTGCAGGAGCTTATGTTCTGCCTTGTCGACGGGCATCACAGTCGACGTCATGTAGCCTCCTTGCTGGGCAGGTACAGTGCGTGGAGTCCCCGCCCCCTTTCCTCTGCATCCTCCCACACATTCCCCCGCACCCTCCCCACACTCCGTCCTCTCCCCTTCCACTGCGGTGGGGCCCGTGAGCTGGGGGGAAGGCACCTGGTGGTGGCTACCGTGCGGTCACCTCCAGCACCGGGCCCCCTGCTCAGGTTTGCACGTTCAAATGTATCGGCATCACAGATGTTAATACATTTGAAAGCACAGATGACAGGCAGCACCTCGCTGCTTCTCATCACTGTCCCGCTGTCTGCTCTGACAGTTCAGGACAGCGGTGACGTCACTACTGTGCTGATATGTCCCGAGCACAGACAGTGGACGAACGAGGAGCAGCGGTAGGGACCGAGGAGAGGTAAGTGTGTGTTCCCTACACGGTGGGTGTGGGTATGCAGAGCACCATGTGGGGGGTGTGTGCAGAGCCAGATGTGTGGGGAGGGGTGCAGAGCCAGATGTGTAGGGGGGTGCAGAACCCTATGTCTTTGGGGGGTTGCAGAGCCCTATGTGTGTGGGGGGTTGCAGAGCCCTATGTGTGTGGGGGGTTGCAGAGCCCTATGTGTGTGGGGGGTTGCAGAGCCCTATGTGTGTGGGGGGTTGCAGAGCCCCGTATGTGTGGGGGGGGAGCCCGATATGTGTGGGGGGGGTGTAGAGCCCGGTGTGTGGGGGTGTGTAGAGCCCGATATGTGTGGGGGGGTGTAGAGCCCGGTGTGTGGGGGGGTGCAGAGCCCTGTGTGTGTGTGTGTGTGTGGGGGGGGGTTGCAGAGCCCGATGTGAGTGTGGGGGGGTGCAGAGCCCGATGTGAGTGGGGGGGGTGCAGAGCCCGATGTGAGTGTGGGGGGGTGCAGAGCCCGATGTGTGTGTGTGTGGGGTGCAGAGCCCAATGTGTGTGTGTGTGGGGGGGGGTGAGGTGGTGCAGAGCCCGATGTGAGTGTGGGGGGGTGCAGAGCCCTGTGTGTGTGTGTGTGTGGGGGGGGGGGTTGCAGAGCCCGATGTGAGTGTGGGGGGGTGCAGAGCCCGATGTGAGTGGGGGGGTGCAGAGCCCGATGTGAGTGTGGGGGGGTGCAGAGCCCGATGTGTGTGTGTGTGGGGTGCAGAGCCCGATGTGTGTGTGTGTGGGGGGGGGGTGAGGTGGTGCAGAGCCCGATGTGAGTGTGGGGGGGTGCAGAGCCCGATGTGAGTGTGGGGGGGGTGCAGAGCCCGATGTGAGTGTGGGGGGGGTGCAGAGCCCGATGTGAGTGTGGGGGGGGTGCAGAGCCCGATGTGTGTGGTGGGGGGGTGCAGAGCCCGATGTGTGTGGTGGGGGGGTGCAGAGCCCGATGTGTGTGGTGGGGGGGTGCAGAGCCCGATGTGTGGTGTGGGGGGGGTGCAGAGCCCGATATGGGGCTGTTATTTCCAATGCTAGAGTGATAACAGGTCAGTGCTGGCCTGATTACTGACAGCTAAGGCTATGTTCACACTTCCGTTGTTTTGCATCCGTCACAATCAGTTGTGTGACTGATGCAATGGATGCGTTGCAGATAGTGGCACAACTGATGTGACTGATTCTGCAAAACAACGATCCATTTGTTTTTTTTTTAGTTGTTTTTTTTTTGCTGTTTAACCAGCGGCCGGCTATTATGAATGATCAGCTGATCGCTCACAGAAGGCGGGTGATCAGCTGATCGCTCACAGTAGCCGGCAGCCGGGTGATCAGCTGATCGTTCGGCCGCCGAGAGAGACGTTGGTTTGAATAATTAAAGACAAAATTTGACCATGCGCAGTGAAATCAAAAGGATTCTGCTGCTCAAAAAAAACGTTAAATGCTGCGTTCTTGCTGCCCGACGTTCCACGACTGATCAGTCGCACGGCAGATGCAACGCAATGGCATCAGTCACAATCCGCCGCTTATACAAGTCTATGGGAAACAACGGAATCCGCCAAACGGATTGCGTTGTTTATCAGCGGCAGAATGTGACGTATACTAAATAGCGGAAATGTGAACATAGCCTAATAAGTGTGCAGAGGGAGGGAAGAGGGCGGGGCTGGACAGTGAGGCCGGGCGGGGCCAGCTCTGACTGTGAGGTTCGGCATAGGAAGTTTTCATGTTTGGTTGAGCTGAAGGTAAATAACCTGTCTGCAGAGAATGAAGGGATAATTCAAGAGGAAAAAAAGATAGAAAAGAAAAAAAATGTAGAGGTGATTTAGGCTACATGCGCACGCTGCGTTTTTGTAGTGTTTTTGACGCGTTTTTTGGTGCAGTTTTGTTGGCAGAACTTTCGGACCTCTGACTTCCCAGCAAAGTCTATGAGAAGTCAGATTTGTAATGTGCACCTTGCAAGAAAGAATGAATATGCTGCATCTTTTTTTCACAAACTTTTGACAAAAAAAAACGCTGACAAATAAACTGCGTTTGTTTTTGTCAACATTTGTCACCCATTAAAATCAATGAGGGCATCAAAAAGGCAAGGAAAATGCATGCTATCAAATTGGTGCATTTTGCATGAGTTTTACGTGCGGTTTTGTCAACAGAAACGCAGCTCACCAATTTAGTTCCAGAATGACAAAATCAATGCTGGAGTGAATTTGACATGTCGGTGCCTGTGTTGGTTTCTCTGTCTCTCTTGCGCTCTCTCTCTTTCTCCCCAAGCAGTACATACTCACCGATCACGGCTGTCACACTGCTCCCCCGCCTCTCATCTTCTTCCGGACCCGCTCATTAGCCTCATACATTTTGACTCCTCCCCCTGTCTGTAATTGATTGGTTGCAGTCAGACGAGCCCCCATGCTGAGGGACAGCTGTCTAACTGCAACCAATCACAGCTGCGGTGGGCGTGTCTACATAGAGCGACTCTCTTCAGTGCTGTACTATCAGCGGAGGAGGACTCAAACTGTGACAGCAAACACCTGAGTGATGGCACCGCTGACACTCGGGTGGTTTTCTGTGACAGCTGGAGGACATCAGGCTTGAACCGCAGTGAACTGTGATGTCATTGCTGCGACACCCGCCGTACTGCTGGAGCTGTAGCTGTGACGTCAGGAATTCACCCTAGTTCATTCTGAAAGCTGCGGCTCTGTCCACACTCACAGCTGGCAGCCATGCTGTATGACTGCTATCTGTGACAGGACAGGGATGTAGCAGAGCTGGAAGCCTCGTGGGACCTCGTGTGGATTACTTTGGACCTCGAGGAGTGTTTTGGGGGTTAATAAAGTGGTGAAAGAAGGTGGCTTTTTTTATGTGATGTGGTGCGTCTCATAGACGCATAACATCACTAACCTAGGGCTTAGTGGCAGCTATGGTCTGCCATTAACCCCTTATTACCCCGATAGCTACCGCACCAGGGCAACGGGAAGAGCCGGGTCCAGCGCCAGAATTTGCGCATCTTATGGATATGCCACTTCTAGGGCGGCTGTGGGCTGCTATTGTTAGGCTGGAAAGGGCCAAATAACGATGGCCCTTTCCACCCTAATATTATCAGCCTCCAGTTGTCTGCTGCACCTGGGCTGGTATTAGAAAAATGAGGAGATCTCACGTCATTTTTTTTTTTTTTAATCAAATAATAAAAAAACGTGTGGGATCCCCTCTATTTTTCATAACTAGCCAAGGTACAGCAGAGAGCTGAGGGTTGCAGCTGCTGCGGTTCCTGTACTGTATCTGAAAAATGGGGGGGATCCCATGTTGTTTTTTTTTACCCCCCCCCCCCCAAAACAAAACTAACAAACAGCTAACCAAGCTGGCTATCCCTCTATCAAGCTATTCTATTATTTATTTCTATGTATTCTTTCTGTTCTTTCTTATTATCTAATCTATATGTTCTTATTATCTATCCATCTAGATATTCTTTCTATTTTTTACTATTTATCATGTATTCTAGCTATCTATCCATTATCCTTTCCTATCATATTTCGTTTCTCCTTCATAAAAAGCTGTGAGAAAAAACGCACTAAAAACGCACCTACATTACAAGCGTTTTTGGGACATTTCCAGGCTCACTCTGACAAGGTGCAGTTTTGGTTGCAGTTTGTGTGCAGAAAAAAACTGCAGCGTGCGCATGTAGCCTTATATTACAATACAGCACAGAATAGCTTACAAAAAATGTTTGCGCTTATGTCGGACAACTTTAAAGAAAAAAAAATTGAATAAAACTAATGTACCTCAAAAAGAAAGCTTTCAAAAATACAACATTGTTGACTAAAACAATTATAAAATGACAGAAAAATAAGCATTAGGGCGTCCAAATTGTGAAGACAATGAAGGAAATCCTAATGTCATAATGTACCACACTAAGTGGATCCTGTCACGCCTGCTTCTATCCCTGCTGAACTGACTCTGGGGCAGCACGGGCGACATAGGAGGTGTAGAGGCCATGCATGGATTGGTCTCAGGGGCCACACTGCTCTGGTAGCAGAAGCCTCCATCTAGAACCTTCCACATGACTTTTCCTTCTGTCCGTGACTTTTACATTATTTATTTTACAGCTTTAAAATTCAGGGAAAAGATATGCAGAACGCTGCAGACACAATGGAAAAAGGAGAAATGGATGTGCGGGGTGATGAACAGAGCAGAGACCTTTCCACAGGTAACCCTCCTCAGTGAAGAGTCACTATTAAATAACAAAGAGAACAGTCACATTCCCAGCTGCAAGAAGAAAATAAAGTTACATTCTCCCTGCTGCTGCTCGTATACAGTCACTGATGCAGTGCGGGAAACAGTAAGGCTATGTGCCCACGCTACAGGATTTATCGCGGATTTGACGCGGATTTTGCCGCGGATTTAGCGCGGATTTGCCGAAAATCTGCAGCAGCAGCACTTCCAAGCCATTTCAATGGCATTTTGGAAATGCTGTGCCCATGCTGCGGATTTTTCCGCTGCGGATTTTGCCGCGGATTTTGATGCGGAACAATCTGCAGCATGTCAATTGTTTGGTGCGGATTTGGTGCGGATTTTCTGTTTTGAATGGGGAAAAAAAAAAAAATAAAATCCGCATCAAAATCCGCGGCAAATCCGCGGTAAATCCGCGGGTGCGGATTTGCCGCGAAAGTTGCGGATTTTCAGGCAAAAAAATCCACAGGGACATTCTAGCGTGGGCACATAGCCTAACACTTATTGCTCACAGGCTGTCAGCCAAGGAACAAGAGGGTTGATTACTGTGCACTCACTATGTAGTGAGTGGTGACTGTTGCAGTCACCAGCACAGTAGGAGAGGCTGAAAGTGAGCAGCTGCTGGGAGAATGTAACTGCATTTTTTCCTTGCAGACACTGTGTCACAATCTCTCCGTTGTCTTGGGCGCAGTGAGTGACAATTTTGCCTCTCTATGGAATCAGGGCCATGCCAAGCTGTTAGTTTATTGAGTTACAGCTCAACTTTCCAATCTGAAACTGGGAGGTGTTTGGTTTCTTCAGGGGTTCCCTGTTCTGAGTGATTGATCAGTTACTTAGCTGAGTAGTTAATCCCAAAACCAGGGTATCACGGAGGTGCCGGGGTAACTGGAGAAGAGACACCCCCCTCTCCCCCCGAAACAGGGCCTCAGACTAGGGACTTTGTGCTGTCCCTTATCCCAGGGGTAGGCTTGATGGTATCCAAGTCTGGACTGCCAGCGTAACACTAACTCCTGTCCAAAACCCTGATCTAACACCCCCTCTCCCCCCCACCGGGAGTGGAGATGCAAACCCCACAAAGGATCGCCACAAAGACCGGAATCACAGGAGCATAAACTGAAGGTATCATCTGCAGTAACAAGTAATATCTCAAACCTTAAATAGGGAGAAGACAGCTGAATAGAAATAAGCCCCGTGAGTCTCAAGGAGCCACAAACCACTCCACAGGACTGGAAAACAGTGTAAAACACTCAGCTGAAGCTGAGCAACTAATTTCAGGTTGCCTGTGAACAGAGTCCGTCGCCACCGCGGTTCCCTGTGAATGTGGGACTTGGTTATCGTGCTCTGATCTATAGCTGCCAGTCTTTGGACCTCCTCTGACTATTCATTTGCCCATATCCGCTATCCTCCTGATATTCTGACCCCAGAGCTGACTACGCCTTTGTCTTTCCCCTTAGTTCACGGCATGCTCTCTTTTGTATTTGACCCCAGAACATTTGATAACCCTGCCTCATGGCTTGTCCGTGCAGTGACTAGCGTCACACACTGTTCTAATAAACCAGATAGATATCATTTAAATGCCAGGTACTCAGATTACCACTATATCTGCAGGTAAATAGTGTTTTTGTAGCTGCCAGGTTTTCTTTAACCCCTTCTCGAAATGTAACATATTATTACATCCTATTACTTCTTGCGGGCTCGGAAGCTGAGTCTCCATTATTGCCGGCAGATGATGTCTATTCAGTTATTCAGTGGAGGTAAGCTTCACCCACTGCTGTTAACTTTTTGATCTTTGACAGCAGCATTTGCAGCTCGCAGCCTATGGGGTACAATGTTCCACATATCCAACGCCCCCAGCAACATTTATCATTGGGTGCATATGGGTCGCCATAATAGCTGGGGGTCTGCTAAAGACCCTTTGCCCTATATAAGGGTACTCCTATGATCTCCACACCTCTAGATACATTCCTTCAGTGGTGTAGATTTCAAAATGAGATTATTTGTGGGGTGTTTCCACTGTTTAGGCACATCAAGGGCTTTACAAACGTGACATGGCATCCTCTATTTCAGCCAACTTTGTTCTCCAATAGTCAAATGGTGCTCCTTCCCTTCCAAGTCCTGGGGTATTGGCGTACACACGAGAAATTGCACAACAGAATTATATGGTCTATTTTCCTCATTTTACCCTTGGGAAAATGAAAATTTGTGGTTAAAGCAACACTTTTGTGGGAAAAATTTAAAATGTTTATTTTTTTCCTTCCACATTTTTTTAATTTCTGTGATGCATTTAAAGTGTACTTTGGCATTGCATTACTGCTGTAGGAATATTACAAAAAAAGGGATAAATACATAGCTAATGTGAAAAATGAGTAAAAAGACATAGGCATTGCATTACTGCTTCAGAGATATTTGCAAAGAGAGATTCTTAGCTTATGTATTGGCCAATCCATGTGAGCCGGATAACCTCGAGAAGGTGATCTCATTATATTTGGAAGCTAACCTTAAATGCCTCTATGTGTGATTAAAAATCTGCATGTCTGGTTCCTGGCTAAATAAAATGGTGGACACACCCTTGCTATTGGGAAGAGTGCTTGGTCAGGTGCTTGTCAAGGTTATCGGGCTCACATGGATTGGTCAATACATAAACTAAGAATCTCACTTTGCAAATATCTCTAAAGCAGTAATGCAATGCCTATGTCATTTTAAGGGTACTTTACACACTGCGACATCGCTAGCGATCTCATTAGCGATGTGAAATTCTAGATCGCAAGTGCGATCTTTTGAGGTCGCACATAGGTCATTTTACGCATGTGCGATCTCGAAAGATCGCACTCGCGATCTCAAATTTCACATTGCTAACGAGATTGCTAGCGATGTCGCAGTGTGTTTCTCATTACCTATGTATTAATCCCTTTTTTCTTATAATTTCTACAGCAGTAATGCAATGCCAAAGTATCCTTATATTATTGAGTGCCACTGGATATGCTTTTGTAGATATGTTTTATTGAATGTCGTTTTGAGCACTTCGAAGGGTGCAGTTTTTAAAATGTCATTTTGGGTATTTTCTGTCACATAGGCCTTTTAAAGTAGAACACTACACACTTTGAAATTTGTATGGATTTATGTGTGTCTATGTGTATGTTTTGAGGTTATATTATTAAAAGCTTATAACTTCAATTTTCTTTATGGCAGATGACGGTACCAGGAGTTCAACACAGAATGCTAAGGGAAGGGAAAGTCACAAAGGAGTGAAGTCATATTCATGTTCAGAATGTGGGAAATGTTTTGCTCAGAAATCAGATCTTGTTAAACATGCGAGAATTCACACAGGAGAGAAGCCATATTCATGTTCAGAATGTGGGAAATGTTTTGTTCGGAAATCACATCTCATTATACATGAGAGAATTCACACAGGAGAGAAGTCATATTCATGTTCAGAATGTGGGAAATGTTTTGCACAGAAATCAGATCTTGTTAAACATGAGAGAATTCACACAGGAGTGAAGCCATATTCATGTTCAGAATGTGAGAAATGTTTTGCACAGAAATCAGATCTTGTTAAACATGAGAGAATTCACACAGGAGAGAAGCCATATTCATGTTCAGAATGTGGGAAATGTTTTGGTCTGAAATCACATCTTGTTAAACATGAGAGAATTCACACAGGAGAGAAGCCATATTCATGTTCAGAATGTGGGAAATGTTTTGCACAGAAATCAGATCTTGTTAAACATGAGAGAATTCACACAGGAGTGAAGCCATATTCATGTTCAGAATGTGGGAAATGTTTTGTTTGGAAATCACATCTCATTATACATGAGAGAATTCACACAGGAGAGAAGTCATATTCATGTTCAGAATGTGGGAAATGTTTTGCACAGAAATCAGATCTTGTTAAACATGAGAGAATTCACACAGGAGAGAAGTCATATTCATGTTCAGAATGTGAGAAATGTTTTGCTTTGAAATCAGATCTTGTTAAACATGAGAGAATTCACACAGGAGAGAAGCCATATTCATGTTCAGAATGTGGGAAATGTTTTGGTCTGAAATCACATCTTGTTAAACATGAGAGAATTCACACAGGAGAGAAGCCATATTCATGTTCAGAATGTGGGAAATATTTTGTTCGGAAATCAAATCTTATTTCACATGAGAGAATTCACACAGGAGTGAAGCCATAGTCATGAATAGAATGTCTGTTTTAGTTAATATTAATAGACTTTTACTATCTGTTAATAAAGAGTTAATTTTGTCATTACAGTTTGTACTTTTTATAATGGATCATATACAACTATTCATCTGTTAACACATTTTTTTTAATTTTTGCTGGCCAGAAATTTATTTTTTTTTATAGCCAAGCTGTACACTTTATTCTTCCATTTGTGTATTGCTTGAATGAGAGCAGAGTCCATTTTGTTAAATCTACACTCCATTTTGTATTCGTGTAAGAGCCTGTGCTGTGTTTCCCCTGGTGTAATGCAGCAGAGACCTTTGTTTACTTTACATAAGGGCTTGTATAGTTTCAGTTTCTTTAAGTGAAGTTCAGGAATGTGAAACTAAAAAGTTTATATAGTCTTATATAAATGAGTGACGATGATGTAATCTTTTATTTGTTTGAGACAAAGGGAGAGCTACTCCTGATACTTTATTGTCTCATAGGGGGGGTCTCTAATATATACATATGTACCGCCCCCGTTTCAGCAGCGGGGCTGCTCGGATCCGGATCCGCGGTGGATCGAGAGGTTTCTGGACCCAGGGGTCGCGTGGTCAGTCGAATTGAAAGGGGGGGTATGTACAGGGGAAAAGGAGAAATGGATGTGCGGAGTGATGAACGGAGTAGAGACCTTTCTACAGGTAACCCTCCTCAGGGAAGAATCACCATTAACTAACAGTCACACTCCCAGCTGCAAGGAGAAAATGAAGTTACTCGTATACAGTCACCGATGCAGTGCGGGAAACAGTAACACCACTCACAGGCTGTCAGCCAAGGAACAAGAGGGTTGATTACTGTGCGCCCACTACCTAGTAAGTGGTGACTGTTACAGCCTCTCCCACTGTGCTGGTGACTGGATGTGAGCAGCTGCTGGGAGAAAGTATCTGCATTTTCTCCTTGCAGTTACTGTGTCACAATCTCTACACTATAATAAAGATAATAAACTGCACACTAACCACTATAAAAGTATAAACATGAATAATGGTAAAGCATTACTGCTATAGGGATACTATGAACAATGAAAAATACCTTTAGCTATCTGGAAACAATGAAATACATGAAAACTGGTATTGCAGAACTGCTATGAATATTTGAAAGTAGGAGAGATGTTTAGCAAATGTATTGATCAATGCAAATGAGCCCGAAAACCAAGGACAAGGTAATCTCTAATTTTTCAGCAACCTAATCTGGTAGTAGGGCGGGGTTCTCAGTCAGAAGAAACTGCATGCTAATCAGAAAAAAGACTGACTGGAACACCTATATGTGCATTATAGTATTTGTATTTTTGAGCTAGCACCTAATTCACACACAGGTGTTCCAGTCAGTCTTTTTTCTGATTAGCATGCAGTTTTTTCCGACTGAGAACCCCGCCCTATTAACAGACTCTATTCATGGTCCTATATAGCCAGGAGCCTGTCTGCCCATACTTGCAGATTTTAATAGCACATAGAGAGGCATTGAAGTTAGGTTGCCGAAAAATTAGAGATTACCTTGAGGTTGGTTTTCGGGCTCACTTGCATTGATCAATACATTTGCTAAACATCTCTCCTACTTTCAAATATTCATAGCAGTTTTGCAATACCATTTTTCATGTATTTCATTGTTTCCAGATAGCTAAATGTATTTTTCATTCTTCATAGTATCCCTATAGTAGTAATGCTTTACCATTTTCATGTTTACATTTTTATAGTGGTTTGTGTGCAGCTTATTATCTTTATTATAGTCATGTATTTCTGAGCTAGCACCTAATTCTCACATACAGGTGTTCCAGTCATTCTTTGTTCTGATGAACAATCTCTCCGCTGTCTTGGACGCAGTGAGTGACAATTATGCCTCCGTATGGAATCAGGGCCATGCCAAGCTGTTAGTTTGTTGAGCGACAGCTCAGCTGTCCAATCTGAAACTGGGAGGTGCTTGCTATCTTCGGGGCTCCCTGTTTTGAGTGATTGATCAGTTACTACTCAGCTGAGTAGTTAGTCCCAAAACCAGGGTATCACGGAGGTGTTGGGGTAACTGGAACAGGGACCCCAGAAACTGGTCCTCAGACTAGGGACCTTGTGCTCTCTCTTATCCCAGAGGTAGATTTGATGGTATCCAGGTCTGGACCGCCAGCAAAACCCTAACTCCTTTCCAAACCCTGATCTAACACCCCCTCATCGAGAGTGGAGATGCAAACCCCACAAATACCACAGACACAGGAAAAAAACAAAACTCATACCCACTGCACACAAAGGAGAGACAATACATGTATGGGAGGGAATAAAGTATAAGGAAAGAAGTAAATGAACAACGGGGAACTTCCACTCCACTCAAACAGTAAACTACTGGTTACCAAGAATAGGATCGCCACAAAGACCGGAATCACAGGAGCATAAGCTGAAGGTATCATCTGCAGTAACAAACAGACTCACAAACCTTAAATACGGAGAAGACTGAATGAATAGAAATTAGCCCCCTGAGTCTCAAGGAGCCACACACCACTCCACAAGAATTAACTCCTGCAGGACTGGAAAGCAGTTGAAAAGACTCATCTGAGGCTGAGCAACTAAGATCAGGTTGCCTGTGAACAGAGTCCGCCGCGGCGGCGGCATCCCGTGAGTGTGGGCCTGAACACCACATGACACTGGGCCTCGGTTATCTGTGCTGTGTTCTGATCTATAGCTGCCAGACATTAGACCTCCTCTGACCATCCATTTTCCCTGATCCACTATCCTCCTGGTATTCTGACCCCAGACCTGACTACGCCTTTGTCTTTCCACTTCGTTCACGGCATGCTCTCTTTGTGTCTGTCCCTGGAACGTTTGGTAACCCTGCCTAACAGCTTGTCCGTGCAGTGACTAGCGTCACACACTGTTCCAATAAACCAAATAGATATCATTTAAGGCGGGCTTTGCACACTACGACATCGCAGGTGCGATGTCGGTGGGGTCAAATCGAAAGTGACGCACATCCGGCGTCACTTGCGATGTCGTAGTGTGTAAATCCTAGATGATACGATGAACGAGCGCAAAATCGTCGTCATCGTATCATCGCTGCAGCCTCCGACATTTCCATAATGCCGGGGGAGCGACAGGTACGATGTAGTTCCTCGTTCCTGCGGCCGCACACATCGCTGTGTGTGAAGCCGCAGGAGCGAGGAACTTCACCTTACCTGCCTCCCGGCTGCAATGAGAAGGACAGAGGTGGGCGGGATGTTTACATCCTGCTCATCTCCGCCCCTCCACTTTAATTGGCCGCCTGCCGTGTGACGTCACTGTGACGCCGCACGACCCGCCCCCTAAGGAAGGAGGCGGGTCGCCGGCCAGAGGGACGTCGCACGGCAGGTATGTGCGTGTAAAGCTGCCGTAGCGATAATAATCGCT
The DNA here is from genome assembly GCF_048569485.1 of Anomaloglossus baeobatrachus. Lineage (NCBI taxonomy): Eukaryota > Metazoa > Chordata > Amphibia > Anura > Aromobatidae > Anomaloglossus > Anomaloglossus baeobatrachus. The sequence continues at coordinate 430,415 of NW_027445228.1, forward strand.
ACGGCAGCTTTCACTATATATCGAACGTGCGACGGGGGCGGGACTATCGCTGCAGCATCGGTAACACATTGTTACCGATGTTGCAACGTGCAAAGCCCGCCTTAGGTACTCAGATTAGCTCTATATCTGCAGGTAAACAGTGTTTTTGTAGCTGCCAGGTTTTCTTTAACCCCTTCTCGATATGTAACGTATTATTACATCCTATTACTTCTTGCGGGCTCAGAAGCCGAGTCTCCATTATTGCCAGCTTATGATATCTGTTTTATTCAGTGGATGTAAGCTTCACCCACTGCTGTTAACTTTTCGATCTTTGACCGCAGCATTCGCAGCACGCAGCCTATGGGGTACAACGTTCCACATATCCAACGCCCCCAGCAACGTTATCGTTGGCTGCAGATGGGTCGCCATAATAGCTGGGGGTCGGCTAAAGAAAAGTCTATGTTTCATGACGCCACCCACAGTGTGTGGTAAGGTGGAGTACCACCGCTGCTGATGGGAGTACCCAATGGCGTTGGGGTGAGCATCCAGGTGTTTAACCCCTCCATGGGTAGGGGGAATGCCCCGGGACTCGGTGATGATGACGGGGGAGTGCCGTTGGGGAGTTAAGGGTCACTGCGTACTCGCTCAGTGCAATAACGCTGACACCGACAACTTGTAAACCAAAGTTCTGAACACCGCTGCCGTTGGGGGAGCACGTTTTGGGTCCCGTTTTGCTGGGGTTGCTTGTTGGTCTGTAACCCTTTCATGGCACTGTGTCTTTACTCTTGTTGAATCCCTGTAGTATAGAACTAGTCGGGTCCCGCTCACCAATATGGCTAACTGGGTGAGCTTGCTCTCAGGGTTCACGCTTGGGATTTCCTGGACCGTATATGTGGAAAGTCCTATCCCCCTCGTTGCGCTAGTACCCTGATTTTGGAGAGGGTGGAGAACGGATCTTGAAGGCTCCATCCTCGTCGGGTGAATTCACAGGGCGCCTGAAGCTACTCCCCGCCCTAGGTTCCTTGTACCCTGCCGTGCCCTGGCCCCTGCCCGGAGGTGGCACAAGGCCGTCGGCTGCCCTCCTCAGCAGTTCCATGCCCCTTGTCACGATCCCCTGCAACCGGGGGTTCCAGCTCCTACCAGGCCCAGACCGTCTGCCACCTAGTAGTCTCAAGGAGCCCTGCTCCTGACCTCTCTCCTTCAACACTACTCCTCAACTGACTGCACCTGACCCCTGCTTAACCAACCCCCCCAAGTGGGCGGCCCTATTCCACTCAGGCCAACCACTGGTGGGTGTGGTGCAGAGTGTTCCTAGGATTTTACTTAGCTGTTCTTGGCAACACAGTTTGTTAAGGACCCGTAACCAAGGAGGAGTTGGGTACTGCGCAGAAGGGCAGATTGCACAATATCCTGTGACGTCCTGATAGGCCAAGGTGTCACACATACTTGATCTTTATAATTTAATTAGGACCACACACACAAAATCTTATATGTCCTATGCAAATGGCGACAACAAAATCTGGTGCCTGAACAGCGACCCACTATTCCTGAGAACCGCTGATCCAACCACCTTCCCTTCCGCAGAATGGCAACTCAAGCCTTATCCAAAGGTAAGAAGCTTACTCTTACAATATTCGAATTTGATACGTGGACAATTTTGAAACCTTTGTTTGCAGTTACAAAGGTCAGACATTTCCTACAGTTCTTGACCCAGTTTGCACACACTGCAGCAGGGATTTTGGTTCACTCCTCCATATAGGTCTTCTCCAGATCTTTTAGGTTTCTCGGCTGTCACTGGGCTGCATTGAGTTTCAGTTCCTTCCAAAGATTATCTATTAGGCTCAGGTCTTTAGTTGCCCTGTCTGTGTGTTTCGGGTCATCATCATGCTGTAAGACTCAGCCACGACCCATCTTCAGTGCTCTAATACTAATTCTATTTTGGTCTCACTTGACCACATGACCTTCTCCCATGCCTCCCTGGATCATCCAGATGGTCACTTGCAAGATTCAATAAATCACAAAAAGACCTCCGACACACCATAAAAGAATATGAAAAAAGACCTTGGATGGTGCTGAACATAATTTTTTTGAATCATAAAATACTGTCCCAACGTTTCGGTCCTAATAGGACCTTTCTCAAGGGCTCTTATCAGACTAGTGAGAAAAAAAGAAATCTATACAGAGTGTTACAAACAAAAATGGTACAATAGTCAATATCAGGACATGACATGAAAAAACATCCCATTACATGAACATGATGTAGATAAATCTCATATGTACATCAGAAATACAAATATTAGCACAAAACGTCCGAGTATAGAGTTTACAAAGATGCCTGAATAACAATAGGTCTAATGAATACATTTCATCAAGGATGAGTAAAAGAGACGAGAAGTATCTGACACGTGAACGTACCTAAAACATTAGAACCAGTGATCGTGTTGCACTAAGAGGAACAGTATGATGTCGTCATAGACGGGTGAACACTATACATATGGTCTAGATGAAAAAACATGTAAGAACCATTAGCAGATTATGTAAAAGGATGTAACCGTCAATGTAACGTGGGACATATACTCAATACCTGTAGGTATGCGATATACGGGGATGTCAAAACAACTGGTCTAGTTGTGCCAGAAGGAACCGTGTGATGACGTCTTTAGACTGAAAAGACTATGTATATAGTCTAAATGAAAAATATGCAAAATATGAGAGAGATCTGCATTGAGGTACAGTGTAACTGTCGGTATAACATAATGTGGAATAAAGGGGCATAGATGGTACCTGCTCGTATGTGGCAAAATGTCCAAGGTAGGCTCAGTACTGTGTGGTCACATAGCCTATTATGTCCATATGGGTAGGTATGGCCTAGAAAAAGAGGGGGATAAGGTATCCATATGTACTTATATCAAAATCACGTCAGGGAAGGAGGTGGAAAAAAACCTTAAATGAGTACCTGTCTGGGTGAGGTAGAGTGGAGAATTGTAGCCGTGTTATTTTGTATCACAGTAAGGAACATACATCAAGGGACCACATGTCTGATGCAGTAGAAGGAACCTTTAGTCAAGAGGGCATAAAAATGAGAGCAATGTGAATATATGGCGGGTATTCAATGACCCCATGTGGGCTTAAATATACATGTTATGATGTATCACCCTCAGCCGGTATCACATCACGTTAAGAATAAGGTTATGTAGTTCAAGACATTCCCTGGGGGATTTCTGTGTGAAGGGAAAAAGAGGGGGCAATGAGAGGCTGAAAAGTGGGACAGGGAGTAGTATATAAGAGACACAGTACCTTACAACGCAGAGGTCAAGAAGCAGTTCTGGAGCATATGGACAGTGCCTACATTCAAGAGAAATATACAGTGAACTACACTGAGTATGTGATCTATAATGACAACGTGAGAATCCATGTGGTGGACAGTACAAACCTGCGTCCGTAGGGACAGGGTCCTGGCTGGCAACTGCACCTGCATTATGATGGCTCAGGGTTTATAAAGGAGCTGCAGAGGGAGGGATGCTACTCACCTGCGTGTACTTCCTGATTTGGAAGTGGAACGCATCATTGGTTTGGTGGCACGCATGCTCACGCATGAGCAGAACGTATATCGTCCGCGCATGCGCATAGCGGAAGCGCGCTATGACACAGTGTTCAGAGATGACGGTGGTGGATAGTGGAACTGCAGCGCTGTTCCGCGCTTGCGCAGTAAGGTGGTGAGTGGTGATAGAGCTGCAGGGGAAAAGGAGTCTAACCTTATAATGACCTATGCAGTGCAGGATTTAGGTAACATGCAGTTCAAGTGACTTCTTAAAGGAAAAGTGAACCAGTGGATGGTTTGTGAAGAGCAGGTGGGTCACATGGTGAAAGGAGCCTAGAAAAATGGGAAAATGGAATTAATTGTATCCTAGTATAAGGGAAAATTGCAGATACATATAATATCACATACCGTCACGGGATGCATAAATATGGCAGTCACAACAATTACATATGCCAGTTACATTAACTTATTATGCACAGTAAAATGGAAAAAAACATAATCAGAAGAAGTTGAGAAAAACAAGGGGTAACCTAATTTAATAATAGACCTCGTAATCGTGATTTAACCTCTTAGGTTCGAGGGTGCCCAGCGCGAAAATCCAAAAGGCTTCTCTTTCTTTTAATTTGCGGATTCTGTCACCCCCTCTACGCATGTACGGGATGTGCTCAATAACCTGAAACCTCAGTTGGGCCACTGTATGATGGGCTATATGAAAGTGATGCGGAATGGGCAGTAGAAGTTGCCTGCACCGAATGGTAGATTTATGTTTACTTATGCGGTCCCGGATATGTTGGGTAGTCTCCCCGACATATCCAAGACCGCATGGACACTTGATTAGGTATATCACAAATGAAGATTCACAGGTATAAAAACCTCTAACGGGAAAAGTTTTACCTGTATGAGGGTGTGTAAATGTGTTTCCCTTGGTAAGATTGTTGCATTGGAGGCAGTGCAAGCAAGGGAAATTGCCCATTTTGGGGGTCCCTAGGAAGGTCTGGTGTGATTGGGTTGCTGATCCTATGTCCGCTTTGATCAGATTGTCCCTGAGGTTCCTTGCTCTCTTGTGACAGAATAGAGAAGGTGTACAGAATTCAGTGATTGAAGGGTATGTCTTTTGGAGAAGTGGCCAGTGTTTGGAAATGATGCCTTTAAAGATAGGTGAAAAGGGGTGGTAGGTTTGGACGCATGTAATGCGGGGTTTAATAGTATCCTGTTCATGGGTACGGGATGACCGATTGTATGCAATGGTAGCAGGGTAGCCTCGTGAAATGAATTTGTTACCCATTACATGGAATTGTGATATCTGTTGCTGGGGGTCGGAGACAATCCTCTCTATCCTCCTGTGTTCTGAAATGGGTAAAGCCTTCTTGATGTGTGAGGGATGGCAGCTTGAGTATAGTAAAAGACTGTTTTTATCAGTAGGTTTGACGTAAAGATCCGTACTGATATTACCCTCAAGTGATAATGAAACCATACTGTCCAAGAAGTTGATCTGGACAGGGTCACTGTGTACAGTAAACGTTAGGCCAGGCCTAAAGTAGCAAATGTCATGATGGAAGACTTTGAGGGAATCGGTGTCTCCATGCCAGATGACAAAAATATCATCGATATATCGTTTCCAGATAATGGCGTGTTTTGTCCAAAGTGTATGTTTGTATATGAATGTATCCTCAAAGTGTGCCATATAAATATTTACGTATGGAGGCGCCATATTTGACCCATGGCTGTACCCCGCTGCTGCATGTAGAATTGGTCCTCAAAGAGGAACAAATTGTGTCCCAGTACTAGTTGGAGTAGGTCCATGCAAAAAGTGTGTTGTGTTGGGGAGAAAATCTTATGTCGTTCCAGGAACCAATCAACCGCTTGAATACCGTCACTGTGCTCAATGCTGGTGTAAAGGCTATCCACATCAAGGGTCACAAGTAGGCAGTCGGGTGATATGGAGGTGAGGTTCCTAATATGTGAAAGAAAGTCTGAAGTATCCTTCAAATATGAAGGTATCAGGGGAATCAGAGGTGTCAGCATTTTATCTAAAGTAATGGCCAAAGGAGAGAGGATGGACTCTGTGGAGGCCACTATGGTACATCCTGGGGGTTTCTGTAAATTTTTATGTATCTTAGGTAAGATATAGAAAACTGGTATCACTGGATTGGTCTTGATGAGAAACTCTGCCATTTTCTTATCAATGATGCCCTGTAGGAGGTGGTAATCGACCTTATCTTTAATGAGATCGCGAATACGCGGAGTGGGGTCCCTAGAAACAGGTAAATATGTTGACGTGTCACTCAGTTGTCTATATATTTCCGACATATAATAGGTTTTATCTAGTACCACAATGGAGCCCCCTTTGTCGGCCAGCTTGATAATGTCTTTGTTGTCCTTGAGTCCCTTAATGGCCCTATCCTCCTCAGGAGTAATGTTGTTCTTGACTCTATAGTCGCCTTTCTCAATATCCCTAAGGGTACCATCACACTTTAGCGATGCAGCAGCGATCCGACCAGCGATCTGACCTGGTCAGGATCGCTGCTGCATCGCTACATGGTCGCTGGTGAGCTGTCAAACAGGCAGATCTCACCAGCGACCAGTGACCAGCCCTCAGCCAGCAGCGACGTACAAGCGACGCTGCCCTTGCACGGAGCCGGCGTCTGGAAGCTGCGGACACTGGTAACTAAGGTAAACATCGGGTATGGTTACCCGATGTTTACCTTAGTTACCAGCTCACACTGCTTAACTTAGCGTGTGCAGGGAGCAGGAGCCGGCACTGGCAGCGTGAGAGCTGCGGAGGCTGGTAACGAAGGTAAATATCGGGTAACCACCTTGGTTACCCGATGTTTACCTTGGTTACAGCTTACCACAGGCTGTCAGACGCCGGCTCCTGGTCCCTGCACATTCAGGATTGTTCCTCTCTCGCTGTCACACACAGCGATGTGTGCTTATCAGCGGGAGAGCAACAATAAAAAAACGAACCAGCACTGTGTGTAACGAGCAGCGATCTCACAGCAGGGGCCAGATCGCTGCTCAGTGTCACACACAGCGAGATCGCTAATGAGGTCACAAAAAACATGACTCAGCAGCGATCTCAGTAGCGATCTCGCTGTGTGTGAAGTACCCCTAAGTGTGGTGTTGATGTCATTAGAAACCAATGATATATAGGTCTCTACGGGATGGTACGATTTTGCGGGATTAAAGGTGCTAGAGTCTCAGATTGAGGTTGCGAAGGTAAAAAGTACCTGGGCTTTGGATGGCAGTGTCAGACGTTATGTCCTTATTAGAGGAAGAAAAATGGGCTTTGAGCCGTAGGGTCCTAAAGAAACGTCTCATCTCCTGGTCCAGAGGTATTCTTTGCAGCTTGAGATGGTGCATTTTCATGCATGAAGATGATTTTTCTCCAGAACGCATGTTTCTGCTTTTTGTACCATGGAAGAAAGTTATCAGTCAAAAACTCTATATACTTTGCAGAGGTTATTTTCACACCTTCAGGAACCTTAAAAGGGCCTCCCAGCTGTCTCCCCATGATTCCGGCGCAAAACATGACTCCTCCACCTCCTTGCTGATGTCGCAGCCTTGTTGGGACATGGTGGCCATCCACCAACCATCCACTACTCCATCCATCCGGACCATCCAGGGTTGCTCGACACTCATCAGTAAGCAAGACTGTTTGAAAATTAGTCTTCATGTATGTCTGGGCCCACGGCAACCATTTCTGCTTGTGAGCACTGGTTATAGGTGGCCGAATTGAAGATTTATGCACCACAGCAAGTCTTTGAAGAATCCTACACCTTGAGGTTCGAGGGACTCCAGAGGCACTAGCAGCTTCAGATATGTTTGCTGGTTTGTAATGGCTTTTTAGCAGCTGCTCTCTTAATCTGATGAACTTGCCTGGCAGAAACCTTTCTCATTCTGCCTTTATCAGCACGAACACGTATGTGCTCAGAATCAGCCACAAATCTCTTCACAGTACGATGATCACGCTTAGGTTTTCGTGAAATATCAACCTACATATGACCATTGGTCACTTCTTAAATTTTTAATATAATAAAGTCCAAAATAGACACAGGTATTTTATGTCAAATTATTATAACAAACTTTATTTATATTTTCTGGGACATTTAGTGAAGACCGTGTTAGATAAAACCCATTTGCAAACCCGTGCATAAAACTAGACAGGGCAGTGTGGTCAATTGTACAATATCCTCATATGAAAAATGGCTGAATGGGGGAATATATAATACTTAGATTAATACAATAAACTATGAAAATATCCGTATATTAATATATATCACAATATTCGTATGGTCCATTACAGTTCGTTATTCTACTATATCGTAAAGATCACCATGTGTGGTGTCATAAATAAATTACCCATAGAAACTATTGCTGATAGAGTCGTCACTATTAAGGCATATGACCTATATTGTTCTATAATAAGACAGGTAAGCTGTTATAAATATGGGTGTCACCATGTAAATATACACGTTTATGCAGATAAAATAAATACCGCATAGATGTTAAAATTGTATCCTATATACAGAATGTCATAAAGGACCATGTATATAGAGAGTATATAAAAGTTAGTGACAAATTAGATCAGAGATACCTTTTACAATATATCAAATAACACCATACACATATAAGATATTAACATATAGGAACAAATTGGCTCAAAAACATGAAGCTCTAGCGAAACGCGTGGAGGTGCAGGGCAGTGTGGTCGTGACTCATATGGCGGCAGCAGGTCTGTATCGTTAGACAGCATTAATTTCCACCATGGCTGCATCATGGCTCTAATGACCCTAATAACGATCAGGCCAACTTCAAGGATGTTTTTGAGCCAATTTGTTCCTATATGTTAATATCTTTTACGTGTATGGTGTTATTTGATATATTGTAAAAGGTATCTCTCATCTAATTTGTCACTAACTTTTATATATTCTCTATATACATGGTCCTTTATGACATTCTGTATATAGGATACCATTTTGATTTCTATGCTGTATTTATTTTGATGTGCATAAACGTGTATATTTACATGGTATTAACACTAGAAAAAAGAAGTGCTGATAGGATATTACCAGATGACACGAGTAATATATAAAAATATATACACTCACCTACTTTGGTTGTGAACGTCACAACCACTGTTTAAGCATGAGATAATGGCGTCTGCTGCAGCCTCACAAGGATGAGCATTTAAACAGGAGAAGAGAAGGGGTTAACGCCGCACATCAGCCAAATGAAGATGTAGAGTTGTTGATAAATTGATATCTTTTTTATTTCATAAGTCTACGTGTTTCGAGGTAGAAACGTCTTCCTCAGGACCAGAATATCAACAAAGCATGAAACAGATGGAGATAAGAGATTTATATACATATGGTGTACCCAGAACATCGCCTACTGATCGTCTGAAAAAATCAGCGGGCAGACAAACTGTTAGCGTGACACAGCATATCCCATTCAAGTATCAAACTATTATAGAAATAACATTTACATATATAGTTATACATGAACATGGCCCACAAACAATTGGAAACAAAAATTTTTTTACAAAAAAGAAAAATATAAAATAATTAAAAAATAAAAAAATATATAAATGTGTCTTTAAAGTGACTGGAACCTCTACATGGAAGCTTTATTCGTCAAATGTATACCACCACCTTAATGAACGCCACCACAGACCTTGCATCCATGTTAAAAAAAGGGAGGGCAGTAGGCGGTCTTCTGGGTACACCATATGTATATAAATCTGTTATCTCCATCTTTTTCATGCTTTGTTGATATTCTGGTCCTGAGGAAGAGGTTTCTACCTCGAAACTCGTAGACCTATGAAATAAAAAAGATATCAACTTATCAACAACTCTACATCTTCATTTGGCTGATGCGCGGCATTAACCCCTTCTCTTCTGTTTGAATGTATATTTACATGGTGACACCTATATTTATAACAGCTTACCTGTCTTATTATAGAACAATATAGGTCATATGCCTTAATAGTGACGACTCTATCAGCAATAGTTTCTATTGGTAATTTATTTGACACCACACATCTTTACAATATAGTAAAATAACGAACTGTAATGGACCATACGAATATTGTGATATATTAATATAAGGATATTTTCATAATTTATTGTATTAATCTAAGTATTATATATTCCCTCATTCAGCCATTTTTCATAGGAGGATATTGTACAATTGACCACACTGCCCTGTCTAGTTTTATGCACGGGTTTGCACATGGTTTTTATCTAACACTGTCTTCACTAAATGTCCCAGAAAATATAAATTAAAGTTTGTTATAATTTGACATAAAATACCTGTCTGTCTATTTTTGGACTTTATTATATTAAAAATTTAAGGAGTGACCAATGGTCATATGTAGGTTGATATTTACAAGTCGGGATCATGGTTAAAATATACATGACTTAATTTATAAAAATGGATCTGTCGATTCAATTTAGTGATCTATTTTCATGAAATATCTAATGTTTTCATCCCTTGTCCAAAGCATTGCACTATTTGATGCTTTTCGGCAGCAGAGATATCCTTTTTCTTTCCCATGTTACTTGAAAACTGTGTCCCGCTTAAGATTGTGGAGCATTCAGTTTTCCTTTTATTGGGCGTCACCTGGAAAACTAATTATCACAGGTATCTGAGATTGATTTCAGTGATCCAAAGAACCCTGAGATACAATACCATGAATAGGTTTCACTGAAAAAAAATGAAAAACCAATTTGCATAATAATTTGGAACATGGTGTAGTCCCTGGGACCTAAGCACAGTTCTTAAAGGGGTTAACGCAATCCCTATTTAAACTTCTGCCTTCCTCAACCCTGAGGATCCTTTCCTGGAAGACAGCCTTTTTGATAGCAATCACCACGGCCAGGCGTGTGGGTGAACTTCAGGCTCTTTCCCTACGGGAACCTTATATGAAGATTCTTGATGATAGGATTGTCTTCCATCTGGATCCATCGTTTCTTCCAAAAGTGGTGTCAGTCTTTTATAGAAACCAGGATATTATCTTACCATCTTTTTTTGCCAGAACACGGCTAACCAGAAAGAGATGGAATTCCATTCACTCGATGTGCGTAGAACGGAGGTACTCTACCTACAGAAGACCAAATCCTTCAGGAAGGATTCCAATCTTTTTATCCAGATTGTGGGTCGGAATGCTGGGAAAAAAGCGGTCAAAAGCACCTTATCCAACTGGATAAAAAACGCTATCAAAGAAGCATACTCTAACCAGGGCCACCTTCCTCTGGATCGCCTAACAGCTCATTCCACACGATCAATGTCGGTTTCCTGGGCCGAGAGGGTGAATGCTTCCATGGAACAGGTTGGCTGTCAAGGAAGGGTAGGAACTGGCGTGTTGGAATTCCACTTGTTGATCCTTTTGTTCTCTTGAAAGATAATCCACCAACAGTGGAGGCCGACATCTGCTCTCTAATAGAGAACACAAGTATATTTGGCCAAGCATTCATGTATGTGATAGTCAAAAGAGAGCTGTCGGACAAACAATTGTGGGGATTGGTTGTTTATGGGCCTTAATGGGTTTGTACGTGAAAACAAGTTGGTACCTCTCCATGGGCTAGGTGATAATTTGCTTATCAGAGTGCCCGATCACCAGGACCTCAGGACCCGCACTGATTGAGAAAATGGGGAATTTTTATCCATTACAGAATGGAACAATAAGATGGATGTCCAACCACTGCTCTAATCATTCTCAATATGGCTGCCAGAAAAGAAAAAACCAACAAATACAGAGAGAAAACTGGAGAAAAATGCGCCAATACGGTCTTATCCAGTAAAACAATCCGCGAGTGCAGGTGTATACACTCGCCTGGTAGGGTTGTTAAAGTCACAACTCCTAGAATTATCTTAGTAGAATGGCGAACAGCCGCAGCCCCGGAGGTAATCAATAGGAGCGTGAAACAGGACAATCAGATTTTTTTCTGCGCTATCACCAGGAGAAAAACGATGTTGATTACAGCATCTCTTTATTCTATGCACAGGTCAGGTCAACGCATTTCAGAGATCACAGTCTCCTTCATCAGGACATTAGAGAAAAATCAACATTCAAGTATGGCCGGGGTGAACCCTTATATATACAAGTACATACACGCCAGAGGACCGCCCGCTGTATTTCAAATACTGGCGGGATCTCTGACAGTTACAATAACGGATGTACAAATAACAGAACATATGCATCAAAACAAATGTATAATCGCCTTAATAAATAAAATGTAAAAACGCAACATTTGTGAGTATTTAATAACCAAAATTGAGAAAAATATTTGTGAATAAATAATTTAAATAGAAAACCGCTGTGAAAATTAAAATATATGGCTCTTGGGAGATGTCATAAACGGGTCTAGAACTTAGCATCATAGAGTAGGGCATATATATGGAGTAAGGAGGTTAGTACGCGGCACTATAGTGGCATATGAATTAGGTGCCTGCGAGTTATGGGTATAACGATAAAAATGCAATAAAGAAAAAATTGATGTCTGGGGTGCGAGGTACTGAAGTAAAGGGAGGCGACTGAAGATAAGTGTGGCATAGTTTTAACACAATCTCATAGTGGTGATAACTGTAACTGTTTAATTTCATTAGGGATTTGTTGTCTGTGTTTGTCTGGGGTACTGTGAAAAAGCAAAAAAAAAAAAAAAAAAAGTGTGTCTAGTGATTTAGTCAGTAGTATTAGCCACACCTGTTTCTAGAAGCTTCTAGCAGCTTCTAGTAGTCCTTGTAGAACTATATAAACCAGCCAGAGCTAGCGAGGCGCTGAGAGTGCGAGGTACTGAAGTAAAGGGAGGCGACTGAAGATAAGTGTGGCATAGTTTTAACACAATCTCATAGTGGTGATAACTGTAACTGTTTAATTTCATTAGGGATTTGTTGTCTGTGTTTGTCTGGGGTACTGTGAAAAAGCAAAAAAAAAAAAAAAAAAAAGTGTGTCTAGTGATTTAGTCAGTAGTATTAGCCACACCTGTTTCTAGAAGCTTCTAGCAGCTTCTAGTAGTCCTTGTAGAACTATATAAACCAGCCAGAGCTAGCGAGGTGCTGAGAGTGCGAGGTACTGAAGTAAAGGGAGGCGACTGAAGATAAGTGTGGCATAGTTTTAACACAATCTCATAGTGGTGATAACTGTAGCTGTTTAAGAAGAGAAGAGTCGCCGTAAGCTGATCGATTGCTGGGACTTGCCGGGTCTCGCTGTTTGAGGACATCGCAAAACCGCGCGCCTAACGGCGCGCGACTTTCGCCTGTCATACGCTACATCAGCATTATGGAAGAGAAGAAAATCCACATGGTCACCTGCAACACATGCTACATGTTTACGGATCTGCCGCACAAGAAATTCAACTTCACCTGTCAAAAGTGCAAACTTGTTGCCCTCTTAGAGGAAAAGGTGCGGGGACTGGAAGAAAGAATAGCAACTTTGAAGCTAATTAAAGAACATGAGGACTTCTTGGACGAGGCAGAAGCAACAATTCAGGATATGGAAAGTGAGAAAAGCTTCAGAACACATACAGAGGCTGAAAAGTGGACACATGTGACGAAAAGAAGCCAGCGGATCAAGTGGTCGGCACCACCCACACAGCTTAGCAACCAATATGAAGCCCTCATGCTGGAGAACGAAAATGGCACAGCTCAGGATGATACCGTCTCTACAGGAGAAGACACAGTATCATCAAAAGAAGTTACTTTGTCAACAAAAGCAGAAACAAAAGACACTCAAAAGCACTCAGGAGCAACAAGCAGTGCGTCCAGAAAGAAAAGAAGAGTGGTAGTTATGGGCGACTCACTACTAAGAGGCACGGAGGCAACTATCTGCAGGCCGGACATAACCGCACGAGAAGTATGCTGCCTCCCGGGAGCAAAAATCAAGGATGTGGCCAACAGGATACCAACTATCCTTGGATCCAAGGACGAATACCCGTTCCTATTGATACATGTAGGAACAAACGACACGGCAAGAAATGATCTGCCAACTATTTGTGAAGACTTTGAAATTCTGGGGAAGAAAATAAAGGAACGGAACGTACAGGTTGTTTTCTCATCAATCCTCCCAGTCGATGGCCATGGTGTCAGAAGATGGAATAGGATACTAGATTTGAACAACTGGCTACGACGGTGGTGCAGGCAGCAAGGATTTGGATTCTTAGACCATGGAGTGAATTACCTCTACGATGGACTTCTCGCAAGAGACGGGATACACCTCACAAAACCTGGGAAACACACGTTCGCCAGAAGGCTTGCCACACTCATCAGGAGGGCTTTAAACTAGAAGAAGAGGGGATGGGAGAAAAAACAGCAGACAAGAACATGCAACAGAAGGACAAACTAATCAAGGATACTAGATGCCGTAAAGAGGACCCAAGACAGGGTAATCAGAAGGAAGCTAAGAAAAGGGGAGCAAAACATCTTTCCTGCATGCTGACCAATGCAAGAAGCCTGACCAATAAGATGGAGGAATTGGAGCTGGTAATGTATGAGGAGAAATACGACATAGTAGGAATAACTGAGACATGGTTAGATGATAGTTATGACTGGGCGGCTAACCTGCAAGGATATGAATTGTTTAGGAGGGATCGTAAAAAAAGGAAAGGGGGTGGAGTCTGTCTATATATAAAGTCCAGTTTAAAGCCCAGACTAAGAGAAGATATTCAAGAGGGAAATGAAGAGGTGGAGTCTCTATGGGTGGAGATACAAGGAGGGAAAACTAATAAAATCCTCATAGGGGTTTGTTATAAGCCACCAAATATAACAGAAACCACTGAAAATGTATTATTGAAACAAATAGACAAAGCAGCAAATCACAATGAGGTGATTATTATGGGGGACTTCAATTACCCCGATATAGACTGGGAAACTGAAACCTGTGTATCTCAGAAAGGAAACCGGTTTCTGTCAGTAACTAAGGATAATTATCTGTCCCAACTTGTGCCGGGCCCAACTAGAGGGGCAGCCCTTCTGGACTTAATTTTAAGCAACAGGCCAGATAGAATAACAGACGTACGAGTGGATGGGCACCTAGGGAATAGTGACCACAATATAATACAATTCCACTTGTCCTTTAGTAAGGTGCCTTGGAGGGGGGTTACAAAAACGCTGAATTTCAGGAAAGCAAAGTTTGATCAACTTAGAGAAGACCTTCGCCAAATTGATTGGGACAATGTCCTCAAAAATGGGAGCACAGAAAATAAGTGGGAAATTTTTAAATCGGTATTAAACACCCACTGCGAGCTAGCCATACCATACAGAAATAAAAGGGCTAGGAACAGGAGAAAACCAATGTGGCTTAATAAGGATGTAAAAGGGGCAATGAATAATAAGAAAAAGGCATTTAAAAAGCTAAAACAAGAAGGCAGCGAGGAAGCATTAAAAATATATAGAGAAAAAAATAAAATGTGTAAAAAACAAATATATTTAGCAAAAGTAGAAACTGAGAGACTCATTGCTAAGGAAAGCAAAACAAATCCCAAACTATTCTTTAATTATATAAACAGAAAAAAGATTAAAATTGATGGTGTTGGCCCTTTAAAGAATAATGAGGGTAAAATCATAGAAAGCGATGTGGGAAAAGCAAATGTTTTAAATACTTTTTTCTCAACTGTGTTCACACAGGAAAAGCATATGCCAGGGGAAATGCAGAGTGATCATGTAAATGCCCCATTAAGTGTGACCTGCCTAACCCAGGAAGAAGTGCAGAACCGACTTAGTAACATTAAAATTGACAAATCACCAGGCCCTGATGGCATTCACCCTCGGGTATTAAGGGAGTTAAGTAATGTGATAGACAGGCCTCTATTCCTTTTATTTAAAGACTCTATAGAAACTGGGTCTGTTCCACTGGATTGGCGGCTAGCAAATGTGGTACCAATATTCAAAAAAGGGTGCAAAAGGGAACCTGGAAACTATAGGCCGGTAAGCTTAACATCTGTTGTGGGTAAAATGTTTGAAGGGTTTTTAAGGGATACTATTATGGAATGTCTCAATGTTAATAACTGTTTAACTCCATATCAACATGGATTTATGAAGGATCGCTCCTGTCAAACTAACCTGATCAGCTTCTATGAGGATGTAAGCTCTCACATGGACCGAGGAGAATCATTGGATGTCATTTATCTCGACTTCGGTAAAGCATTTGACACTGTCCCACATAAAAGACTGCTAAGTAAAATGAGAAAGCTTGGGCTCGGGGAAAATGTGTGTAGATGGGTAGGTAGCTGGCTTAGTGGTAGAAAACAAAGAGTGGTTATTAATGGTGCATACTCAGATTGGGCCAGGGTTACTAGTGGGGTGCCACAGGGGTCTGTATTGGGCCCCCTACTATTTAATATATTTATTAATGATCTGGTGGATGGTTTACAGAGTAAAATATCAGTATTTGCAGATGATACAAAACTATGTAAGGTAGTTAACACAAAGGAGGACAGTTTGCAACTACAGATGGACTTGAGTAAATTGGAGAATTGGGCTGAAAAATGGCAAATGAGGTTTAACACAGATAAGTGTAAGGTTATGCACATGGGAAGGAGAAACAGATGCTACGATTACTTACTAAATGGGAAACTGCTGGGGAAATCAGACATGGAAAAAGACTTAGGCATCTTAGTGAATAAGAATCTAAATTGGAGTGCCCAGTGTCAGGCAGCAGCCACCAAAGCAAATAGGGTCATGGGATGCATTAGAAGAGGTCTGGGGGCACGAGATGAAAACATCATTCTCCCTCTGTACAAATCACTCGTCAGACCACACTTGGAGTATTGTGTGCAATTTTGGGCGCCGGTGCTCAAGAAAGACATAACTGAACTTGAAAGGGTTCAGAGGCGGGCTACTAAAATAATAAATGGAATGGGTGCATTACAATACACGGAAAGGTTATCAAAATTAGGTCTATTTACTCTAGAAAAGAGAAGACTTAGGGGAGACCTAATAAATATGTACAAATATATCAGAGGGCCATATAGAGATCTCTCCCATGATCTGTTTGTACCAAGGACTATGACAAGAACAAGGGGGCATTCTTTTCGATTGGAGGAAAGAAAATTCCTACATCAGCATAGAAGAGGGTTCTTCACGGTAAGAGCAGTGAGGCTCTGGAACTCTCTTCCTGAGGAAGTGGTGATGGCCAACTCACTGAATGAATTTAAGAGAGGAATGGATGCATTTCTTGTTAGCAAAAGTATAGAAGGTTATAAATAGCATAATCTTACAGGTAGATAGAAGAGCGACCAAGATTATTAGAGGAATGGGTGGGCTGCAATACCAAGACAGGTTATTAAACTTGGGGTTAGTTAGTTAGGAAAAACAAAGGCTTAGGGGGGATCTAATCACAATGTATAAATATATGAGGGGACAGTACAGAGACCTTTCCAAAGATCTCTTTACACCTAGGCCTGCGACTGGAACACGGGGGCATCCGCTACGTCTTGAGGAACGAAGGTTTAATCATAATCACAGATGAGGATTCTTTACTGTACGAGCAGTGAGACTATGGAGCTCTCTGCCGTATGATGTTGTAATGAGGGATTCACTAGTAAAATTTAAGCAGAGCCTGGATGCATTTCTTGAAAAATGTAATATTACCAGTTATGTATATTAGATTTTATGACAGGGTGTTGATCCAGGGAACTAGTCTGATTGCCGTATGTGGAGTCAGGAAGGAATTTTTTTCCCCATTGGAGCTTATTTGACACATTGGGGGTTTTTTGCCTTCCTCTGGATCAACATGTTAGGCTACGGGTTGAACTAGATAGACTTAGAGTCTCCCTTCAACCTTAAAAAAACTATGAAACTATGAAGATAATAATACCAAAGAATGTGTGATTGCAATCATTTTCAGGAAGAAACTGAGTATTCTCTGACAGAATTGCAGGGGTGCCAATACTTTGAGAGCACTGTACTTATTTTCCCCACTTTATATTTTTAGATAGCAATAAAACAAACTTTGCACAAATCTATAGTACAGATGACAAATATAGAGTTTGCAAAATATGTAATTAGATAGATTTACTTTGATTTTTCCCTTTCGCCCATGACAGCACCACCTAAGAGATAGGGTCCGCCCACATCAGGACAGGAAACCCACTGATAAAAAGGCGGTACCTCTCCTCCACATCAGTTTGGTTTTCTGTGCTGATGGGACAACCCATGGATTCTCCCGGGTCTGACCCGGTGTGGAAGTTTGGTTTCTTACCAAAAGCTGGCATTCGGGCCTGGATGCACCTCCCCAGGGCTTCGGCTGTCTGCGGTGGTGGGCGCGGGCGCTCTGCTCTGCATCGCCCCAAGCTATGTGATCCTCACACGGAGCCCGCGAGACGGACGCCCTGCTGACGGAACGCCGGGGTGAAAAGGAAGTGACGCGGCACCCGGAAGTTAATCACCTGTGCATGTGCAAGGTGTTCCAAGATGGGGGCGCCCAGTAAACGGATTTCAGGTGGGAAATTTGAACCAAGGAGGTATGAGGAGTCACCTTCGCTGCATTCTGGGGAGTATGACTTCTCCCCTATTCAGGATGGAAGACAACTCTCCTCCAGAGCAGGATGTGCTGGAACAGCATACAGATTCCCAGGGCAGCGAGGGGAGCGCTCCTCCGGCAGGGCTAGTCCGTCCAGTCCGGCAAGTCGACATTCCAGGGGATCTAAGAAATCCAAATCTGGAAGTCATAAACTGCCTCCGAAACTGGTACCAGATCTGCCATCTTGGGGGGTGAGTGTCTGCTGCAGCATTTCATTGTTTAAAAGTCCCCCTAATGTTCCCTTCTTTCTTCAGGAGGTACCTCTAAGAGGAATCCTAGGAATTGTGGGGTTTACAAGGACAGTCTATCCTCAGATTACCAAGGGGGCCTTGTCCCACCTGTCTCAGACCCCCAACACCCATCCGTTTTTTTTTGTACATGTGCAGTACGTATTTGCACGTACCGGAGACACGTACACACGGAGACCCATTCTGAGGATGGGGAGCCCCACGTTATGGGGAGCCCCCCAGCCTAACAATATCAGTCAGCAGCCGCCCAGAATTTCCGCATACATTATAAGCGACAGTTCTGGGACTGTACCCGGCTCTTCCCGATTTGCCTTGGTGCATTGGCATTCGGGGTAATAAGGAGTTTTTGGCAGCCAATAGCTGCCAATAAGTCCTAGATTAATCATGTCAGGCATCTCCCCGAGATACCTTCCATGATTAATCTGTAAATTACAGTAAATAAACACACACACCCGAACAATCCTTTATTAGAAAAAACCCCACTAACAAATTGCCTTATTCACCAATTTTATAAGCCCGAAAAAGCCCTCCATGTCCGGCGTAATCCAGGATGGTCCAGCGTCGCTTCCAGCTGTGCTGCATGAAGGTGACCGGAGCTGCAGAAGACACCGCCGCTCCTGTCAGCTCCACGCAGCTGTCACTGAGGTTACTCGCGGCCAACGCTGAATACAGCTGATCGCGCTATTCCCTTCATTAGCTGCGTGGAGCTGACAGGAGCGGCGGTGTCTTCTGTTATAATATGGGGGAACCACATCCACTATTCTCTATTGTCAACCTTAACAGGCTAGGTAAGAAACTATTGTAATATGGAAACTAACGTCTATTGTTCTCTGTTCTCAGCCATTCAAGCTGGGGAAAAAAACAACGGGGTAATCTTAGTAGAAGGAAACTGCATCTCTTACTCTTTGGTTTTGGCTTATGTATGGAAGCACCAAGCCTCAAGGCTAAGTTGAGAGATATTAGCCGTGCTGAAGTCAGGGAAACACATAAACAATCCACTAGGAATGATGGGGGAACTTCAGATAAATCAGGCGGCTCTGAACGGGGTTCCAGAAAATTTTCACCTGCCTCTTCCTCAGCCTTGGATTCCTCATCTTCCTCAGACGTGGACGGCAGACTATGCTTCCCATCCTCTGAGGTGACACCCCTAGTGGAAGCTGTCCAATCCACTATGGGGCTGGTGGATGATAAAGATCCTGAATCCACACAAGACCTCATGTTGGAGGCCTGGAATGCAGGTCCATGGTACCTGGAAGGCTGCAGCAGGGGCTCTTCGCCCGGCGGTGGCAGGTACATGTGTAACAAGGTCCATAATGGTCTGGGTCCAACAATTAGAAGACTAACTTAAGGGTACCGTGTCTAGTAAGGACATTATTTCCTCATTTCCACGTATACAGGGGGCGGCAGACTTCTAGCGGATGCTTCCATCGACTCGCTCAAATTATCTGCAAAGGTAGCAGCTCTTTCCAATTCAGCCAGAAGGGCCCTATAGTTGAAATGCTGGAAGGGAGACGTACAGTCCAGGAACAGACTATGCAGGATACCTTGTGAAGGAGACTTTTTGTTTGGATCACAACTGGATGACCTTCTGTCCAAAGCGGCAAACAAACAAGGATTTCCAGCTGTAAGAACTCCATTCCCTCGTAGCCGTCCGTTTCAGAGGAAGCAATTTTCCATAAGGAGCCTCCCAGAGACCAGAACTCCTGGAAGGATAGACGGAGGGGTCCTCAGGATTATGTTTGATCCATCATCCTCTACCAAGCCACGAGGCCTTCAATGACTCCACCATCCCAGTGGGGGGGGAGGCTCTCCCTCTTCCTTGAGACTGTTTCCTCCAGCCCGTGGATTCTACAGATCATTGCAAAAGGGCTGACATTACAACTGGAGTCGCCCCCTCGGGGGTATTTTATTGTAACATCTATATGACAGGGAGAGAAAAGAATAGTGATCTCCATCTTAGAGCACTTAGGGTGGATCATAAAACAGGAAAAATCTAGAACGCAAACCTCAACAGTGTCGGTCTTTCTTGGGGCTGATCCTGGATTCAGTCGCTCAGAAGTCTTTTCTCCTGGAGGAGCAGATACTGAAGTCTCAATCCCTGGTCACCTTGGCGATTGAAAAACCAGTCATGACCCTCAGACAGGCTATGTTTCTTGTGGGGACCCTCACATCCTGCATCCCCACGGTTCCTTGGGCTCAGATAGATATGAGATCCCTTCAGATGGAGGTCCTGGTCTGACAGCAACAGTCAGGAGGCTTCTTGTTTTTGAGACTCTGCTTGGATCCAAAGGTGTTGCTTTCTCTGTCCTGGTGGCAGGACTTAACTCTATTGTCCGCAGGGGTGTCCGGGTGTCCCAACATCATGGATATCATCCCAACAGATGCAGGTCACTTAGACTGGGGAGCTTACCTGAGAACTCTCCTGTTACAAGGACTATGGGACGATCATGTGAGGACTCAGTCCTCGAACTTCAGTGAACTAACTGCAATAAAATCAGCCAGGGATCATCCCATGACAATAGATGCAATGCCAATCTCCTGGTCACAGGGTCTTCTATATGCCTTTCCACCCCTGGTTCTTCTTCCGGCGGTGCTCAGGAAGGTTCAGGAAGACAAGGCCCTCATTATCCTCATAGCTCACTTCTGGCCAAAAAGAGCCTGGTTCTGTTGGCTCCAAAGACTGGCAATATCAGACCCTTGGATACTGCCGGACAGGACAGATCTACTAGTCCAGGGACCAATGTGCCAACCCAAGGCTCCTACCCTCCACTTGACAGCATGGCATTTGCAAGGCGGCTGCTCCTAGCACAGGGATTCTCCTGAGAATTTAGTAGAACTCTCCTTAAAAGTAGGAATCCGGTCGCCACTGGTATTTATTGAAGGGTCTGGTGAAAAATCCAGCAAGTTTCCTGGGCACAGATTGGGGGTCCCCCTCTCTTCCCGGCCATCCTGGAAATCCTTCAGTAAGGGTTGGATTGAACTTATCCACTAGCACCTTGAAGGTACAAGTTTTGGCCCTAGGAGCCCTCTATAAACATAACCTCAGAGAATAGATGGATTAGCAGGTTCATTAAATCCTGTGCTAGAGCGACTCCTGTCCCTTCTCCTTGCATGCCTCCCTGGGATTAAATCTTGTCCTTGATGCCCTTATAGACACCCCATTGAGCCCCTTTCAGATGTTCCCTCCAAGACCCTGAAGGTAGTACTACTCATTGCTTGACGTCCGCTAGACGGGTGGGTGACCTACAGGCGCTCTCCATTGTCCATCCATATACCCAAATTTTGGTCAGTAAGGTGGTATTGCGTACAGATCCCTCATAGCCTAAAGTGGTCAAGCCCTTCACAGGTCCCAGAAATTTATACTGCCTTCCATTGTGACCCTCCTTCCAATGACAAAGTGGACAGGCTCCATAGCTTGGATCCCCCAGACTTTCCCTAGAACGTATCTACAAGCACCTTGGCTAGGTGAGCCCGGGATGCTATGTCACTGACCTACTCAGCTAAGGGGGTGCCAGTTCCCCTGCAGATTAGGGCCTTTCCACTGGGTCACTTTCTACTACTTGGGCTGAGCGGGCAGAGGTGTCTATTGATCAGATATGCAGGGCCGCCACTTGGTCCTCTTCCTCTACCTTTTTCTGTCACTATAGACTTGACTTGTCCTCCACGGCCGACCCTTCTTGGTAGACGGGTATTACAGGCGGTGGTCCCTCCCTTAGGTGATTGGTCTCTAGAATCTCTCAGGTGGTCCTGTCATGGGCGAAAGGGAAAAATCTTAATTACTTACCGGTAATGGGATTTTCAGAAGCCCATGACAGCACCCTTAGTTCCCCCCTATGCACTGGTTATGGGAACCCTTCGGGGAGTGTTAGAGTTAATGGTGTATTCCTTTGGTGGTGGTGTGATTAACATTTTTGTTTGTGTTTTGCTGGTCCTCTCTGGCTCTGTAAACCTACTGATGTGGAGGAGAGGTACCGCCTTTTTATCAGTGGGTTTCCTGTCCTGATGTGGGCGGAACCTATCTCTCAGGTGGTGCTGTCATGGGCTTCTGAAAATCCCATTACCGGTAAGTAATTAAGATTTTCCAATCTCAGGCTTTTCTTAGGTACAGCTCACTAAATGTTTCACATAAGATTGCTTCAGTCTATGAAGAGGGGAGGAGGGAGGAAGCAAGTTTGTGGTGTATCATATATGCTCCAGGGACAAAGAAACTGATAACAGAGCTAATAACTTGATGTTTTGGCTTCTATACCTACACAAGTCCTCATATAAGTCCTCATCAATCCTGTTGCTGTATTTTCCCTGTATATTGTATGTATATTGTATAGAAGCTATCCTCCCAAAAGTACATGTGCTCAAAGAAAAAACAAGCATCAAGCATACAGAGAGGACATACAGTATACTGGACTATTGATTTATGCACAGTTTATTGAAAGTTTAAATATGCTTTAAGAAGTAATGACCTTAATCTTGTTATCCCGTTCACTCTAGCAGTTCTGAGATGAGTGCGGCCTTCCTTCTTTCTGAGTGTGGTTACTTTTTAGCCTTGCCTGTAGAGGAGGAGCTTCACTGGTGCTCAAGTGCAGCACAGACTTATCTCAGCTGAGACAAAGCCTAGATCCTCAGGCTACATACATTCACACACAGCGTTTCTGCAGATCCGTTTTTTGCAGTGAAATGCAGTGACTCTGGGCATTACAGCAAAGTCAATGGGTTTCAAGATATGACATTCAGACACATCGTTTTGTGAGGATCTGTTTTTGGGCTCAAAAATGGATCCTCACAAAAAATGAGCATGTCAGATTGTGTGGCGTTTTTCTAATCTGCTTTTGCTATTGAAAACATTATCTATGAGCTCAAAAACTTTTCAGGTGATGCAGTTTTTTAAAAAGCTGATCTGCTTTTGCAGCTGAAAAACATATCCTCAAAAAACACAGCAAAAGCGCTGTGTGTGAATGTAGCCTTAAGGCTGCTTTACACGGTACGACGATTGTAAACCAATTGTGACCAATTTCACAATCGATCGTACCCGCCCCCGTCCTTTTTGCGTCACGGGCAAATCGCTGCCCGTGGCGCACAAGGTCGGTAACCCCCCATCACACGTACTTACCTCCCGTCCGACCTCGCTGTGGGCAGCGAACGTCCACTTCCTGAAGGGGGAGGGACGTTCGGCGTCACAGCGACGTCACGCGGCAGCCGGCCAATAGAAGCGGAGAGGCGGAGATGAGCGGGATGTAAACATCCCGCCCACCTCCTTCCTTCCACATAGCCGGCGAGAGCCGCGGGTCGCAGGTGAGCTGCTGTTCATCGTTCCCGGGGTGTCACACGGAGCGGCGTGTGCTACTCCGGGAACGATGAACAATTAAATTAAACGATATTATGAAACCTAGCGACCAGTACACGACTCACGATTTGTGAGCGATACTGCGTCGCTAGGAGGTGTCACACAGGCCGGCATCGCAAGCAATGCCGGATGTGCGTCACAAAAACCGTGACCCCGACGATCTATCGCACGATAGATCTTCTGGTGTAAAGCAGCCTTTAGATTAGGAATAGAACAGCCATTTATAGGACATTTCATAACGTTCCCAAATTCCTATGAAAAAATATTCAGCACATTCTGCATTGAACTACAGTACCAAATTTATTATATATTTTAGGAGTCGGAGTTGATCCATTTTATACCGATTCCACCAAAATGAACACCAACTCCGACTCCACAGCCCTGGGTGCATATCCCGGCATCCTTCTGGGTGAGGGTGCAGAAGTCATTTAACCAATTTGTTTGGTCCAAGGGTCGCTCCTGGCTTCGCAGTGGCATTCTCTCCAGACCAAAAGATGCGAGAGGGGTGGGGGGGCCTGACGGACTGTAGATGTTGCGCCCTGGCAGCCGCTCATGCAAGGATCCTGGACCTAATGCACAATAATGCACAATTTGGAGTGTAGTAAACTATGGGTCCGACATGCTTGGGACTTATGTTCCCTTTCTGTGCCAACTCTCCCATGGACATGGCCCGCGCTCCCCCGTCACAACATTGCAATGTCCTACGCCACTGAGCAGACCTTGTTAACTGTCCATTCCCCCCAAACTAATAGGCCTTTGCCGCACCCTCTTGGGCCCCTGATGCGATCACGGACAACCCGGGGTTTCTGCCTGGGGCTTTTTCTAATTCTTTTTTGGGTGGCTCCAGACAGAACCCCTTACGTCTGCTTCATGTGGCCCCAGACGGGGTCCTACTCCCGCTCTCCATAATTATTGTGGTAAGATACCCAAAACGCATTATCATTTTGAATATGCTCAACTTCGACATTTCTGAAACTCACAGGTTCGGGCTGAGTCACCGGTGTCCACCATCTCCACCATCGAATCTCTGTGGTTGACACAACGTAGAACCACCAACATACACGGACATTTACACCGTGCCATGATTTGTACATGGATCGAGCCATATACAGAACATAAATGCAAAGAAAGAAAAACTGTACAAAGGCAATTTATGAAAATTGTATAAATGTATTAAACAATTCAGAATAGACATACATAAATATAATCAAAAGATTAAAATAGAACTTTGGTGAGAGGACCAGCAGGTGGCGCACTCACTCCACAGCTCCGTGACCAAAGGTAACTAGATAGAGGTATTGAGAGAGGAAAATAGCTGCAGTAAAACACTACACAGAGAAGTCTATTGATTACCAAATAAACAGATAAATAACTAAATATAGCTAGCTGCCTTAGTGCATAAAGCAAAAAGGGCAAAGTGTCCATACAGCAGCAAAGCATATAATAACCACTCCACGACTCAGGTATTATATATATATATCTTTTTTCTGTTTTGAGGAGTTTTTTTTGCCGCTGTGATTGCACTTACCTTTGTGTCCCCTGGCCCTGGTTATTATATGCTTTGCTGCTGTATGGACACTTTGCCCTTTTTGATGAGAATAATGGGGTTGGGGGAAAATATGTGTAACTGGGTTAAAAACTGGCTCAGTGATGGGAAACAAAGGGTGGTTATTAATGGTACGTACTCGGACTGGGTCTCAGTTCATAGTGGGGTACCACAGGGGTCAGTATTGGGCCCGCTTCTTTTCAACATATTTATTAATGACCTTGTTGGGGGCATGCGGAGTAGAATTTCAATATTTGCAGATGATACTAAACTCTGCAGGGTAATCAATACAGAGGAGGATAATTTTATATTACCGGGAGATTTATGTAAATTGGAGGATCGGGCTGAGAAGTGGCAATTGAAGTTTAATGTAGATAAATGTATGGTCATGCACTTGGGTAGAGGAAATAAAATGTATAATTATGTACTTAATTGTAGAACACTGGGTAAAACAGACACAGAAAAAGACTTGGGTGTATGGGTGGATGGTAAACTTCACTTTAGTGGACAGTGTCAGGCAGCTGCTGCCAGGGCTAATAAAATAATGGGATGTATTAAAAGAGGTATAAGTGTTCATGAAAAAAATATAGTTCTACCTCTGTACAAGTCACTAGTGCGACCGCACCTAGAATACTGTGTACAATTCTGGTCACCGATATATAAGAAGGACATAGCTGAACTGGAGAGGGTGCAGAGAAGAGCCACCAAGATTATCAGAGGAATGGGTGGGCTGCAATACCAAGACAGGTTATTAAACTTGGGGTTATTTAGTTTGGAAAAATGAAGGCTTAGGGGGGATCTAATCACAATGTATAAATATATGAGGGGACAGTACAGAGACCTTTCCAAAGATCTCTTTACACCTAGGCCTGCGACTGGAACACGGGGGCATCCGCTACGTCTTGAGGAAAGAAGGTTTAATCATAATCACAGACGAGGATTCTTTACTGTACGAGCAGTGAGACTATGGAACTCTCTGCCGCATGATGTTGTAATGAGTGATTCACTACTAACATTTAAGCAGAGCCTGGACGCCTTTCTTGAAAAATGTAATATTACCAGTTATGTATATTAGATTTTATGACAGGGTGTTGATCCAAGGAACTAGTCTGATTGCCGGATGTGGAGTCAGGAAGGAAATTTTTTCCCCATTGGAGCTTGTTTGCCACATTGGGGTTTTTTTGCCTTCCTCTGGATCAACATGTTAGGCTACGGGTTGAACTAGATGGACTTTAGAGTCTCCCTTCAACGTTAAAAAACTATGATACTGTGGCACTCCATTGCAGCCTTGAATATTGGGTTCCCTGGCGGTGTAAAGGTTAATCTCTGTGACACTCCACTCACTGCAGTCTTGAAAATTGTCGGGTTTCGCGGTGGGTGCATGACAGGCGGCGGGTGCGCGAAGCTCGGAAACGCAGCCAGGAGCAGGCGGGCTGATTAACAGGAGAGGAGGCGTGGCAGGAGAGGAGGAGGCAGTAGCGGCGCATGCGCAGTAAGCGATGCGAATTCTGGCCTGTCGATCATTTAGCCGCTAGTAGTGGCCAGAGGGTAGCGTCTACAATAGTTGATTTTTTTGAGGGGATGATGTCACCAGAAGGGGCGGGTTCTCCTCGTGCCGTGAAGATCTGTGAGCAGGAAGCAGCAGTGCTTGGGCTCGGTTGCGTCTAGTTCAGAGTTGATGTTTTGTGCTCCTCTGATCTAGCTGCTTCAGCAGTGAGCTGGCTATATCGGAGTTGATTTTTGGAGGCCTCATTTTCTCGACTCTGATCTAGTTGGTCACTACTGAAGTGTCTAGATCAGAGTGGGTTTTTTGTGGTCCTCATTTTCTCCACTCTGCTATAGACGGTTCAGTGCTGAGGTGACTAGATCAGAGTGGATTTCTTGAGGCCTCGCTGTAGTCACATGTGTTTGGTCACCTCATTTTAGCCACTCTGTTCTAGCTGATTCACCAGTGAGGTGACTAGATCAGAGTGGATTTTTTGATGATCTCTCTGATCTTTTCTCCATTCTACACAGTTCAGTTTCTACAGCGGGGTCTCCAGGCCTCAGAGCCGCACACACTGCAGGTCTTCAGGATTTCCTCAGCATTGCACAGGGGTTGGAATCAGATTTATAATTGGAATGATTTCATGTTTTTATTTATTAGATGCTCACACTGTTATATTTATTATTTTTTTTTCCAAAGGGCAAATTTTTATTTTCATTATTATTAAAACTTACATTGTATTATTGCTTTTTACAATATAAATAATGACACACAGCGCTGATTGTTCAGTTTTGCTAGAATTTTAATTTTACTATATTTCCACGAGTCGTGGCCGCAGGACTGACATTGAAAGAGTGGGCGGAGCCTCACAAGGAAAAACGGAACCGCGCAGCTGACAGTCTTCATAACTTACCATATTGGATCAGAGTGGATTTTTTGAGGATCTCCCTGTAGCCTTCATTCTGTACAGTTTGGTACTGAGGTGACTGGAATGCATTTTTTCAAAGAGTGGGAGGAGCCTCAAAGCAAAAAACGTAACGGAGCACAGCCGAAAGTACTCATAATATACACATTGTATCGGAGTGGATTTTTTGAGGACCTCATCATAGCCTCCACTATGGACAGGTCGGTGCTAAGGTGACTAGAATGGATGTTTTTCTGAAGATTGGGCAGAGCCTCACAGGGAGAAGCGTAACAGAGCGCAGCAGAGTCTTCACAATCTACAATATTGAATTGTAGTTGCTTTTTGAGGACCTCATTTTAGCAACTCCATTCTAAATGATTCACTAGTGAGCTGTCTAGATTGGAGTGGATTTTTTGATGATCTCCCTGTAGCCTCCACCAGGGGCATACCACCAATAGAGGCACCGCTATAAGGCCCATGAGTCACTGGGGCCCGATGACAGCGCTGGCATCGATTCCCCCCCTCCCGCGAGCCCCCTGCCGAGGATCGCACTTTCATTTATATCGGCATCACAGATGCCAATACAATTGAAAGGAATGATGAGAGGAGCAGAGCACTCCCTTTCTCATCATTCTCCCGCTGTGTGTCTGTGACACTCTGATGTGTCAGCACAGAGGAGCGCGGTGACGTCACTACTGTGCGCCGCTGTGCTAAAATGTCAGAGCAGCAGAACAGTGGACACACACTGAGGAGACTGGGGCAGTGGCTGAATGAAAAGAAGTGAGTATATTTTTGTATTTAAAAAGGACAGCCAGAGGACTATGGGGAAGCATACTATTATATGGGGGTTGTAAAATAGTATATGGGGGCTGCATATAACTATATGTTGGTGCACAATATTATATTGGGGCACCCAATATGGTGGTACACTATATGGGGCTTGCATACTAGTATATGGCGGAATGTAAGGGGTGCATACTATTATATGGAGGAATATAAGGGGTGTATACTACTATATGGAGGAATATTAGGGGTGCATAATACTATATGGAGGAATATAAGGGGTGCATAATACTATATGGAGGAATATAAGTGGTGCATAATACTATATGAAGGATCCCTTTTACATGGACTATAGGGGTACATTATAAATTGAGGACTATGGGGTTGGATAATCCAATATGAAGGACTATGGGGTGCTTTATAATATATATAGGACTATGGGGTTTGCATTATATGGAGAACTAATGGGGTTACCTTATACATGGACTATAGGGGTGCATTATATGTAGAGGATTATGGGGCTACAAAATACAATATGAAGGACACCTTATACATAGAATGTGAAGGTGCATTAAACATGGAAAACTATGGGGCTGCATAATACCATATGAAGAACTATGGGGCTGCATTATAATACATATACAGTCAGGGCCAGAAATATTTGGACAGTGACACAAGTTTTGTTATTTTAGCTGTTTACAAAAACATGTTCAGAAATACAATTATATATATAATATGGGCTGAAAGTGCACACTCCCAGCTGCAATATGAGAGTTTTCACATCCAAATCTGAGAAAGGGTTTAGGAATCATAGCTCTGTAATGCATAGCCTCCTCTTTTTCACGGGACCAAAAGTAATTGGACAAGGAACTCTAAGGGCTGCAATTAACTCTGAAGGCGTCTCCCTCGTTAACCTGTAATCAATGAAGTACTTAAAAGGTCTGGGGTTGATTACAGGTGTGTGGTTTTGCATTTGGAAGCTGTTGCTGTGACCAGACAACATGCGGTCTAAGGAACTCTCAATTGAGGTGAAGCAGAACATCCTGAGGCTGAAAAAAAAAGAAAAAATCCATCAGAGAGATAGCAGACATGCTTGGAGTAGCAAAATCAACAGTCGGGTACATTCTGAGAAAAAAGGAATTGACTGGTGAGCTTGGGAACTCAAAAAGGCCTGGGCGTCCACGGATGACAACAGTGGTGGATGATCGCCGCATACTTTCTTTGGTGAAGAAGAACCCGTTCACAACATCAACTGAAGTCCAGAACACTCTCAGTGAAGTAGGTGTATCTGTCTCTAAGTCAACAGTAAAGAGAAGACTCCATGAAAGTAACTACAAAGGGTTCACATCTAGATGCAAACCATTCATCAATTCCAAAAATAGACAGGCCAGAGTTAAATTTGCTGAAAAACACCTCATGAAGCCAGCTCAGTTCTGGAAAAGTATTCTATGGACAAATGAGACCAAGATCAACCTGTACCAGAATGATGGGAAGAAAAAAGTTTGGAGAAGAAAGGGAACGGCACATGATCCAAGGCACACCACATCCTCTGTAAAACATGGTGGAGGCAACGTGATGGCATGGGCATGCATGGCTTTCAATGGCACTGGGTCACTTGTGTTTATTGATGACATAACAGCAGACAAGAGTAGCCGGATGAATTCTGAAGTGTACCGGGATATACTTTCAGCCCAGACTCAGCCAAATGCCGCAAAGTTGATCGGACGGCGCTTCATAGTACAGATGGACAATGACCCCAAGCATACAGCCAAAGCTACCCAGGAGTTCATGAGTGCAAAGAAGTGGAACATTCTGCAATGGCCAAGTCAATCACCAGATCTTAACCCAATTGAGCATGCATTTCACTTGCTCAAATCCAGACTTAAGACGGAAAGACCCACAAACAAGCAAGACCTGAAGGCTGCGGCTGTAAAGGCCGGGCAAAGCATTAAGAAGGAGGAAACCCAGCGTTTGGTGATGTCCATGGGTTCCAGACTTAAGGCAGTGATTGCCTCCAAAGGATTCGCAACAAAATATTGAAAATAAAAATATTTTGTTTGGGTTTGGTTTATTTGTCCAATTACTTTTGACCTCCTAAAATGTGGAGTGTTTGTAAAGAAATGTGACAATTCCTACAATTTCTATCAGATATTTTTGTTCAAACCTTCAAATTAAACGTTACAATCTGCACTTGAATTCTGTTGTAGAGGTTTCATTTCAAATCCAATGTGGTGGCATGCAGAGCCCAACTCGCGAAAATTGTGTCACTGTCCAAATATTTCTGGACCTAACTGTAGGACTATGGGGGCTGCATTATATAAGGACTAATGGCGTTACCTTATACATGGACCATAGGGCTGCATTAGAATACATGAAAGACTGCCGAGACCCACCCACCGGTTCCCCCTCCCCACCGCACAATGAATGCGACCACACATGGATTACCTTTTCTTTTGTACTTTATTGAAGGTATCCACGTAACACCATTCAATGTTGATATAAAAAGGGGGTTGCTTGTTATTTTGGCCACAGCTCTAAACACAGGCACAAATCCGCCTTAAACCTGAGGGAGGAGGCTCGATACCTACGGCCAACCGTGGCAGGTTGGCTCTCACCAAATCCCTCTTCCACCGGCTGTGACTTCTGAACTTGTAACAAAACCTTAATGGAGGGAGGGCGGGCGATGCTCACCCTGAGGGCAGATTGTGGTAAGAGGAAGGAGGGACTCCGGAGGCTGCTTATATGACCTGGAGGAGATCCCAGCAAGGAAGGGGGGCATTGCACAGTGGGGAGGAGGGAGAGGTGACCGTGGAAGGACATAGCAAGGGGCTCAGCAGTAAGGGGCAGCGCCATCAGCCGCAGTGCCCTGCAGACTGCCGAGACCCACCCACCGGTTCTCCCTCCCCACCGTGCAATGAAGGAGACCACACATGGATTATCTTTTCTTTTGTACTTTATTGAAGGTATCCACCATTCAATGTTGATATAAAAGGGGGTTGCTTGTTATTTTGGCCACAGCTCTAAACACAGGCACAAATCCGCCTTAAACCTGAGGGAGGAGGCCCGATGCCTACGGCCGTCCATGGCAGGTTGGCTCTCACCAAATCCCTCTTCCACCGGCCACGGAGTGGCGAAGGCCCAAGCCTGAGCTGCGACCCCCACACAGGGCCCTTATGGCCTGTTCGACAGGAAAATATCTAGGCCTATATCATTGAGGCTAAAACCATCCTCTAACACCAATCGGCTGATATCTGACTCCAACATCTTGTGTCCCAGCACTATACCTCTTCCTACCGCTACAAATTTGGCGATCCGCATATTAACGTGCCGCTTTGACCGCTCCACAGCTGCTATATTCCTTGCCCCTGTCCAACTCAATCTCGGTAATATACTGGACCATACCACCACTGCGTTGCTGAAGAAACTGCTAAACCTATCCAGGTCCGCTTGCATGACCGCAAGCAGCTCCTGGATCCTTACGTTTACTAAGTCATTTCTACCCGCGTGAATAGCCAGCACTGCCGGGCCCGTGGCTATCCTTGATATGCTCACCACCTCGTGCAGGACCTGTGTCCAGGCCAGGCCCCGAACTCCTCTCCAGTGGAACTTGAGGTGACTAAATCCTAGCACGCTTCCACCCGATCTCGACTCGGCCCGCCGTGCTGCCCACAATATGTGGGAGTGACCTAGGATCCAGATGCTAGGTCTCGACGGATCTAGGAAGAAAACTGTTAGCTACTGTATCCAGCATTTTTTTTGCATAATGTCAGCGACCATCTTTGTATTTTATCTATTTATTTTTTGTGTACCATGACGTGATAAACAGTGCAAACCTGGTGGCGGGAACGAACGATTAGCTATGATTAAAAATTGTTTAAAAGAACTGAAGTCCTCAGTGGTTGATACCTTTCAATGGCTAACTGAAAAGTGGTAATAATAGCAGCTTTCGAGACTACTCAGGTCTCTTCATCAGGCATGGTATACATACGGTACAAAGATATATTTTACCTGTATTAGATATGATTAGTTATCTGATGGATGGGGAAAAGGTATAGCAACGACCGTGACCGGTTCAAGGGTAAACTTTGTGGTTAAATTTGGCGGTTGGCATGGATCGGGGGTTAAATTAGATCTGGCCTGATATAGCGGAAGAAACAGTCGGATTTCCAACGCCCTATCTGCTGTATCTCCTCATTCGTGAAGCCGGCCCTTGCTGCCTCGGTTGCAGCGCCGATGCGGAAGGAGTGCGTGCTATAATCCCCTGGCTGTAAGCCCAGGCTGGAAAGTGACATTTTGAGCAAGGCCGAAAACTGTGTTGCCGTGAGCGTGGATCCATCCGCATGCTCTAAAAAGAATTTGTTGGGAACCCGAGACTCTAGGTAACGCTGCAAGATAAGGATGGGACAGAGGAGGCCGGGAAACGGGAAAATAGGGAACCAAACTCCTCGTCCGAGCTGATCTTTTTGCAGCGCCCTATGCGAACCCGTAACCATCATTGCAGATTATAACATTGTCGCGTAGCAGACCGCCGGGACAAACTGAGGATCTGCTGACTAATTCGCAAATCCCCGAAGAATGCGAGCGATAAGGCCGCCAAGAACAAGAGGACCTCGCTGTCATTGGTGCATACGTCGCCTAGCTGTTTTTTTATGCCTGAAAAGGTGGCGAATGAAATGGGCCTCCCGCTTTCGGTGCACTGACGCTTCCGCTTCCAGCCTTTAACGGCCTGCGTGAACGGAAAGGCCTTGGTGACATAGGGCCATCTGCGAACCCGAAAGTGAAAGGCTATGCCTGCGAGCCGCTGCTGCGCTACTGTTCCCGACACGCCGTTAGTATGCAAATTGCGCTATATACCGAGCAACGGCATTGCTGAGAAAAACGCGGTCACCAGGCTAGGCAGCGGTTGAGCTAGATTTAACCATTCTTTCCAAGCCTTACCGTACGAACGCCACGTTGATGGAGCTAGGGATGCCTGGACCAAAGGCATCAGCTGTTCTCGGGGACCGTCCAGAGGAACTGTGGACACTTCTGGCCATTGCTGTCCGCTTCTGGGTGCAATGCTTGGAACGTCTGAAATTAAAAAAGCGATAAGGCATCAGCAATACTGTTATCGATCCCTGGCACGTGACGGGCCCTTAACCAGATGTTATGCTCGAGGCACTTGAGAACTGAGTACCGTACTAAGCTGATCACTGAATATGAAGGACTATGGGGACTGCATTATAATACATATAGGACAATGGGGTACAGTATAATACATGGAGGACTATGGGGTGCACTATAATATACGGAGGACTATGGTGTACAGTATAATACATGGAGGACTATGCGGTGCAGTATATTACATGGAGGACTATGCGGTGCAGTGTAATATACGGAGGACTATGGGGTGCAGTATAATATACGGAGGACTATGGGGTGCAGTATAATACATGGAGGACTATGGGGTGCAGTATAAAATATATGGAGTACTATGGGGTGAATTATACATAGATGACTATGGGGTGCAGTATAATATACGGAGGACTATGCGGTGCAGTATAATACATGGAGGACTATGGGGTGCAGTATAAAATATATGGAGTACTATGGGGTGAATTATACATAGATGACTATGGGGTGCAGTATATATAGGACTATGGGGTTCAGTATAATATACGGAGGACTTTGTAGGCTGCATTATAATACATGGAGTACTATGGGGAGTTCATTATACAGTAATACATGGAGTACTATGGGGGCTGCATTATAATATATGCAGGATTATGGGGACTGCATTGTTATACATGGAGGCCTATGGGGTCTGCATTATAATACATGATGAGCTGTGGAGTGCATTATAATACATGCATGACTGGGGGCCTCATTATAATATATGAAGGTCTATGAGGGCTTCCTTATCCATGGACTACAGGGGTGCATTATAAAACATGGAGGACTATGGCGGTGCAGTATAATACATGCAGGACTATGGTGGCTGCATTATACTATATGGAGGACTATGTCGTGCAGTATAATATATGGAGGACTATGGGAGTTGTATTATAATAATTGGAAGGCTATGAGAGCTACCTTATACATGGAGGACTATGGGAAATGCATTATAATACATGGAGGACTATGGGGTGCATTCTAATAAAATGAAGGGTTACATGGGACCCAATACACTATATGGAAGGCTATGTGGGGGCCAATATAATATTTGGAGAACTATACAGTCATATGAAAATGTTTGGGCACCCCTAT
Organism: Anomaloglossus baeobatrachus; assembly: GCF_048569485.1. NCBI lineage: Eukaryota > Metazoa > Chordata > Amphibia > Anura > Aromobatidae > Anomaloglossus > Anomaloglossus baeobatrachus. The sequence goes on from NW_027445228.1 coordinate 465,010, forward strand.
TAATGTTAACCTTTTTTCTTCATAACAATTTGGGTTTTTGCTATTTCAGTGTCATATATCTAATAACTGATGGACTGAGTAATATTTCTGGATTGAAATGAGGTTTATTGTACTAACAGAAAATGTGCAATCCGCATTTAAACAAAATTTGACCGGTGCAAAAGTATGGGCACCTCAACATAAAAGTGACATTGATATTTTGTAGATCCTCCTTTTGCAAAAATAACAGCCTCTAGTCGCTTCCTGTAGCTTTTAATGAGTTCCTGGATGAAGGAATATTTGACCATTCCTGTTTACAAAACAATTCCAGTTCAGTTAAGCTTGATGGTCGCTGAGCATGGACAGCCCGCTTCAAATCATCCCACAGATTTTCAATGATATTCAGCTCTGGGGACTAAGATGGCCATTCCAGAACATTGAAATTGTTCCTCTGCATGAATGCCTGAGTAGATTTGGAGCGGTGTTTTGGATCATTGTCTTGCTGAAATATCCATCCCCTGTGTAACTTCAACTTCGTTACTGATTCTTGCACATTATTGTCAAGAATCTGCTGATACTGAGTTGAATCCATGCGACCCTCAACTTTAACAAGATTCCCGGTGCCGGCATTGGCCACACACCCCCAAAGTATGATGGGGCTCCACCAAATTTTACTGTGGGTAGCAAGTGCTTTTCTTGCAATGCCGTTTTTTTTTGCCTCCATGCATAATGCCTTTTTGTATGACCTAACAACTCAATCTTTGTTTCATCAGTCCACAGGACCTTCTTCCAAAATGTAACTGGCTTGTACAATTGTGCATTTGCATACCTCAGGCGACTCTGTTTGTGGCGTGCTTGCAGAAACGGCTTCTTTCCCATCACTCTCCCATACAGCTTCTCCTTGTGCAACGTGCGCTGTATTGTTGACCGATGCACATTGACACCATCTGCAGCAAGATGATGCTGCAGGTCTTTGGAGGTGGTCTGTGGATTGTCCTTGACTGTTCTCACCATTGTTCTTCTCTGCCTTTCTGATATTTTTCTTGGCCTGCCACTTCTGGGCTTAACAAGAACTGTACCTGTGTTCTTCCATTTCTTTACTATGTTCCTCACAGTGGAAACTGACAGTTGAAATCTCTGAGACAACTTTTTGTATCCTTCCCCTGAACAACTATGTTGAATAATCTTTGTTTTCAGATCATTTGAGAGTTGTTTTGAGGAGCCCATGATGCCACTCTTCATAGGAGATTCAAATAGGAGAACAACTTGCAAGTGGCCACCTTAAATACCGTTTCTCATGATTGGATACACCTGCCTATGAAGTTCAAAGCTCAATGAGGTTACAAAACCAATTTAGTGCTTTAGTAAGTCAGAAAAAAGTAGTTAGGAGGGTTCAAATCAAGAAATTGATAAGGGTGCCCATACTTTTGCACCGGTCAAATTTTGTTTAAATGCGGATTGCACATTTTCTGTTAGTACAATAAACCTCATTTCAATCCAGAAATATTACTCAGTCCATCAGTTATTAGATATATGAAAGTGAAATAGCAAAAACCCAAATTGTTATAAAGAAAAAAGGTTAACATTAATAGGGGTGCCCAAACTTTTTCATATGACTGTACATACGAGGGGGCACAAAGACAAGCTTGGGATGGGAAAGTTTTGTGCTCATGGAAAGAGGCTCTTTCCCGCAGCACCCAGCTTTCCAATGCTCTGATATGGGAAAGCTGGGTGCTGAGGACAAGATGGATATCAGAACATAGTAAATCTGGGTGATTATAGAAAGAAGGATTTCAGATCATGGGAAACCTGGGTGCTGAGGGAAAGATCCAAGCGTTAACGTCATTATCCCATACCCCGAGTGTTAGCGTCATTATTCCATACCCCAAGTGTCTGTGCATTATCCCGTACCCCGTGTGTCTATGTTGGGAGGGCCCAGGTCCAAACTTTGCACTGGGGCCCATCAAACTCTAGTTACACCACTGCTCAGTACAGAGATGACTAGATCGCAGTTATTACACTGAGGTTCATGATTTCTGGGCACTGTACTGTCTATAAGGCCAGAGTCACACTGGCGTATGACTCGAGAAAATCTCGCGTTGCACTCTGCTTCATGTTAGACAATGCTGCAGCTCAGATCTGCGATCTTTTCTTCAGTCCCAATCGGACTGAGGAAAAAATGGCAGCATGCTGCGATTGCAGGGAGTCTGGACTCACTTGCACTCATACAAGTCTATGGGTGCGTGTGAAACATCGCACTGCGCTCGGATGACATCTGGATATACGCAGAGAAAAGTAATGGAAAAGATGGAGAGATTAATTCCTCCCTCTCCCCTGCACCTGTGATCCGATCACTGGATAGGATCACAATATAATGACACTCGACTCACACTCACAGCAGAACCTGATCCGAGTGCCATTAGCATATCTCATATGATACCTCAAGCGGGATTTACACGCTACGATATATCTAACAAGATGTCGGCGGGGTCACGTCGTAAGTGACGCACATCTGGCATCGTTAGTGATATCGTAGCATGTGACAGCTATGAACGAGCAGAAATACTCACCTTGTTGTTCATCGTTGACACGTCGCTTATTTTCTAAATATCGAACGTCCAGTTGTTCAATGTTCCCGAGGCAGCACACATCGCTCCGTGTGACACCCCGGGAACGATGAACACAGCATACCTGCGTCCCACAGCTCCCGTCGCCAATGCGGAAGGAAGGAGGTGGGCGGGATGTTTACGTCCCGCTCATCTCCGCCCCTATTGGCCGGCCGCTGTGTGATGTCGCTGTGACGCCGAACGTCCCTCCCACTTCAGGGAAGTGGATGTTCGTCGCCCACAGCGAGGTCGTTTGGAAGGTATGTATGTGTGACGGGGGTTAACAACATTGTGCGACACGGGAAACAAATTGCCCGTGCCGCAAAAACGATGGAGGCGGGTGCAATCGCACGACACATGGACACGTGTAAAGCAGGCTTTATGCTAGTGTGGCTCTTGCCTAAGGAAAACCCTCTGAACAGTAACTCCATTCTATCTCACTACAGAGGTGACTAGATCGGAGTTGCTGCACTGAGGCTCATGATTTCTGAGCCCACTGTACTGTCTATAAGGACGTCTGGTGTACATCAACTCCATTATAGATGTTTCAGTACAGAGATGACAAGATCGGAGTTGTTGCAACGAGGTCCATGATTTCTGGGTATTGTCTATAAGGACGTCCTCCCTGCAGCAACTCCATTCTAGCTGTCTCACTACAGAGGTGACTAGAGCGACCTAGGTCCATCATTTCTGGGTACTGTCTATAAGGACATCCTCTGTACAGTAACTCCATTCTATCGAACTACAGAGGTGACTAGAGCGACCTAGGTCCATGATTTCTGGGTACTGTTTATAAGGACGTCCTCTGTACAGTAACTCCATTCTATCGAACTACAGAGGTGAGTAGATCGGAGTTGCTGCACTGAGGTTCATGATTTCTGAGCTCACAGTACTGTCTATAAGGACGTCCTGTGTACAGCAACTCCATTATAGATGTTTCAGTACAGAGATGACAAGATCGGAGTTGTTGCAACGAGGTCCATCATTTCTGGGTACTGTCTATAAGGACGTCCTCCCTGCAGCAACTCCATTCTAGCTGTCTCACTACAGAGGTGACTAGTGACCTAGGTCCATGATTTCTGGGTACTGTTTATAAGGATGTCCTCTGTACAGTAACTCCATTCTATCTCACTACAGAGGTGACTAGTGCGGAGTTGCTGCACTGAGGCTCATGATTTCTGAGCTCACAGTACTGTCTATAAGGACAGCCTCAGCCAGTCCATGCATTGTGTTCAGAGATTGTACTAACGTTCATAGATGTTTGAAAAAGCCCTTATACAGATTACATGAAAGCTCCCATACACATAGGGCTAAAGTCGCCCGGATCAGACAACAATCCGATGAGTATTGGGGCTTCCCGACTTACCTCAAGAATGGATGTAAAGGGAGGGAAGGAACCGGCGTGTTGGAATTCCACTTGTTGATCCTTTTGTTCTCTTGAAAGATAATCCACCCCCAGAGGAGGCGACATCAGCTCTCAGATAGAGAACACAAGAACATTTGACCGAGCACTCCTGTATGTGATAGTCCAGAGAGAGCTGTCGGCCAAATGACTGTAGGGATTGTTTACAGGCCTTAAAGGGATTGTTTAGTGAAAACAAGTTATCACCTATCCATGGGCCAGGTGATCACCTGCTGATCAGTGTCCGATCACTGGGACCCGCACTGATTGGGAAAACAGGGAATTTTTATCCATGTTTCAGGTATGTGTGACATCCATTTTTAACATGGATGCCACACGTACTCATGTTATCTATAGTGTTCCTCACACATGCATGTTTTTACATGGACCGTGTGGCCCCACATTTCCCTGCACGCAGACATGTCCGTTTTTTTCTCCAGCAGCACGGGTGTCACACACTGATGTGATCCGTATGACACGTACGGGAGAAAATACGTGTCTATGAAATAAAATTATTTTTTTATACTCCCTTGTCTTCAGCCCTGCTGTCTTCGACTTCGGCTCTGCTGTCACTTGCTTCTGATCCCCGCTCATTATACTCATTGAATATGCACTGCACGGATTACCTAGAAGCAGCAGCACCAGAGACATCAGTGCCAGGGACAGCATCACTGGGGGCAGGTGAGAATCCAGCAGTGTGTGCGCAGTGAGGTCAGGAGTATCCAAGGAACTCTGATGATATCTTGACGATACCCACCCTACTGCAGGTGTAGTGACAGTGACTTCACGGGTTCATCAAAGTTCATTGGGTACTCCGATGAACCCATGACCTTACTGCCGCGACACCCACAGTACCGCGGACGTCACAGGGATGTCATCCGAATTCATTGTGAACTCGGATTAACCCGTGACATCACTGCCGCGCCCGCACACATACTGCTGAGGTCGTCCCTGCGGTGACCTGAGCTCACCTTAGGATATCCAGGTCACCGAACGGAAGCATACACAGCAGTGTGTGCGCTCTCAAAATCAATGAGGAACGTTCTGTTCTCCATTGAATGAGACAGCAGTGTGGGATTGACGTGGCCACCCCCAATTGGATTTTGGCAGACCAGGATTAGGGCTTTGATAGAGATTAATTTGAAAAAGAGGGTGTCTCGTCTTTATTTATTGAATGATTCTTTTTATGTCTTTCCAGGTTTGATTTTGGGGAATGTCATGGGACCTCACCATGGATTACGGCGGAATTTTTATTTTTAAAAAAATCAAATAAATTGGTGAATGAGGGCCGAGTTGGAGGTTTTTTGCTCAAATAAACTTTGTTATTCCTATTTCAACTACTGGATTAGTAATGGCAGTGTCTGCTAGATGCCACCCATTACTAATACCAAGGCTTGATGCCAGCTGCAGCTGGCATCAATCCTACAATTACGCCATTTGCCATTGCACCACAGCAACGGGAAGAGCAGAGTCCAGCACCAGAATTGGCGCCTCTAATGGATGTTCAACTTCTCAGGCGTTTGTGGGCTGCTATTGTAAGGGCTCATGCGCACGTAACTGCTGAATATTCGGCAGCGATTTGATAGCACATGTGCGCTTCAAATCGCTGCAGAAACACTGCATAATGGATGCAGTTCTTTTTGTTTAAAAAAGCCGATTTCCTGCGCTCGGGGATGCTGCCCCCACCATAGACAGAGCGGGAGCTGCATCCATAGCGCACGGAATAATTGACATGCTGCTTTTATGAACGCACGGATTTGGGTCAAAATTTTAGCAACCAAATCGCGGCATTCAAAAAAGCAATGTGCGCACGTATCATGCACAATCTACATAGATTGTGCAGGCGACGCAGGACGCATGCATTTACGCTGCAGTGCTATATGCAGCGTAAATGCATGTAAGTACGCAACGTGCGCATGAGTCCTTAGGCTGGAAAGGGCCAAATAACCAAGGCCATTTCCACCCTAATAATATCATCCCACAGTTGTCTGCTGTACCATGGGCTGGTTTTTAATAAAATGGAGGGGACCCCACAACATTTTTTAAAATCTAAAAATGTAATAAATAAGCGTGGGATCCCCTCTATTTTTCATAACCAGCCAAAAGGTACAGCAGACAACTGAGGGTTGCAGCCTGCAGCTGCTGCTGTTCCTGTGCTAGACATGAAAATTGGGGTACCTTGCGTCTTTTTTTTTTTTTTTTTTTTAATTAAAAATAAAAATGGTGTAAAACAGCTGGTCAAGCTAACTATCTCTACATCACTATTCTATCTGTTCTATTTATCTTTATATATGTATCTATAATTTTTCAGGCTTTACACATTAAAAAAAAAAACCCAAAAAACCACATTCATTTCAGTATGTTACTTTTTTTTTTACCAATACCACACGGACGACCATACCGGCACGTGTGACTTGCACCTGTTTAAACACGGACGTCTGAAAGGGGCCTTATGGATACCCATCTACTGTATGTACTATCATTTTGAGTTGCTGCAAATTATGATGTTCTCCTCCTTGGCTAAAAATACTTCTCAAAATTTCTAAGGAGTATTGTTACCCCTCTGTAAAATATGTAGTGTGACCTCTGCCAGAGCCTGTCCTATGGAACAGCGGTGGCAACAGCTTCAGACGCTCAGCAAAAAGCAACTTACGTCCCTTTAAATAAAATAAAAGGTTTCGCCCCATATGACCTGAATCAGGCGGTGTGAGCCTCATGGAGTTATGTCACCACAAAAGGAGGGAAACACCGAGAAACAGGACTGGGGCCTAATAAATGGGGGGCAAAATAGGATCAGGGGCTGCTAAAGACAGAAAATAAACTGTGAGCGAGATCTGAACAGTTTACTGTGGGTCTACATATGAGGACTGGAAACTACCTCCAGCAATGTGTGACCGCAGCCCGATACAGATCCAACCGGCAATGTGTGACCACAGCCCGATACAGATCCAACCGGCAATGTGTGACCGCAGCCCGATACAGATCCAACCAGCAATGTGTGACCGCAGCCCGATACAGATCCAACCGGCAATGTGTGACCGCAGCCCGATACAGATCCAACCGGCAATGTGTGACCGCAGCCCGATACAGATCCAACCAGCAATGTGTGACCGCAGCCCGATACAGATCCAACCGGCAATGTGTGACCGCAGCCCGATACAGATCCAACCAGCAATGTGTGACCGCAGCCCGATACAGATCCAACCGGCAATGTGTGACCGCAGCCCGATACAGATCCAACCGGCAATGTGTGACCGCAGCCCGATACAGATCCAACCAGCAATGTGTGACCGCAGCCCGATACAGATCCAACCGGCAATGTGTGACCGCAGCCCGATACAGATCCAACCGGCAGTGACTGATCACTAATGTCACACCGAGCGTTATTCATAGTATCATAGTATCATAGTATCATAGTATCATAGTTTTTAAGGTTGAAGGGAGACTCTAAGTCCATCTAGTTCAACCCGTAGCCTAACATGTTGATCCAGAGGAAGGCAAAAAACCCCAATGTGGCAAACAAGTTCCAATGGGGAAAAAATTTCCTTCCTGACTCCACATCCGGCAATCAGACTAGTTCCCTGGATCAATACCCTGTCATAAAATCTAATATACATAACTGGTTATATTAAATTTTTCAAGAAAGGCATCCAGGCTCTGCTTAAATGTTAGTAGTGAATCACTCATTACAACACCATGCGGCAGAGAGTTCCATAGTCTCACTGCTCGTACAGTAAAGAATCCTCGTCTGTGATTATGATTAAACCTTCTTTCCTCAAGACGTAGCGGATGCCCCCGTGTTCCAGTCGCAGGCCTAGGTGTAAATAGATCTTTGGAAAGGTCTCTGTACTGTCCCCTCATATATTTATACATTGTGATTAGATCTCCCCTAAGCCTTCGTTTTTCCAGACTAAATAACCCCAAGTTTAATAACCTGTCTTCGTATTGCAGCCCCCCCATTCCTCTAATAATCTTGGTCGCTCTTCTTTGCACCCTCTCCAGTTCAGCTATGTCCTTCTTGTATATCGGTGACCAGAATTGTACACAGTATATAAGTGCGGTCGCACTAGTGACTTGTACAGAGGTAGAACTATATTTTTTTCATGAACACTTATACCTCTTTTAATACATCCCATTATTTTATTAGCCCTGGCAGCAGTTGCCTGACACTGTCCACTAAAGTGAAGTTTACCATCCACCCATACACCCAAGTCTTTTTCTGTGTCTGTTTTACCCAGTGTTCTACAATTAAGTACATAATCATAAATGTTATTTCCTCTACCCAAGTGCATGACCTTACATTTATCTACATTAAACTTCAATTGCCACTTCTCAGCCCAATCCTCCAATTTACATAAATCTCCCTGTAATATAAAATTATCCTCCTCTGTATTGATTACCCTGCAGAGTTTAGTATCATCTGCAAATATTGAAATTCTACTCCGCATGCCCCCAACAAGGTCATTTATAAATATGTTGAAAAGAAGCGGGCCCAATACTGACCCCTGTGGTACCCCACTATGAACTGAGACCCAGTCCGAGTACGTACCATTAATAACCACCCTTTGTTTCCTATCACTGAGCCAGTTTTTAACCCAGTTACACATATTTTCCCCTATCCCCATTATTCTCATTTTATGTACCAACCTTTTGTGTGGCACCGTATCAAAAGCTTTTGAAAAGTCCATATACACAACATCCACTGCATTTCCCTGGTCCAGGCTTGAACTTACCTCTTCATAGAAGCTGATCAAATTAGTTTGACAGGATCGATCCCTCATAAACCCATGTTGATACTCTGTCATAAGGTTATTTTTCTTGAGATACTCCAGTATAGCATCTCTCAAGAAACCCTCAAGGATTTTACCAACCGTAGAGGTTAAACTTACCGGCCTATAATTTCCCGGCTCAGTTTTTGTCCCCTTTTTGAATATTGGCACCACATTTGCTATGCGCCAGTCCTGCGGTACCGACCCTGTTATTAAGGAATCTGAGAAGATTAAAAATAATGGTCTATCTATCACAGAACTCAATTCCTGTAGTACTCTGGGGTGTATGCCATCCGGGCCCGGAGATTTGTCAACCTTAGTGATTTCGAGGCGGCGGCGTACTTCCTGCTGGGTTAAGCAGGTAATATTCAAGGGTGAATTTATGGCATCACTGGTCATGTCATCTGCCATGGCATTTTCTTGTATAAAAACCGTAGAAAAAAAGTCATTCAGCAGGTTGGCTTTACCCTCATCCCCTTCCACCATTTCACCAAGACTATTTTTAAGGGGGCCAACACTATCGCTTTTCAGTTTTTTACTGTTTATGTAGTTAAAGAATATTTTAGGATTATTTTTACTTTCTCTCGCAATGAGTCTCTCTGTCTCAAACTTAGCTAACTTAATTTGCTTTTTACATATTTTATTTAATTTTCTATAATTATATAATGCCTCATCACTACCTACCCTCTTTAATTCTTTTAAGGCTTTCTGTTATAGAGATGAACATTATGTTATTATAGAGATGAACATTCAGCCCATACGTCTACAACAGTTTTATTAAAACAAGCATCAATAAAAAAGAGAAATATAGTTTTATTTTTATAGAGAACATAGATTCCATGCTGCACAAGTGAAGGGGTAACACAAAACACAGATATAAATTACAGTGAATAAACCAATCCTCACAGACGGGTGCAGAGGAGTCTCGTGCGTTTTAGGTGTAAAAATTGTATTTCTGCAGTTACCATAAAAATCCTCTTGTTGAATACATTGGAGGACACAGGAGGGTGACGTGGATTAGACCACACTGTTCTGTCTCTAAGGTGGGACGACGGGGATCAATTACACCCAGTGCCGATAGCCACAAGCTGTATATGAAAAACAAAGGGAGAAGATTAATAACACACATAGTTCCCTGTGCGAGGATCCCCCCCCCCCACCCCACGTGCAACACGGCCCCCTGCAAGCCCCCGAACGTGCTGCGTCACCCCCTACCTAGTGCGAGCCCCACTAAAATGTGCAGCCTCCCCCTGCGAGCCCCACACTACGCGCAGCCTCGCCCCGCTGCCCAGGGCGAGCCCCACACTACGCGCAGCCTCGCCCCGCTGCCCAGGGCGAGCCCCACACTACGCGCAGCCTCGCCCCGCTGCCCAGGGCGAGCCCCACACTACGCGCAGCCTCGCCCCGCTGCCCAGGGCGAGCCCCACACTACGCGCAGCCTCGCCCCGCTGCCCAGGGCGAGCCCCACACTACGCGCAGCCTCGCCCCGCTGCCCAGGGCGAGCCCCACACTACGCGCAGCCTCGCCCCGCTGCCCAGGGCGAGCCCCACACTACGCGCAGCCTCGCCCCGCTGCCCAGGGCGAGCCCCACACTACGCGCAGCCTCGCCCCGCTGCCCAGGGCGAGCCCCACACTACGCGCAGCCTCGCCCCGCTGCCCAGGGCGAGCCCCACACTACGCGCAGCCTCGCCCCGCTGCCCAGGGCGAGCCCCACACTACGCGCAGCCTCGCCCCGCTGCCCAGGGCGAGCCCCACACTACGCGCACCAACGCCCCGTGCGAGCCCCCCAAATGTGCAGCGTCACCCCCTGCGAGCTTAACCAAACATGCAGTATAGCCCCCTGCAAGCACTTTCAAACGTACAGTCACCCCCTGCCCAGTGTGAGCCCCCCCCCCCCCCGCCCAAACGTGCAGCGTCACCCCCTGCAAGCCGCCCCAAACGTGCAGCGTCACCCCCTGCCAGCCCCCCCCCCCAAACGTGCGTCACCCCCTGCCAGCCCCCCCCCCAAACGTGCGTCACCCCCTGCCAGCCCCCCCCCCAAACGTGCGTCACCCCCTGCCAGCCCCCCCCCCCCAAACGTGCGTCACCCCCTGCCAGCCCCCCCCCCCCAAACGTGCGTCACCCACTGCCAGCCCCCCCCCCCAAACATGCGTCACCCCCTGCCAGCCCCCCCCCCAAACATGCGTCACCCCCTGCCAGCCCCCCCCCCCAAACATGCGTCACCCCCTGCCAGCCCCCCCCCCCAAACATGCGGCACCCCCTGCCAGCCCCCCCCCCCCAAACGTGCGTCACCCCCTGCCAGCCCCCCCCCCCCAAACGTGCGTCACCCCCTGCCAGCCCCCCCCCCCAAACGTGCGTCACCCCCTGCCAGCCCCCCCCCCAAACGTGCGTCACCCCCTGCCAGCCCCCCCCCCAAACGTGCGTCACCCCCTGCCAGCCCCCCCCCCAAACGTGCGTCACCCCCTGCCAGCCCCCCCCCCAAACGTGCGTCACCCCCTGCCAGCCCCCCCCCCAAACGTGCGTTACCCCCTGCCAGCCCCCCCCCAAACGTGCGTCACCCCCTGCCAGCCCCCCCCAAACGTGCGTCACCCCCTGCCAGCCCCCCCCCAAACGTGCGTCACCCCCTGCCAGCCCCCCCCAAAACGTGCAGCGTCACCCCCTGCCAGCCCCCCCCAAAACGTGCAGCGTCACCCCCTGCCAGCCCCCCCCAAAACGTGCAGCGTCACCCCCTGCCAGCCCCCCCCAAAACGTGCAGCGTCACCCCCTGCCAGCCCCCCCCCCAAAACGTGCAGCGTCACCCCCTGCCAGCCCCCCCCAAAACGTGCAGTATAGCCCCCTGCAAGCCCCCCCCAACGTGCAGTGTCACCCCCTGCCAGCCCCCCCAACATGCAGTGTCACCCCCTGCCAGCCCCCCCCAAACGTGCAGTATAGCCCCCTGCAAGCCCCCCACAAACGTGCAGCGTCACCTCCTGCCAGCCCCCCCCAAACGTGCAGTGTCACCCCCTGCCAGACCCCCCCCCAAACGTGCAGAGTTGCTCCCTGGCAAGTGCAAGCCCCCCAAAACATTCCACATTGCCTCCTGCAAGCCTCCCCCCAAACATACAGCGTCGCCTCCTGCCTAGGATCCGTCCGCTCTGCACAGGAGCCCGAGCACCGCTGCTTCCGGTCACAGATCAGGGGAGATGCTAGAGAATACAGGCTGCTTGCAGATTATGACGTCACTTCCGGGGCGTATTCAGGTACTGTTAGGGGGCGTGTCCTTTATTCAGCGCGGCCTGTAGCTCTAGGCTCAACCGATCTGGATTTTGGGGTAAGAAATAAAAGTGTCTCCTGTCACTACTGGGGGCTGCAGCTCGTGTATATATCACAGGGAAGGGGCTGAAGCTGCAGCACAGGGCTGTGGAGGCTTCCATAAGGAAGGGGGATATGGGGGGGTACACAGGGCAGGGGGCGATGCTGTATATTGGGGGGCTACACAGGGCAGGGGGCGATGCTGTATATTGGGGGGCTACACAGGGCAGGGGGCGATGCTGTATATTGGGGGGCTACACAGGGCAGGGGGTGATGCTGTATATTGGGGGGCTACACAGGGCAGGGGGCAATGCTGTATATTGGGGGGCTACACAGGGCAGGGGGCGATGCTGTATATTGGGGGCTACACAGGGCAGGGGGCGATGCTGTATATTGGGGGGCTACACAGGGCAGGGGGCGATGCTGTATATTGGGGGGCTACACAGGGCAGGGGGCGATGCTGTATATTGGGGGGCTACACAGGGCAGGGGGCGATGCTGTATATTGGGGGCTACACAGGGCAGGGGGCGATGCTGTATATTGGGGGCTACACAGGGCAGGGGGCGATGCTGTATATTGGGGGCTACACAGGGCAGGGGGCGATGCTGTATATTGGGGGGCTACACAGGGCAGGGGGCGATGCTGTATATTGGGGGGCTACACAGGGCAGGGGGCGATGCTGTATATTGGGGGGCTACACAGGGCAGGGGGCAATGCTGTATATTGGGGGGCTACACAGGGCAGGGGGCGATGCTGTATATTGGGGGCTACACAGGGCAGGGGGCGATGCTGTATATTGGGGGGCTACACAGGGCAGGGGGCGATGCTGTATATTGGGGGCTACACAGGGCAGGGGGCGATGCTGTATATTGGGGGGCTACACAGGGCAGGGGGCGATGCTGTATATTGGGGGGCTACACAGGGCAGGGGGCGATGCTGTGGAGGCTTTCATAAGGAATGTGAGAATAAAGGCCCTGTCACACACAGAGATAAATCTGCGGCAGATCTGTGGTTGCAGTGAAATTGTGGACAATCAGTGGCCGGTTTGTGGCTGTGCACAAATGGAACAATATGTCCATGATTTCACTGCAACCACAGATCTGCCAAAGATTTATCTGTGTGTGACGGGGCCTTAACACTAGGCAGGAGGCGACGCTGCACGTTTGGGGGACTTACACTGGGCAGGGGGCTATACTGCACATTTGGGGGGGCTCGCAGGGGGCGACGCACGTTTGGGGGGCTCACTGTGCATGGGGCTACGCTGCTTGTTTGAGGGGCTCGTAGGGGGGTGACTGCATGTTTGGGGGAGCCTGCACTGGATGGGGGCGACGCTGCACGTTTGGGGGACTCGCAAGGGGGTGGTGCTGCACGTTTAAGGGCTTGCAGGGGGTGACGCTGCAGTTTAGGGGGGGCTCACTCTGGCCAGGGGGTGACGCTGCACATTTGGGGGGTTTGGACCTGGCAGGGGGCGACGCTACATGTTTGGGGGACTCGCAAGGGGGCGACGCTGCACGTTTGGGGGACTCGCAAGGGGGCGACACTGCATGTTTGGGTGGATCGCAGGTGGCGACGCTGCACTTTCGGGGTGCTTGCAGGTGCGACGCTGCACGTTTGAGAGGATTGCACTGGGCAGAGGGCGATGCATGTTTTGGGGGGGCTCGCACTGGGCAGGGGGCGACTGCACATTTGGGGGGGCTTGCACTGGGCAGGGGGCGACTGCACGTTTGGGGGGCTCGCACTGGGCAGGGGGCGACTGCACGTTTGGGGGGCTTGCACTGGGCAGGGGGCGACTGCACGTTTGGGGGGGCTCGCACTGGGCAGGGGGCGACTGCACGTTTGGGGGGGCTCGTACTGGGCAGGGGGCGACTCTGCACGTTTGGGGGGGCTCGCACTGGGCAGGGGGCGACTCTGCACGTTTGGAGGGGCTCGCATTGGGCAGGGAGCGACGCTGCACGTTTTGGGGGGCTCGCACTGGACAGGGGGCGATGCTGCATGTTTGGGTGCGACGCTGCACTTTGGGGGAGCTTGCAGGGTGCGCTGAGCAGTTCGCCATGTTGCACGCTGGGGGGTTACACTGGGCGATGCTGCACGCTGGGGGGCTTACACTGGGCGATACTGAACATTGAGGGGCGTACACTGGCTGATGCTGCATGATGGGACCACATTGGGGGTGGGGAGTGTAGGAAGGATGGATGGGGGCACATCGGGGGTGGGGACTGTAGGAAGGATGGATGGGGCACATCGGGGGTGGGGAGTGTAGGAAGAATGGATGGGGCACTTCTGGGGTGGGGGTTATAGAAGTCCATGGCTTATAGAGAACCTGTCACCAGTTTTTTGGCGTATAAGCTGCGGCCACCACCGGGCTCTTATATACAGGATTCTACCATGCTGTATATAAGAGCCAAGGCCTCTGTGAGAACATAAAAAACAATTTATAATACTTACCTAACGGTCGTGCGGTCGGCCATATAGGTGTTTCCGTTCTCCGGTGTCGGCGCCGCCTCTATCGGCCATCTTCGTCGTCTTTCTGAAGCCTGTGTACATGACGCGTCTACATCATACACACTCGCCGATCCTGCGCAGGCGCACTACAATACTCTGATCTGCCCTGCTCAGGACCTGAATGCCGGCGAGTGTGGATGATGTCGGACGCGTCATGCACCGCGGCTAGAGGAGAAGGAGGACGAAGATGGCCGAAAGGGGCGGCGCCGGAGAACGGAAACACCCATATGGCCCACCGCACGACCGTTAGGTGAGTATTATAAAGTGTTTTTTATGTTCTCATAACGGCCTGGGCTCTTATATACAGCATGGTAGAATCCTGTATATAAGAGCCCGGTGGTGGCCGCAGCTTATACGCCAAAAAAGTGCTGACAGGTTCCCTTTATCATATTTCCTTCAGCAGGATATATATTTTCTCTTCCTCCTTTATGGAGCTGAAATCCCGGGAAGATATCATAGTCTCCTGAAGTGAGTGTCCCTCACTGCTGAGTGTCCCTCACTGCTGAGTGTCCCTCACTGCTGAGTGTCCCTCACTGCTGAGTGTCCCTCACTGCTTAGTGTCCCTCACTGCTTAGTGTCCCTCACTGCCGAGTGTCCCTCACTGCCGAGTGTCCCTCACTGCTGAGTGTCCCTCACTGCTGAGTGTCCCTCACTGCTGAGTGTCCCTCACTGCTTAGTGTCCCTCACTGCTTAGTGTCCCTCACTGCTGAGTGTCCCTCACTGCTGAGTGTCCCTCACTGCTGAGTGTCCCTCACTGCTGAGTGTCCCTCACTGCTGAGTGTCCCTCACTGCTGAGTGTCCCTCACTGCTGAGTGTTTGCTGCAGTGTAGCAGGAGGTGGGTTTCATCCTTCCTTGGCCTCCAGGTCAGTGTTGGCACAGTCTGTCCTCCCTGGGCTTGTAGCTCTGCTTGTGTGGGAATTGATGGCTAGACTGTGGGCACTGAGTCTATATTGGCTCATAGTCCTGCGGTCTCTGGGGTCTGGGGCTTTCTCCAGATATGGGGTCAGTCTGTAGTCTCTGGTACGTGGTCAGTTTCTGTGCGGTGTAGATATCGGTCCTCCAGTCACTGACACCTCTCCTGGCCCTCGTCTACCATCTTCCTGATTCTGGCTTTTGTCAGGCTGCTGTGATTGGTCATCTTGTCCTGTTGGGTTTGGGAGAGCTGTGCCAGGGGTCCTGGTTCATCTGGACCACCTATATGTATCAGGGCTTTATGGTGATGGGAGCGTGGATTGTTATTCTGTAGGTGAGACTGACATGACAGTGCCCTCTTCAGAGCTGCTAGGTGTAGAGGGAATCTGCCCAGCTCGGCCTGACAGGAGCTGTTGGAGGTGATTTGATGGACGTGGAGAAGGCGCTAAATTCCAGGTTGAATATTTATGTTGGGCTGGAATCCCACCTTGATCAATCTGGGTAAGCCCGGTTTCACACATCCTTCTTTTCACTGGTTTTGCGGATGCGGCGAACTCCTCTACAGTGTATACAGTACAATGACAGCGCTGTAACGTCCGGGTCACATGCTCCGGTCACATGACAGCATGTGACCAGAGCTTGTCGCGCTGCCACTGTACTCTATACACTGTAGTGGCGTGCGCCGCATCCGCCAAACCAGCGAAAAGCCGGATGTGTGAAATCGGGCCAAGTGTGAGGGCCCCAGACTTCACTGCCGTACAGGAGGATTGGGGTGATGATGGAATTGAAGATTTTTAGCCAGACCCTCACTGGTGGCTTCAGATGATGGTTTCCTTCGGATGGCATAGCAATCTCTATTGCTCATTTGAAGCTCCCTGACTGGTGAATTTCCAGGCCCAGGTAGGTGTATGTGTCCTTTCCTGTAAGAGCGCAGTTATTTAAGACAAATGAAGGTGCTGGTCCGATCTTCATTTTTCTCTTCTGGAACTCTATGATGTTGGCCTCTTTTTAGGTTGATCAGTGGCGCACACGTAGAGCTGAATTTCTCCAAGATTTGTAGGTTGTCTTGGAGGCCTTTCTCAGTTGGTGTCAGCAGCAGGAGGTCATCTGCATAGAGAAAATGTCACCTGGGCGTCATGGAGGGTAAGGCCTGTAGCTGTGGAACGTTCCAGAGCAGTGTACGCTCATTGATGGAGATATTAAAGAGCGTTAAGGTGGCTTTACACGATACGACATCGCTAAAGCGATCTCGTTGGGGTTCACGGAATTTGTGACGCACATATGGCCGCTTTAGCAATGTCGTTGTGTGACACCTATGAGCGATTTTGAATCAATTTATATAATTTTAAAAAAAGCTGCATGCGGTACTTCTTTTTTTTTTTTTTCACAGCCAATGTAGGGGTACGGCTGGGGGCTGCAGCCTGTAGCTCTATGCTTTAGCTGTACTGGGTTTCATAATATGGGTTGATGCTACACCAATTTTTTTTTATTTATTTTTATATATATATTGCAGTCAGACACACTGTTACACAGGCTGGGGGCGCGTCTGACTGCAACCAATCAGAGACACGGGGACTGGCAGTGGGCGGAGAAGCAGTGAATGTGTGTGAGGTTAATGAGGTTATTGCTGCTCGGAAACTCACAGTATAATGTGTCTGCTCCAATCCCACTATCCCTTCTACCATCATTTTAAAGCACAGGACTCTGGTCCCCATAGACTTTTTTTATATGGGGACCGCCATCCGGCCAGATATCCAGGATCAATTCCGGGCCTGAATCAGGTTTATATTAAACCCATATGGACCTGCCTCCCGGGTATCTGAGAGTCCGCTCATCACTATCTATTATCTATCTATCTATCTATGTATCTATCTATCTCTATTCTCTATCAATATCTATGGGGCGGAATCTATGGTGGCTCAGTGGTTAGCACTGCAGTCTTGCAATGTTGGGGTCCTGGGTTCAGATAACACCAAGGAAAAGATCTGCAATGAGTTTGTATGTTCTCCCCGTGTTTGTGTGGGTTTCCTCGGGGTACTCCGGTTTCTTCCCACACTCCAAAGACATACTGATAGGGACTTTAGATTGTGAGCCCCAATGGGGACAGTGTTGCCAATGTATGTAAAGCGCTGTGGAATTAATAGTGCCATATCAATGAATAAATATATTATCTTTTATATATCTATCTATCATCTATGTATCTGTATTATCTATCACATATCCATCTATCATCGATCTGTCTATCTCTATTAACTATTATCTAATTATCTGTCTATTTTCTATCCAAATCTATCACTATTAACTATCCATCTAATTTATCTATCAGACAGCTGGTATAAATCCGTGAGGAGGACGAGGCCGAAGATCAGCGCAGAACACAGGAGAAAGGGTCAGTGCAGTGATTGATCTATCTATTATCTGTCTGTATTATCTATCACATATCTATCTATTATCTATTTATCACTATTATCTGTCTATCTATATATCTATCTATTATTTATCTGTCTATCTATATATCTATCTATTATATGTCTATTGACTTCCACTATACTCAGTAAACAAGTCGATCCCGTCCGAGCATCAAAATGCTTGTCCCGAGCACCGGAGCATGGTCGCACTCGCCGGAGTCTATGAAGCGGTGTGTGCACATACGAGGTCTACACTGATGTACAAATGATCACAATACAGAGCCCAGTGTATTATATCAGCGAGCCGAGGATCTCAGGACTAGAGATGAGCGAACCCGATGTTCAATGTTCGTTTTTTTTCGAGCCAAATGCCAATTTTAAAAGAAAACAGAGTTCGGATGCTTTATGTAAGCTGACCAATGGCGCCAGCATCGCTGTGCTCAGGTACGCTCGGTGCTCAGCCCGGTGTGAGCCCATTGCAATGATTAAACTGCTCACACTGGAGGTAACAACAGCGTAATCGCTTGGAATGTGCAACCCACCCCCCCCCCACACCCCCCCAAAAAAAAAGGAAAACCCCCGCCCATCCTCTCCCAGAAATATTCTGCTTATGGCTGGCTGTATGTGGGCGGAGACTAGAACGGCCAATCAGTGACTTCTGTTGGGGTTCGGGTCAATTTCCAACTAGTGGAGGTACAACTGCTGCCGCCGAACCGAACTTTCACAGGTTCCCTCATCTCTACTCAACACCCCAAACTGGGAGAAAAGAAAGTGAATAAGATCAGAAAGGTTTTATATAAATCAAAAAAATATTTCATACAAAAAAATCCAAAGAAAACATAAAATTATACATTTGAAACAGCTTTTTGATGTTTTGCAGCCGCCCAGTGTGGTGTAAACTAAAACATAAAGCAGAGATCGGGGGGGGGGGTGATGTCAGCGCTGGCACCATTCGTTCCCCTGCTCAGCATTGCAGATGTTGCCACAGTTGAAAGCAATGATGAAAGATGGAGCTCTCTGCTTCCTCCTCCATCGTTCTGCTTCGGTGTCTGAGATCTGGCGCCTCAGCACAGGGGGGCGCGATGACGTCACTACTGTGTGCCCGCTGTGCCGAGATGTGCAGAGCTGCAGAACACGCAGCACTGCAGAGACCGGAGCAGTGCGGGAAAGAGGAGAGGTTTGTCTTCCCTTTTTTTTATATATGTATGTATGTATGTATGTGTGTATGTATGTATGTGTGTGTGTGTGTGTGTGTGTGTGTGTGTATATATATGTATATGTGAGTATATTGGTGGCCAATGGCCGTAATACTATGTGGAGGACTATGGGGGTGCATTATACGCTATGGAGGACTATGGTGGGTGCATTATATTATATAGCGGACTATAGAGATGAATTATAATATAGGAAAAGTGCATTGTAATATATGGAGGACTATGATGGCTGAATTATACTACATTGAGGACTATGGGGTGTATTACAATATATGAAGGAATATGGGTATGTATTATATATGGAAGACTATGGGGTGCATTATAGTATATAGTAATATATGGAAGGCAGTGTAAAGCCCATTATACTAAATGAAGAGCTATGGGGGGTGCATTATATGTAGCGAAATATGGGGGTTGCATTCATGGCCGGCTTTAGGTATGTGCGATTTAGTGCAGTCACACAGGGTGCCAGCCGGCAGACAGCACATGGGGTGCTGGAGGGAGCATCAATTCACTTTCATTTGCTGCTCCTGCGGTGCATAGGCTCCAGCAGAGGGCGCCCTCCCATCCTGTGTGCTCTGCGTCCTGTCTTCTCCTGTCTTCACCAGAGAGAGGGGGTAGGGCTGTCTGCACTGCTGCAGCTGGAGAAGCTGCTTCTAAAGACCCTCTGAACTCCAGGAAGGCGGTAAGTATAATGTGAATCATGTATTATGTGCCGTCTGTCTGTGTTATGTATAAGATATGTTTGTCCTGTATAGTGTGCAATATGTAGCTGTGTTTCTGTGTATACATTCTGTCTGTCTGTCTGTCTATTTATACATCCATCCTATTATCTGTCTGTCTATCATCTATTAAGCATCAATCTGGCGCACAGACACAGCCAATGCCCCGGTGCGCCCCCAAACTGGACACAGAGGGCGTCAGGGGCGTTGCTGGTATTCAAGACTCAGGGCTCCGACTCCGATCTTCTTGCCTGCAGCCCTGAATCTTCTGCCACTACCGCATTGAACTGTTTTGGCGTCACATTGCCCCCAATACAGTTCAATCCTGTAACAGAGCAAGAGTTCCATGCTCTATCATTGCCCGTCTCCTAAGCTGCAGACCGCTACAGGTCTATGGTCTATGGCTTAGGAGATGTCATCGTGTCACGAGTGCAGAGCGGGGAAGTCATCGCATAGCACTGCCTCTGCAGGCCGCCATAGAAGAGGAGGCGGAGGCTTCGGTATTGGGAATCGGGATTAGGTGAGTGTAATTTTTTTTTTTTTTGTGCACAGGAGGCTGTGTGGGGGCTCCTGCCGTGCATAGGAGGCTGTGTGGGGGGGGCCCCTGCCGTGCACAGGAGGCTGTGTGGGGGGGGCCCCTGCCGTGCACAGGAGGCTGTGTGGGGGGGGCTCCTGCCGTGCACAGGAGGCTGTGTGGGGGGGCTCCTGCCGTGCACAGGAGGCTGTGTGGGGGGGCTCCTGCCCGTGCACAGGAGGCTGTGTGGGGGGGGGGGCTCCTGCCGTGCACAGGAGGCTGTGTGGGGGGGGGCTCCTGCCGTGCACAGGAGGCTGGGTGGGGGGGGCTCCTGCTGTGCACAGGAGGCTGTGTGGGGGGGGCTCCTGCCGTGCACAGGAGGCTTTGTGGGGGGGGCTCCTGCAGGTATTTGCATATAGTTGGTGTGGCCCCTAGAGTTAGCTCCTCCTTTGGACCCCAGACACCCCAGTCTCACCCTGCAGCCATCTATCTAATCTATCCATCTTTCTATCTTTCATATAGTATCTGTGTGTGTCATGCATATGGTGTAATTTATGCAGGAGCACAACGACCAGGCCTGTGAGTGATGGGGGCCATTACTATTACCTCGGATGCAGGTTAAACACCATTGAGGAGCAGATGGGCACTGGCTCCCTGTTCCGCACTTGCTCTGCAGCTGTGGGCCCCTGATAGGTGTAATGACATCAGGGGGAGCCTGTGTATGACATTCCCTCTCTCTCTCATTATTCCGGCATTTGCAAATAGAAATAATTTTGGTTCCTAAACGACCTAAAACGGGAAAGATTTATTCTGATTTCATGTCATATAGTGAGAAAAACCTGCAGATGTGTCTGTATAGAGAGCGGAGGGAAAAACCTGCAGATGTGTCTGTATAGAGAGCGGAGGGAAAAACCTGCAGATGTGTCTGTATAGAGAGCGGAGGGAAAAACCTACAGATGTGTCTGTATAGAGAGCGGAGGGAAAAACCTGCAGATGTGTCTGTATAGAGGGTGGATGGAAACTTCTGGTGTGAACTGTATGAGGGAATCGTGGAGTCAGACTTGTAATCAGTGAAATTGAGCAGTCGGAGGTTTTTCTTAGCGACTCCTCAGCCCTGGTGTGGAGGGTGATGGTGGAGGAAGTCCCTGTGGAGGTATCATACACTGCTTGTGGGACACTTCTGTTTGCATTATACATTATGGGAGAAATGAAAGGGGAATCAATGGGCTTCATTAGGAGGAAAATTACTTTGTAAGGGCTGTAAAGCTGTGAGAGGTTCTTATATGACCCAGCTGAATATTAATTACATTTTTATTTTTTGGGGGGAGGGGTACCAATTAGAACTTCCGCTATGGGGTCCCGTGATTTCTATGTATGCCTCTGTCCACCCTCTTAAAGGGGTTATCCGGCTTATTTCGCCTTTTTTTTGTAATTCACTATTGGGCTAGATTAGGGCAGCTAAGTAGACAGTAACTCCCTACCTGCCCTGCTGTCAGCCCCTCTCCCCCGGCTCAGAGTGGTCATGTGACGGAGGCTGCCGTGATTTTGCTGCTTCCTGTGATGTCAGGATAACAAGTGCAGGAGCTTATGTTCTGCCTTGTCGACGGGCATCACAGCCGACGTCATGTAGTCACCCTGCTGGGCAGGTACAGTGCATGGAGTCCCCGCCCCCCTTTCCCCCCGCACCCTCCCCACACGCCATCCTCTCCCCTTCCACTGCTGTGGGGCCCGTGAGCTCAGGGGAGGGGCCTGGCGGTGGCTACCGTGCGGTCACCTCCAGCACCGGGCCCCCTGCTCAGGATTGCACGTTCAAATGTATCAGCATCACAGTTGTTAATACATTTGAAAGCACAGATGACAGGCAGCACCTCGCTGCTTCTCATCACTGTCCCACTGTCTGCTCTGATAGTTCAGGACAGCGCTGACGTCACTACTGTGCTGATATGTCCCGAGCACAGACAGCGGGCGAACGAGGAGCAGCGGCGGGGACCGAGGAGAAGTAAGTGTGTATACCCTACACGGTGGGGGTGCAGAGCCCAATGTGTGGGGAGGGGTACAGAGCCCTATGTGTGTGGGGAGGGGTGCAGAGCCCGATGTGTGTGGGGAGGGGTGCAGAGCCCGATGTGTGTGGGGAGGGGTGCAGAGCCCGATGTGTGTGGGGAGGGGTGCAGAGCCCGAGGTGTGTGGGGAGGGGTGCAGAGCCCGAGGTGTGTGGGGAGGGGTGCAGAGCCCGAGGTGTGTGGGGAGGGGTGCAGAGCCCGAGGTGTGTGGGGAGGGGTGCAGAGCCCGATGTGTGTGTGGGGAGGGGTGCAGAGCCCGATGTGTGTGTGTGTGGGGAGGGGTGCAGAGCCCGATGTGTGTGTGGGGAGGGGTGCAGAGCCCGATGTGTGTGTGGGGAGGGGTGCAGAGCCCGATGTGTGTGTGGGGAGGGGTGCAGAGCCCGATGTGTGTGTGGGGAGGGGTGCAGAGCCCGATGTGTGTGTGTGTGTGTGTGTGTGGGGAGGGGTGCAGAGGCCGGTGTGTGTGGGGGGAGGGGTGCAGAGCCCGATGTGTGTGTGGGGGGAGGGGTGCAGAGCCCGATGTGTGTGTGTGGGGGGAGAGGTGCAGAGCCCGATGTGTGTGTGGGGGGAGGGGTGCAGAGCCCGATGTGTGTGTGGGGGGAGGGGTGCAGGGCCCGATGTGTGTGTGGGGGGAGGGGTGCAGGGCCCGATTGTGTGTGTGTGTGTGTGTGTGTGTACTGACAGCTAAGGCTATGTGACTGATGCAACAGATGTGACTGATTCTGCAAAACAACAATCCGTTTTTGTTTTTTTTGTTTTTTTACTGTTTAACCAGCGGCCCGGCTATTATGAATGATCAGCTGATCGTTCACAGAAGGCGGCTGCCGGGTGATCAGCTGATCGCTCACAGAAGCCGGCCGCCGGGTGATCAGCTGATGGCTCACAGAAGCCGGCCGCTGGGTGATCAGCTGATGGCTCACAGAAGCCGGCCGCCGGGTGATCAGCTGATGGCTCACAGAAGCCGGCCGCCGGGTGATCAGCTGATGGCTCACAGAAGCCGACCGCCGGGTGATCAGCTGATGGCTCACAGAAGCCGACCGCCGGGTGATCAGCTGATGGCTCACTGAAGCCGGCCGCCGGGTGATCAGCTGATGGCTCACAGAAGCCGGCCGCCGGGTGATCAGCTGATGGCTCACTGAAGCCGGCCGCCGGGTGATCAGCTGATGGCTCACAGAAGCCGGCCGCCAGGTGATCAGCTGATGGCTCACAGAAGCCGGCCGCCGGGTGATCAGCTGATGGCTCACAGAAGCCGGCCGCCGAGAGAGAGAGAGATTGATTTGAATAATTAAACACAAGAGCTGAGCATGTGCAGTGAAATCAAAAGGATTCCGCTGCTCAAAAAACGTTACATGCCGCGCTCCTGCTGCCCGACGGTCAGTCGTTCCACGACTGATTAGTCGCGTGGCGGATGCAACGCAATGGCATCAGTCACAATCCGCCGCTCATACGGAATCCACCAAACGGATTGCGTTGTTTATCAGAGCGGCGAATTGTGACGGATACTAAATAGCAGAAATGTGAACATAGCCTAATGAGTGTGCAGAGGGTGGGAAGAGGGCGGGGCTGGACAGTGAGGCCGGGTGGGGCCAGCTCTGACTGTGAGGTTCGGCATAGGAAGTTTTCATGTTTGGTTGAGCTGAAGGTAAATAACCTGTCTGCAGAGAATGAAGGGATAATTCAAGAGGAACAACAGTTAGAAAAGAAAAAAAAAATGTGTGGGTGATTTAGGCTACATGCGCACGCTGCGTTTTTGTCGCGTTTTTGCTGCATTTTTTTGGTGCAGTTTTGTTGTCAGAACTTTCTGACATCTGACTTCCCAGCAAAGTCTATGAGAAGTCAGATTTGTAATGTGCACCTTGCAGTTTGTCAGCGTTTTTTGGCAAAAGTTTGTGACAAAAAAGATGCCGCATGTTCATTCTTTCTTGCGTTTTGTTTTTGTCAACATTTTCTCACCAATTGAAATCAATGAGGGCATCAAAAAGGCAAGGAAAAATGCATGCTATCAAATTGGTGCGTTTGGCATGTGTTTTACCTGCGGTTTTGTCAACAGAAACGCAGCTCACCAACTTAGTTCCAGAATGACAAAATCAATGCTGGAGTGAATTTGACATGTCGGTGCCTGTGTTGGTTTCTCTGTCTCTCTTGCGCTCTCTCTCTTTCTCCCCAAGCAGTACATACTCACCGATTATGGCTGTCACACTGCTCCCCCGCCTCTCATCTTCTTTCGGACCCGCTCATTAGCCTCATACATATTGACTCCTCCCCCGTCTGTGATTGGTTGCAGTCAGACGAGCCCCCATGCTGAGTGACAGCTGTCTGACTGCAACCAATCACAGCCGCGGTGGGCGTGTCTACATAGAGCGACTCTCTTCAGTGCTGTACTATCAGCAGTGGAGGACTCGAACTGTGACAGCAAACACCTGAGTGATGGCACCGCTCACACTAGGGTGGTTTGCTGTGACAGCTGGAGGACATCAGGCTTGAACCGCAGTGAACCTCTGATGTCATTGCTGCGACACCCGCTGTACTGCGGGAGCTGTAGCTGTGACGTCAGGGATTTACCCTAGATCATTCTGATCGCTGCGGCTCTATCCACACTCACAGCTGGCAGCCATGCTGTATGAGCGCTGGCTGTGACAGGACAGGGACGTAGCAGAGCTGGAAGCGTCGTGGGATCTCGTGTGGATTACTTCGGCTTTCGAGGGGTGTTTTGGGGGTTAATAAAGTGGTGAAAGAAAAGGATTTTTATTTTATTTCAAATAAAGGATTTTTTTTGGCTGTTTTGATGTGATGTGGGGTGTCTTATAGACGCATAACATCACTAACCTAGGGCTTAGTGGCAGCTATGGTCTGCCATTAACCCCTTATTACCCCGATAGGCACTGCACCAGGGCAACAGGAAGAGCCGGATCCAGCGCCAGAATTGGCACATCTTATGGATATGCCACTTGTAGGGCTGCTGTGGGCTGCTATTGTTAGGCTGGAAAGGACCAAATAACGATGGCCCTTTCCACCCTAATATTATCAGCCCCCAGTTGTCTGCTGCACCTTGGCGGCTGGTATTAGAAAAATGAGGGGATCCCACGTCATTATTTTTTTTTTTTTAATCAAATAATTAAAAAAAAAGTGAGGGATCCCCTCTATTTTTCTTAACTAGCCAAGGTACAGCAGAGAGCTGAGGATTGCAGCTGCTGCTGTTCCTGTACTGTATATGAAAAATACATGTTGTTTTTTACCCCGCCCCCCCCCCCCAAAAAAAAACAAACAACAAAACAGCTAACCAAGCTGGCTATCCCTCTATCAAGCCATCCTGTTATTTCTTTCTATGTATTCTGTGTGATCTTTCTTATTATCTAATCTATACCGTATTTTTCACTTTATAAGACACACCTGATTATAAGACGCACCCCCAAATTTGGTGAAGGAATAGAGAATTTTTTAATAAATAGGGTCCGTCTTATAATGCCAGTGTCTGTCTAACAAATAATATAGGGTATATGTCCCTCATAGCCCCCTCATCCTAAAATTAGCCCCCTTAATCTGGATATGGCCACCTTATATTGAACACGTCCGCCAGTGATGCCACATTTCCCCTATGGCTGACACATCATCCTCTATGGCAGGCAGACAGGGCCACTGTGGCAGGCAGGCAGACAGGGCCACTGTGGCAGGCAGGCAGACAGGGCCACTGTGGCAGGCAGGCAGACAGGGCCACTGTGGCAGGCAGGCAGACAGGGCCACTGTGGCAGGCAGGCAGACAGGGCCACTGTGGCAGGCAGGCAGACAGGGCCACTGTGGCAGGCAGGCAGGCAGGGCCACTGTGGCAGGCAGGCAGGCAGGGCCACTGTGGCAGGCAGGCAGGGCCACTGTGACAGGCAGACATCACCCTCTGTTACATATCGCCCCCATGTTGCTGCTTTTAGTATAATAAACTCTTTACCTTCTGCAGCACAGTCCTGTCTCGTGTGTCCCTCCTCGGGGTTGAACTCCTCCTGTCTCCTGCACTTCCTACTTCCTAGTTCTAGTGCAGGTCATGTGATCGGGACAGCAGAGAGAGATATCTCTGCCTTCCTAATCACAGCAGCAGGAGGGAGACTGGGCAGACGCTGGAGGAGGTGAGTAAAGAGTTTATTATTTTACTATGGGCAGCAGCACGGGAGGCCATATTGAGATACACACAGGGGGAGGGGGGATCCTGTGCAATCAAAGGTAAGCACAGGCAGATAATATGCACAGCTCCCCCAGCCCATCAGCGTGATGCAGTTTCAGCACCACGCTTCTGATGGA
Organism: Anomaloglossus baeobatrachus; assembly: GCF_048569485.1. Lineage (NCBI taxonomy): Eukaryota > Metazoa > Chordata > Amphibia > Anura > Aromobatidae > Anomaloglossus > Anomaloglossus baeobatrachus. The sequence continues at coordinate 491,677 of NW_027445228.1, forward strand.
CAGCGGCTGTGCATATTATATGAGCGGGAGCAGGAGATCAAACGCTGCCGCTCCCAGCCCCAAGCAGTCCCCAGCACCGCTGCAGAGCTGCCCGCACCTCCACTGGACTCTGTGTGTGTGTGTGTGTGTGTGTGTGTGTGTGTGTGTATGTAATATATATATATACATATATATATATATATATATATATATATATATATATATATATATATATATATATATATATATATATATATAAAATATATTACACCCCCCCTCCCGTATATTCAGATTATAAGACGCACCCCCTACTTTCCCCCAAAATTTGGGGGAACAAAAGTGCGTCTTATAAAGTGAAAAATACGGTATGTTCTTATCTATCCATCTAGCTATTCTTTCTATTTTTTACTATCTATCATGTATTCTAGCTATCTATCCATTATCCTTTCCTATCATATTTCGTTTCTCCTTCAAAAAAAGCTGTGAGAAAAAAACACACTAAAAACGCACCTACATTACAAGCGTTTTTGGGACATTTCCAGGCTCACTCTGACAAGGTGCAGTTTTGGTTGCAGTTTGTGTGCAGAAAAAAACTGCAGCGTGCGCATGTAGCCTTATATGACAATACAGCACAGAATAGCTTACAAAACATTTTTGCGCTTATGTCGGACAACTCCTTTAAAGAAAAAAAAATTAAATAAAACTAATTTTCCTCAAAAAGACTTTCAAAAATACAACATTGTTGACTAAAACAATTATAAAATGACGGAAAAATAAGCATTAGGACGTCCAAATTGTGAAGACAAAACAATGAAGGAAATCCCAATGTCATAATGTACCACACTAAGTGGATCCTGCCACGTCTGCTTCTATCCCTGCTGAACTGCCTCTGGGGCAGCACGGGGGATATAGGAGGCGTAGAGGCCATGCATGGATTGGTCTCAGGGGCCACACGGCTCTGGTAGCAGAAGCGTCCATCTAGAACCTTCCACATGACTTTTCCTTTTGTCCCTGACTTTTACATTATTTATTTTACAGCTTTGAAATTCAGGGAAAAAATATGCAGAACGCTGCAGACACAATGGAAAAAGGAGAAATGGATGAGCGGGGTGATGAACGGAGTAGAGACCTTTCCACAGGTAACCCTCCTCAGTGAAGAGTCACCATTAAATAACAAGGAGAACAGTCACATTCCCAGCTGCAAGGAGAAAATAAAGTTACATTTTCCCTGCTGCCGCTCGTATACAGTCACCGATGCAGTGCGGGAAACAGTAACACTTACCGCTCACAGGCTGTCAGCCAAGGAACAAGAGGGTTGATTACTGTGCGCCCACTATGTAGTGAGTGGTGACTGTTTCAGCCTCTCCCACTGTGCTGGTGACTGGAAGTGAGCAGCTGCTGGGAGAATGTAAATGCATTATCTCCTTGCAGACACTGTGTCACAATTTCTCCGCTGTCTTGGACGCAGTGAGTGACAATTTTGCCTCCCTATGGAATCAGGGCTGTGCCAAGCTGTTAGTTTGTGGAGCGTCAGCTCAACGGTCCAATCTGAAACTGGGAGGTGCTTGGTTTCTTCAGGGGTTCCCTGTTCTGAGTGATCAGTTACTTAGCTGAGTAGTTAGTCCCAAAACCAGGGTATCACGGAGGTGCCGGGGTAACTGGAGAAGGGACCCCCTGAAACGGGCCCTCAGACTAGGGACCTTGTGCTGTCCCTTATCCCAGGGGTAGGCTTGATGGTATCCAGGTCTGGACTGCCAGGGTAACACTAACTCTTGTCCAAACCCTGATCTAACTCCCCCTCTCCCCCCCACCGGGAAAGGAGATGCAAACCCCACAAAGGATCGCCACAAAGACCGGAATCACAGGAGCATAAACTGAAGGTATCATCTGCAGTAACAAGTGATATGTCATATCTTAAATAGGGAGAACACAGCTGAATAGAAATTAGCCCCCCTCTCAAGGAGCCACAAATCACTCCACAGGACTGGAAAACAGTGTAAAACACTCAGCTGAAGCTGAGCAACTAGTTTCAGGTTGCTTGTGAACAGAGTCCGTCGCCACCGCGGCTCCCTGTGAATGTGTGCCTCGGTTATCTGTGCTGTGTTCTGATCTATAGCTGCCAGACCTTGGACCTCCTCTGACCATCCATTTGCCCATATCCGCTATCCTCCTGATATTCTGACCCCAGAGCTGACTACGCCTTTGTCTTTCACCTTAGTTCACGGCATGTTCTCTTTGTATCTGACCCCGGTACATTTTATAACCCTGCCTCACGGCTTGTCCGGGCAGTGACTAGCGTCACACACTGTTCCAATAAACCAGATAGATATCATTTAAATGCCAGGTACTCAGATTACCACTCTATCTGCAGGTAAATGGTGTTTTTGTAGCTGCCAGGTTTTCTTTAACTCCTTCTCGATATGTAACATATTATTAGATCCTATTGCTTCTTGCGGCTCAGAAGCTGAGTCTCCATTATTGCCAGCAGATGATGTCTGAGTTATTCAGTGGAGGTAAGCTTCACCCACTGCTGTTAACTTTTCGATCTTTGACAGCAGCATTTGCAGCTCACAGCCTATGGGGTACAACGTTCCACATATCCAACGCCCCCAGCAACATTTATCATTGGGTGCATATGGGTCGCCATAATAGCTGGGGGTCTGCTAAAGACCCCTTGCCCTATATAAGGGTACTCCTATGTTCTCCACACCTAGATACATTCCTTCAGTGGTGTAGATTTCAAAATGAGATGATTTTTGGGGTGTTTCCACTGTTTAGGCACATCAAGGGCTTTACAAATGTGACATGGCATCCTCTATTTCAGCCAATTTTGTTCTCCAAAAGTCAAATGTTGCTCCTTCCCTTTCTAGCCCTGCCGTGGACCCAAGCAATAGTTTTACACCACATATGGGCTATCAGCGTACACATGAGAAATTGCACAACAGAATTATATGGTCCATTTTCTCATCTTACCCTTGGGAAAATGAAAATTTGTGGTTAAAACAACACTTTTGTGGGAAAAATTAAAATCTTTATTTTTTTCCTTCCACATTGCTTTAATTTCTGTGATGCATCTAAAGTGTACTTTGGCATTGCATTACTGCTGTAGGAATATTACAAAAAAAGGGATAAATACATTGCTAATGTGAAAAATGAGTAAAAAGACATAGGCATTGCATTACTGCTTCAGAGATATTTGCAAAGAGAGATTCTTAGCTTATATATTGGCCAATCCATGTGAGCCCGATAACCTCGACAAGGTGATCTCAATATATTGGGAACCTAATCTTAAATGCCTCTATGTGTGATTAAAAATCTGCATGTCTGCTTCCTGGCTGAATAAGATGGTGTTCACACCCTGGCTATAGGGCAGAGTGCTTGGTCAGGTGCTTGTCAAGGTTATCGGGCTCACATGGATTGGTCAATACATAAACTAAAAAATTGTTTAAAAGAACTGAAGTCCTCAGTGGTTGATACCTTTTAATGGCTAACTGAAAAGATGGAACTAAAGACACTTCTGAAGAAACGTGCACAACTGGACAGTGACATTTTTCTTATCCAAATGCAAAAAGGAGAATCTGATCCCCAAAGGACTCTAGATTACAAACCCAATTCTACATACCTACAATACCCATTATGCACAAAACCTTTGTCACAGGACTTCTGAGAGACTAAGGAACCACCTTTTGCATGTCTTCTACAGCATCAAGAGTAAGGGTACCTTCACACTTAGCGATGCAGCAGCGATCCGACCAGCGATCTGACCTGGTCAGGATCGCTGCTGCATCGCTACATGGTCGCTGGTGAGCTGTCAAACAGGCAGATCTCACCAGCGACCAGTGAACAGCCCCCAGCCAGCAGCGACGTGCAAGCGACGCTGCGCTTGCACGGAGCTGCCGTCTGGAAGCTGCGGAGACTGGTAACTAAGGTAAACATCGGGTATGGTTACCCGATGTTTACATTAGTTACCAGTGTGAGCAGGGAGCAGGGAGCCGCGCACACTGAGCGCTGGCTCCTTGCTCTCCTACCATAGCTACAGTACACATCGGGTTAATTAACCCGATGTGTAATGCAGCTACATGTGCAGAGAGCAGGGAGCCGCGCACACTGAGCGCTGGCTCCTTGCTCTCCTAGCTGCTGTACACATCGGGTTAATTAACCCGATGTGTACAGCAGCTACATGTGCAGAGAGCCGGAGCCGGCAGCACAGGCAGCGTGAGAGCTGCAGAGGCTGGTAACTAAGGTAAATATCGGGTAACCACCTTGGTTACCCGATGTTTATCTTGGATACAGCTTACCTCAGCTGTCAGACGCCGGCTCCTGCTCCCTGCTCGCTTCATTTGTCGCTCTCTCGCTGTCACACACAGCGATCTGTGTGTCACAGCGGGAGAGCGGCTTTGAAGAAAACGAACCAGGGCTGTGTGTAACGAGCAGCGATCTCGCAGCAGGGGCCAGATCGCTGCTCAGTGTCACACACAGCGAGATCGCTAATGAGGTCACTGCTGCGTCACAAAAAGCGTGACTCAGCAGCGATCTCGGCAGCGAGCTCGCTGTGTGTGAAGCACCCCTAAAATCCAGAGGGAATTTGAAACACAAAGGAAGACACTTCCAGAAAGCACAGAGCAAAAAGTACAATAATACTACTACAGACTACGAACTCTTCTGATCCACAACAAGGAAAAGAAACTGCATTGACTGCGCCTCAATTCTGGACTTAATACAAACGGGTTGAGAACAAAGCCAAAACCTGACAACTTGGACAACCACTCCATTCAAGACACAAAAGCATCTAACTGTGTTATCAATCTCTCGGATTATAAACGAAAGTGGAACTTGCTGTGCTTTCTAGGGGACTCTCATTTTGTCCTACTAAAGCTCTAGACAAAACTGAACTCTGCAGCGACATGGAAGATTTCTTCAGGAGACTACGTCTGAGGGAATATTTTAACGATGCAGATGTTTCAGAATCCTCCCAGACTGAAGGAAGACTGATCTTGACAACCAGGAAAAGTTCAGATTGGACACCTCCACCAGGACGCAATCCTCATTTGGATAACTATATAGACACTTTCAGACATTTGGTAAAATCCACTATCCTAGAACCACACGGGAGGCAAAGATCCAACATCAGTGCCCAGGAGAGAAGGGCCATAAAATCTTTGAAAATCAACAAAGAAATCATCATTAAATCTGCAGACAAGGGGGTGCAATAGTCATGATAAACAAATCAGACTACATGAATGAAGCACACAGACAACTGATGGACACACGCTACTATGAAAAATTGGAGTCTGACCCTACACAGGACTATTACAAGGAACTTAACAATTTGGTCTCTTGTCTGCCTGACATATCCTCAACAGAACTGATACCGGGAAGTCCAAGAATTGGCACATTCTACATGCTTCCCAAAATTCACAAATCTGGAAACCCAGGAAGACCCATCATTTCATGTGTGGGCACCCTCACTGAACAAGTCTCTAGATGGTTAGAGGGTATCCTTAAACCCTTGGTAAGGGATACAACCAGCTACATCCAGGACACTACTGACCTATTGAAAAAATTATCAGCAATAGGTTCTCTACCAGAGGAAACCATCCTTGCCACCATGGATGTGGAATCCTTGTACTCTAAAGCTGGTGTCACACACACAACGACAACGACGTCGCTGCTACGTCACCATTTTCTGTGACGTTGCAGCGACGTCCCGTCGCTGTCGCTGTGTGTGACAGCCAGCAACGAGCTGGCCCCTGCTGTTAGGTCGCCGCTCGTTGCTGAATGTCCAGCTTCATTTTTTGGTCGTCGCTCTCCCGCTGTGACGCACAGATCGCTGTGTGTGACAGCGAGAGAGCGACGAAATGAAGCGAGCAGGGAGCAGGAGCCGGCATCTGGCAGCTGCGGTAAGCTGTAACCAAGGTAAACATCGGGTAACCAAGGTGGTTACCTGATATTTACCTTCGTTACCAGCCTCCGCCGCTCTCACGCTGCCAGCGCCGGCTCCTGCTCTCTGCACATGTAGCTGCAGTACACATCGTGTAATTAACCCGATGTGTACTGTAGCTAGGAGAGCAGGGAGCCTGCGCTCAGTGTGCGCGGCTCCCTGCTCTCTGCACATGTTGCAGCACAGCGACGCCCGTCGTTATGATCGCTGCTTCGGCTGCTGTGTTTGACAGCTAAGCAGCGATCATAACAGCGACTTACAAGGTCGCTGCTACATCACAGAAAATGGTGACGTAACAGCGATGTCGCTGTCGTTTAGTGTGACCCCAGCTTAATATTCCACACCAGGATGGATTGAATGCCTGCAAAGTCTTCCTGGAAAATACAGGAACTGATGCCGATTCTGTAGTGAAGCTTGCAAAATTCATCCTCACCCATAATTACTTTGCATTTGACAATAACATATATCTACAGGAGACTGGGACTGCAATGGGAAGCAAAATGGCACCACAATATGCAAATCTTTTCATGGCCAAGCTTGAGAGTGACTTTTTATCCTCTTGTCCTATCAGGCCTCTGGCCTACTACCGTTACATTGACGATATTTTAATCATCAGGACAGAGTCTGAGGAGCAGCTGAAGACCTTCCATGAACACTTTAATCCGCTTCATCCCACCATCAACCTAACACTCAACTACTCCTGCACTGAAATCAACTTCTTGGACACCATCATTAAACTACGGAACAATGAAATAGAGACATCCCTGTACAAGAAGCCAACATATCTGAAATGGGACAGTTTTCATCCAAAACACAAACTATTGTATACAGCCAGACTATCCGGTACAATTGGAGATGTTCCAACAATACAGATAAAGACAATCACCTTGAGGGCCTCAGAAGACCTTTCTGAATCAAGGCTACCACCCAAGAACAATTGAAACCAAGATTACAAGAGCCACCAGAATATCAAGAAACCATCTCCTACATTATAAAACTAAAGAAGAAAACAACCGGGTCCCTCTTGCAATCACAATCCACATCTGGAGGTGTTTAAAGGGAATGTGTCGCGGATTTTTATAATCCAAACAATGATTACTTGTAAGATAACATGAAGTTATAATGTTATCTTGCAATAAATAAAGATGTCTTTCAGTTTTTATATTCTTTGAAAGCTGGCAATGGGGGCTGCCATGTCACATTCCAAGTTCTAGCACGACAGTGCAGCCTCAATTTACAGCACCTCGTGGACATAGGGGATAGTAGTCGGATCCTGACCCCTTTTAGTTCTGTTACTACTCAAATGGTAACGCCTATGTGGGCTGCCCAATTCCCAGCCGTGGGTGGGTTCAGCCGCCATTTTTCCATAGCCCACGATTTTGGCTGGGCTGTATTTTTTCCCCCTACCGCCAGGATCTGAAGGAACAAGCAGCACCAGCTTCTGTCCTAACAGCTCCGCCTCCTAGAACAGAACCAGCCTTACCGACAGCTGAAGATCAGCGTTGATCCGTTGAGGGGCGGTGTGCAGCGGTGGAGGACCGGAGCTGACCTGTGGAGAAGCAGCGTGCAGCGGTGGCGGACCGGTACTGATCTGTGGAGCAGCGTGCAGCGGTGGATGAGCAGC